>NC_083344.1:4807532-5126440 GCF_019175385.1 Lycium barbarum
TGGTTGTATTACCATAATCATATTTGGTGTAGTAGGAGGGCTATATGTACATCTCATCATTAGAGCATTAAAATAGATATAAACGAGTAAGACACAAATAAAAAATATGATTTAATTAATAGAAGCTCGATAAATGGTTGTATATATTACGGGTAAAATTTGAAAGAATAAGCTCATTGCAGGAGCTATGTATGGTCTGGCACTAATACTATATTACTAAGAGGTCCTTGGTTGCTTGGGACCAAATGTGTTACCTAAATCTATTTGAGGTGTCAACTTTACTATTTGAAAATCTGGAACAAAGCAACTGTAGCCAACAACTGTTGGGACCTAGCTCACAAGGTTGACAAACTATGGATTAAGTTGATTCACAACTTCTATATCAAAGGACAGTTTCTGGCTACTATGAAGATCCCTGAGAATGCTTGTTGAATGGTGAGGAAAATAATTGGTTCAAGAGACAAGATTGATAGTCTTCAACTGATAAACATTACTACGCGTAGCTGGATAAGAGCCCTTTATTTAAGGATCCTTGGCAATGTACTAAGAGTTGGATGGAAGAGTCTCATGTTCTACAGTTGTGCCGGACCAAAGGCTATGTTTACCACGTGACTTCAGATTCAAGGGAGGCTCTTGACTGTTGATAGATTAATTAAGTGGTATGGATGTTCACCCTAGATGTGTGATGTGTGATCAGGGGGCGGAGCTACAGTGTACCACGGGGGTTCGGCTGAAACCAGTAGCTTCCGCGTAAACCTGTATTTGTCTTAGAAAATCCAGTAAGTGTATATCAATATTCAAGTGCGAACCCATTTAAAAAGATAAGCTGATGGTGAGTGAAGGAAGAAAAGTCCTTCGCGTCAAAGAGCTGGGCCCGAACCTGGCTGTCAACATCCTTTTTCTTTTCTGCTTAGCACACATCATAAGTACACAACCTCATCATCAATAATCAATTTTTTCCCTTTACTACACGATTTTTCCATTTTTGCTATATATGCAGCTTTTAAAATAAATATATTATTCTTTAGAACATAAGAACGTACAGTAAATTTTTCAGTTCGTCGCTTTATTAAATATATTAAATAAAGGTACTTACTTGTACACATGCAATGTGCGAGCTGATGGGGATTTGAAGATTTTGCTACACAGCCTGCTGTTGCCGCCTGACAGGGTTTGATTTTTTTCCATTTCTGTTCTGTTTGAGTTGTAAATCGCTAGTAGTAGAATAGTTGGTCTGGAGGTTCGAAAGATAGTTACTGTATAGCGGACAGAGTTAGTCCAACTGCTTGTAATTCTGCCTTGCCAGTTAATAAAATCGTTAGTTACCAAAAAAAAAAAAAAAAAAAAAAAACTAACGTAAGTCTTTAATAAAGGAAACCAAAATACAATTTCTCTAGGTTCATCGAAGCATTAATTTTAAAATCTTTCCAGTTAAGTATATTCATTCAATTAAAATACTAAGCTTAAAAATCAAAATTAGAATATACATCATTATTTCTTCTTTGATATTCTCGTGCATGAGGTGTGACTGAAGATTCGAGTAAATCATATACAGTTGGAAGTAAAAGCATATTATGTTTCTACTTCTGATACTATTTATGCATATTGTCTACTCATTTTTTTATAATATTAATATTTTTTATACAATTTTAATATAATATTTATGTAAGTTATTTTTAAAATTTACTCAATGAAATAGGCCGTGTCCTAAACTAGGTTATCATAAATGCATGAATGTTAAAACGTTAATAGTTGAACGATAAAAATATTTTCAAAATGTTGATAGACTTTTATGTCCTCTGAAAACTAAAAATTTAATAGTTGAATGATAAAAATATTTTCAAAATGTTGATAGACTTTTATGTCTTCTGAAAACTAAAAATTTCTCTGAAAAAATATTTCAACATTGGATAAAACTGAAATATTTAAAACTTTGACTAATATTTAGGATATTAAAGTTAACTGAAATTCTATTAAAAAACTATGTTACGGAATATAATTGAAGAACTCTTGTTGTGATGAAAGTTGTTTTTACTAAAAAAGTGATAATTTGAATATGAATAGACAATTGAGTTCTCAACCAAAAACATTCTTTTCGGGATTCTGGATAAATTATTTAAACGATTTTATACTTAAATGCTTGCAGGAACGAATAAGGGTGTGTTTTTACCATGTTTAAAAGTGTTTGAGTAACTAAACACTTAGGGGTCGTTTGGTTCAAGGTATAAGGTGGGTTATGCCAACGCTAATTTTTATACCATGTTTGGTATAAGGTATAAAATAATTCCGGAATAAATTTATACCTTGTACCAAACGTGGTATAAAAATTAGCGCTAGGATTACCCACCTTATACCTTCTTAACCCACTTATACTGGGATAAATTAGTCCCGGGATTATAATTCCGGGACTATTTCGACTAGCAACCAAACGACCCCTTATGATATGACATAATGACTTAGGGCCCGTTTGGCCATAAATACCAAAAACTTTTTCACTTTTTTTGAAATTTTTGAAGTTGGAGTTGGAGTTGGAGTTGGAGTTAGAGTTGTGTTTGGTCATAGTTTTTGAAATTGTAGTTTTTGGTGAAATGTAGTGTAAAAAAGTGAAAATTTTTTGAAAAACAAGTTTTTCTTATTTTTAGTATTCCGGAATACAACTCTGGAAAAAAGTGAATAATTTTTATGGCTAAACGCTAAAAGTAAAAAAAGTGAAAAAAAATTTCGGTAAAAAGTGAATAATGTTTATGGCCAAATGCTAAAAGTAAAAAAAGTGAAAAAAAATTTCGGTAAAAAGTGAATAATTTTTATGGCCAAATGCCCACTTAGAGTCTTGTTGATGTTTTAGAAATTTTTGGGTTTGCATAGCGCATTTCTTTGATGCGTTATTGACAAAAAAAAAAATAAAGCTCGGTAACGGGTTTTAATGGGGGGTCGTTAGCCTAGGTAGCCTAGTCACCTATAACACATAAAGAAAAGTGCGTTAAAGGTAGTTTTTGTAAATTCAGTTTTCAGCCATTATTTTGATCATTTTGACTACTTTTCGCATCATTTAGATTCCGGACACCTATAGTAACACATTGATGTCTGCAATCCGAGAGTCAATATAACTGGAAGAATACTGTTAGATCTTAAGATTGAAGTGTCTGTAAGTGGTATATGATTTAAATAGCACCACTAAAAATGACTACGTAGTGTCATTTCTACAGTTTTACCATAGCCTTATAATATGTAAAATTAGTGCAGTAAGGGTGTGTTCCGTACAAAAAATATGTTCTCCTGGAAAATATTTTTTAGGAAACAAAGTGGCTTCTTACTTATTTTCTTCTGTTCGGTATGTAAGAGAAAATATTTTTCTAAAAACGTTTGTATATAATCTAGACAAATACTGTGTGAGATGGAGGTGGGGGTCGTGGAAATGCGGGCTATGGTTGTGGGGGTAAAAATTGTTGAAAAAATATTAGTTAATATCTCAAAAAGAATATTGATTGCACTCTTTGAATAGTCATTGATTGCCATTAATCCTAATTCAATTTCTAACGTTACTATGTGAATTAGTAACAACCCTTTTTGTTAATCATTACTATTGATTCGTCATTATTGCCATTCAAAGGCATTCATCTCATTATACCCGTTAGCCACAGCCATGACATATCGTCCCTTTAATTGATAGTAATCATCCTTTTAACCGTAGGTATAGTTGTGAAATTCCATTCCAAATAGAAGACTCGTTCACCTATATATACTTGTAGTATATATCCTTAAGGACAGTGTCTTAATTAACATGCTTCAACCTTTGACGAATTCACTACAGTATTCGTGATTGAGTATTTTCTGTAAGAGTTCCAACAAAATGAGGTCTGTTAGAGGGTGGAGAGGACGCGCAATGTATGATGCTACTTGTGGAACTAGTTTTTCCTACTTTCACCAAGGAATTCATTTTCCTCATTTTTAAGAAACTTGTTTTTCTACAAAAAAGTATTTTTTCAAAAATTTTGAACAACCGAACATGAAAAAATATAAAAAACATTTTCAAGAAATTGTTTTCTTCCATACCCAATACACCCTAATCGTCAAACTCTAACGGCAAGATAAAATATTGACAGAGAAACTAAAGTATTGGCAAGATTTGATAATGATTCAAGATCCAAACATAATGTGGACTAATTGGGGCCTTTTCTCGTTATGGGACAGTTGGATCTTTGGGCTTTTATGGTGGGCTTTCTCATGATTTCATCTTTAATTTTAGGGTCATTTGCACGATTGTCCCTCAAAGGCACTGCTCTTTAATTTTTGTCCCTCAAATTGATGGTCTTTAAGTTTAGTCTTTCGCCTAATACCCCGAGGTCCTGTGTTCAAATCCCGGCTCAATAAAAAAAAAGTAGAGTTTTGCCTTCAGGTATAAGTCAAAGGCAGAGTTTGAGGTAGCAAAACTCTGCCTGATCAGGGAGAGTTTGAGGCAAAACTCTACCTTGCGAATCCAAATTCTACCTTGCATTTTTTTTTTTAAAAAAAAAAATTGACTAAGTGGGAGTTCGAATCCGGAACCAAGGATTTTTAGCGAAGGACAAAAAATTAAAGATCAGTGCCTTTGAAGGACATTCCGCACAAAAAAATGTTAATTTTCTGGATCAGAGGTTCCTCCCAAGACACAAACTACTTCTCAAGGTCAATTGATAAGTCAATTACGGTACACTTAGCACGTAATATGGGCCACTTACACTTTTGTCCCTATTTTGTGCTGGTCTTTAATTTTTGTCCTTCGAATGGGCTGGTCTTTAAATTACGGGCAAACCGTGAGAGTTAAAAGTGAAAACTGACTATCTACTTGTTATGCATCTTATTGGAGAGGAGGACATCCAATCTCACTCTCTTAGGGCCATTATTAAAGACTGCAAGTTTTTGCTAGAAGCCAACACAGCTTCTCTTATACATATCTAGAGGGAGACGAATCACCGTGCATATTTTCTAGCAAATGAAAGTCATAAGCAACTAAAAATTTGATAATTTGGGATATTGAGATCAAAGAAATGGAGTTTGTCCTCCTTGTTGATTCAATACATGTAGCTTACGAACAACTTTTAAGTAGTTTAAAAAGGAAAAAAAAAAAGAACTCTTCCGTCAGTAGGATGAACTTATTGGTGGTTTAATTAGCTTTTACTTATCTTCAAATATCATCTCCCAGCTGCACTTTTCAGTTACACTAACTCTGATGATTTCTCATAATATTAACAAAATTTTCTATAAGTTCACAGATTTAATATTCTGAAAGATATAGAAAATGCACCGTTATTAAGCAATCCTTATTGTATTGTGAATGTAATGTCATAATGCAGGGCCTTGTGTTCTACTTATTTAATCGAAATGTTATGACTATAAGTCATATCTAATAAAGTAAAAGTCAACTTGTGTTCTAGATATTAAATGAAATTTAATAATTCTTGCTAAAAGTTTTTTTTTTTTTGTTTAACTCCTTCAGTTGTTAGGCAAAATTTAAGAGAGATTTGAATCACCATGTGAGCCATAAGGCCACACGTGATTTATCCTCAACATCGGATTCTATTTTTGAAGCACCATGCATCAACATTTAGATAATTAATAGGGGATGGGAATTTATTGATAGATGAATTTATATTTAAGGGCTCACCAATTTGGGCATAACATATTAGCTCATCCAAAAATTAACTGAGTCAATTAAGTAAAACTTAAGTGGGCTAGCCACTTTTTATACTAATATTTGTAGTTTGGTCGCCGTTTGAGATGTAATTGAAAATGATTACTTTTTATTATGAAAATAAAATTTGAATCGAAAATACCTTTTAGCTAAAATAGGAAGAAACTTCATTATAGTAATATGTTGGAATTAGAACCTTTTATAAGTAAACACATCATGTTGGAATTGTCCATTTCAAGTTTGTCCATTGTCCCTATATACCCTACCATCCTTAATTCCCAGCACCTAATTGACTCAAATTTACCATTATTTTCACCCATACACAACAACATATCAGATCGGTCATTCAAATTCCAACACATTATGTTGAGTTAATTTACTTTAAAACATTTCGAATTTCAGTATGTTGTGATGAAATCCCATGTCTATAGGAAATTTCAAACTCAAACATAGGGTGATGAAATATAGTTGTAAAAACTTCTAATGCTAACACGCGTTGCTAGAATCTTTTTCGTATTTTTTTTATAGGGGTATGTTTATTCAAAGATTTGTTTCTCATTAAAGATTAGCTAAATATTGATTAGTTTTTTGAGATGATGACTAATTTTATTTGCCCATTTCTCGAGTAGTCTGTGTAATCGAAATTGACTCATAAAAAGATTATCAACACATAGAAAAATACATATTTTGAATTTACTTGCTTAGATATAGTCATGATAAATAAAATAAAAAAGGTTTTTGCTTGTTGAAACACATAATAAAGAACATATAAATATATAAAATATAATTTTAAGTTGGACGAGTTCGAAATATTCAAATTTTGTCCAAATTAACACATCCAACCAGAATTTAGGCAGGTTATGACTTATAAGTTATGACTCAATCCCTTATTAATTTATCGTTTTAATCTATTCATATTAGTCAAATCCACCTATTTGACAGCCTTAGCTCGGATACACTACAGTCTGCAGGTTTTGTTCCGTAATCCGATACATCCAGAGTTAAATTTAAATCAATTATGCTGTGAAAATGTTTAATTATAAATTAAAGATCAGATCATTAAATGCATGTCTATACTTTCTTACATTATTATATCATCCACATAGGGTTGACAATGACCATATATGATGATTCATAGTTTCATTTTGGCTCACCTGAAAGCTATTACATATTTTTATTTAACTATCTGGTATTAGGAATTCACTTTCTAATATAGATTTGCGCATTGTAGGACTCATTTAAGACAAAAGACTCTTTTTTAAAAAAAAAATCATTCTTAGAGATCGAACTCAAGATTTAAAACTAATGAATATCTTTTTTTTAACCATTTCATATCTAAAATCCAAGAATCTAAAGGCTATGAGAATCACTAAGTAGTAACTTCAGATTCATTAATTATGATTTAACATTTGCCTAATGGCCTTGCTGTTGTTTATATAAATATGTTGGTATTATAAGATTATCAATCAATCAGATCATTTGACTAAATCCGGAGCCGAGCCGAGCGACGACGACGACGGCGCGAGGGGAGACCCTCTTCTTGATCCTTTAGCAACAAGGAGTGTTTGTACTTTGAAGTAGGAGAACTTTTCTTTCCACCACCTGTAAGAGACAAATGCTTATTTCATAAAGCAAGAGGGAATAACTCATTTTCCCTCCACTTCTTTTCCCTCTATTTCCCATTCAACCTATCAACTAGACCCAACACCAAGTACCTCTTATAGTATCAACTTTAGGTCCTTTGTTTTTCATTAATAATTGTCGACCAGTCTATTGCTGGCTGCATCTAGAGTTGCCTTCTACTGTTTATTTTTGTATTTTTCTTTTATTTAGGGTAGTTTCCGCCAATTCTTTATAATTATACTATTTTCAAGATTAAGGATCTACCCTCTGTTCAAGGGAATCAAAAACCTAGATGCTAAAATGAGATTAAGCAAAATGGTTAAGTCGTATCTTCCGTCGACCTTCAGATGCATCGATCTGTAGGTGTAATAATATTGGTAGTTGATAGTATTAAAGGGAATGGGAAAAAATCCAAAATCACATTGAAGGAAGTCATTCATAGAGAACTATTCACCGGTCGCAAAATAAGTGTTACTTTAGCTCTTTTCATGCCCATTAAGAAAAACAATATTACAAAGTATGGTTTAATGTTCGGGCTAAAATACATATATTTATCCATTGTTTGCCTCACATTTTAATACTTTTAATCATCTTTTGAGTATTAATTATTGTGGTTTGTGCTTAATATTATACTTTACTATATAGGAATAAAGCGGTGTAAAGATGAAGAGATTTAGAGCAAAATTAAATAAAATGCGGGAGAAAAAAGAAAAGAAGTGGAGCGGAGTGTTACACATTCACGTTGACGGCTTGTAATTGGACAATTAGTGTGGTAATGATTAGAGGTGAAGGTTTCTAATGGAATACCTAGCACCAAAATATTTGTCTACGTGGAAAGTTTTAGGAATGACAATGTGCACTATGAGTTTGTTTACGTGGAGCCAAGTGAAGAAAAAAAAAGCAATTAAATTGAACATGCAGCAAAGTGGCCGAGAAAGGAGAAGCACTGGAACCAGGCGGTGCGCGAGACTTATTTTCGGTTGTTTTCCTTCTCCGATTTGGATTTGGTTTTTTAAAGCCCAAGTCTTTTAGCACTCTATAAATATATATTCTATACGGTTTTTACATAAATTGGGATAACTTGAAACCCTTAGTTCAGAACTTTGGACCTAGAGAGAGTTTGAAGCTACCGTGGAGGTCGTAGTTACAGGGTTTTACCTTCACTTCTCTGTAGTACTTATTTTGACATTTTTATTCGGATGATTTGTTGTTTTTCCTCCATGTCTATGTGGAGCTAAACTCTTTAGTTGTAGGGTTTTGATGCTAGCATGAAAGTTGACATTTGATTATCGTTTATATCTATTGATTTTCCATCTTTGGGTTATTTATTTATTCTTGGTCTTAATTGTTTGATTATTTGACAAAATAGTTGAACACTATCTGTGGTGCGTGAATTGGACTTGAGAAAGGGAATTCACGTACGTAATAGGAATAAATATAGTTTGTTCGATATTATCGTTTTGCTACTGAGGATAGAGATATACCCTTTAGTCCTACTTGGTTGAATACGGAGAAATAAATGCGTTCTTGTTACCTCTGGCGACCATAGAGATATAGACGTTATAATAGCATCTACAGGCTTGTGAGTAGTTCGAGAGAATATCATAAAGTTACAATTAACCCATCAACTAGTAACCCATAAGTAGAACGATTTGAAGACTCAACTGGATTGTTAGTGGTCATAGCCCTAGATCTATTTCTTCTCCAATAAAAATCCGCTCTTTCTTGGTTGAAGTTCATTATCTGTTTTATTTTATTTTTAGTTAGTTAACAATTATATCTTGAGATTTTACTTCTTGTTTAGATAATTAGCATTAGGTTAATTTAGTTGACAGTTAACCATAAGTCCTTCTGGGTACGATATCTGAAATTAAAAATCCTATATTACTTGTACGACCGCGTATACTTGCGTGTGCGTTTGGGAGCAACATGGTTTACTAAGTTAACCTTCTTTTTTAGATGTTTTTTGAGTATCGAGCAATATTAAAGAAGACTAATTCTTTAATGTTAAAGGCATAGTTGAAACACCTGCCAACTTTGATCTTGAATTCCTAAAGTGACACTTAATTTGGAATAAGTATTTTAAGCCAAGGCGACACTTATTTTGAAACGGATAGAACGTATACAATATGGTGAAATCCACACTTATTTTGAAACGGATAGAACGTATACAATATGGTGAAATCCAATCTGATCTAGTAAAAGTTAAGGCAAAATAGAAGAAAAAGATCTACATAAGGGATACCAATATTAGTTAGAATATCTTATTTGTATGCTTACTTTATGTCCAATGTTCGTTAGGAATCTTTAGTCTCTCAGAGAGACTTATATGCAATAGAAAATGTATAGAATTTATGGTGCTAGAGAAACTACCTTTTCATAATATTAAAAATGGAATAAATTGAATGTAGCATATATAGCCTGACTCATCTTTGCTTGAGACTTGGAAAGCTCTCCAAAAACATACAAAAGCTTTAGGCATGTCATAACAAGGCCTTCAAATTTGGCCTCAACTGGCAAGTGTGCCCCCTAATTTTGGGTGTGCACAAGTAGACATCTCAACTCGTCTCTGCTTTATCAGTTGAACACTTCAACTTATAAAAATGATGATCTAGACACCTTCAAAATTTATATGTCACGCCAGCATTTATGTTTACTTGTTCAATTTTATACAAGTTGAGGTGCTTACTTGTGCACAACTTGCGAATTGAGATCAAATTTGATGATCTGTTTATGGATTATGCCTAAACTTTATATGTATCGAATTTATATACACGATAGTTATTCTTGGATTCAGTAGAGCGAGAATCCAATGCTTAGGAATGTGCCGGGGTGACTCTTTTAAGAAATTAATATCAAGTAAAGTAATAGTTGACTCTTCACACTTACCCCATCTTAACTTTCATTAAAAAATCTGGTCAATAAAATAATCAAAAACTATTGGCTTCTCCCTTCCTCCCCTCTGTTTAAACAGAGCATAATTAAAAAGAGGAAAGAAAATAAATAAGAGTGGGTCGGTCGTGGGCAGTGTGGTGGTATTTGAATATATTTTTTAATCTTGAGAAACTTTAACTATATATACACACACTTCATTTTTGTCCAAAAGCAACTTTTGTTTTCTCTAAGAAACTACAAAATACTTGCTCCTCAAATCACCTAAACCCCAAAGACCTTATCTCCTCTTTGATCTCCAAATCTTCTTTATTCCCATATATATAATCTTACAAAGTTTGAGACTAGGAAAAATGCAAAATCCCAAAACTACAATAGATCTTCCCAAAATCAAGCTAGTCAAAAAGAAATCAGATGAAAAGTTATATGAAGAGAAAGAGTCACATCCACAAAATGATCAATTTTTGCCTAGAAAATCACTCTCTTCAATGAAAAAGTCCAATAATATTGAAGTCTATTATGGGAATGCACCATTGGCTGTTCCATTTAAGTGGGAAACTCAACCAGGAACACCAAAAGTTAAGTTTCTTGAAACCCCACTTCCTCCTCTAACACCTCCACCATCATATCTTGAGAAAAAGAAGAAAAATGCCACAAAAAAGCAAACAAAGGGAAAATTCTTACAAAGGCTATTTTTCCTTCCTAAACTAACTATGAGAAAATGTCAGCTACAACCATCTCCTACTAGTTCTTCGTCATCGTCGTTGTCCTCGTCGTCATTTTCATCACCACCTAGGTGTTGGTCATATTCTGTTCCTGCATCTCCATGCAGAGTCAAAATCTAGTATCTAGAATAAGTGAATTCAGAATGTACGTGTCTTATTGTATTGTCAGAACTCAATTGAATTAATGAGTTCAGTTGAACGTACAGAATTCACCTAGATCCAAGACCAAGATTGTCATGATTTGACTCGAGGTTTGGAGGATGGTATGTTATCAAGTAATGACCAAGATTAGTTGCATGAAAACATGTGTTTGTATCATTTTTGGGATTAGAATATATGTGTAACTTTCGCAAAATTGTATGATTATGAAAGGAAATTAAGAAGTTGATTATGCAATTTGGTCGGTGATTGCATTTAATTAGCTGTGTTGATTGTATCAAAAGAGCAGAAATAGGCAATTTGTCCTTGTTTCAAAATGTTGGTTAGGAAAAAGTGTGAAAGCAAAAAACTTAGTGCTGAAGTGAAAAGAATTTAAATAGTTTGATAGGGTTAAGAAAAGGTTACAATATAAGTGTAAGTTACTCCCTCCGCCCCAGCATATTTGTCACATTTTGCTTTTTGAGAATCAATTTGACTAATTTTCGGAGCTAAATTAGGTTAGATTAATTCAAACTTTTAAAATTACAATTTAAATATTAAAGATTATATGAAAAATACTATAAATTGCAACTCTTTTCACATTAATATGGTGAAAAAATACATCTTAAAATATTGATCAAAGTTTATATCATTGACCCTTGAGAAATGAAACACGACAAGTATGTCGGAACGGAGGGAATAATAGGTTTTTGCATGTTATTAGTACTTATTACTCTTCATGTTACCATATCAAGATTGATATTGTCGTATTGAGTGTTACTTATTGTAGTAGATCAACTTAACTCGATACTAGTAAAAAGAGATTATGTTGTGCATAGAACATAAATTCAAAAGGTGAAAATATATCTTTGTTACTCGTTGTAAGTGTTCGATTTTAATTTGAGGCAACCAACAAGAGCTTTGGGACTTTATTTATGGCTTTAAGGGAGGTTTAGCCTAGCCCTAAGCCTTTTCGGAATAGAATGCTTCTTTAATAGAGCTTCAAGCAAGAAGGAGGAAGGCTCTCTTTTCGCCAATGGATCACTTAGACGGAAAATGCTTCGCGCTATCTTACATACGATGATTTAAATCACCAAAAAGGAATTTCAGTAGTGTCGTACGGTCAAAAGACAATGTCATTAAAGGACATAATATAGGATTGCTCACCTGCGTGATGACATTGAAGATTTCCGTGAGAGGGTGAATGTAATTCAGCTCGAACAAAATGAGAGGGAGAATTTCATTCGGCTCGTTTCTATTTTGATTTTAGAGCAAATAGTTTTCAGATTCTACACACGATTCAATAAGTATGGCGATCATGTGAAATACAACGAACCAAATTCCTCATGTGCTTTTTCCCTATAATAATTCAGCATCCTTTATGTAAAGTTTAATTTACTTTCTATGAATTCCGTCTCTGGTAAGACGAAAGCATCTTAGAAAGGTTTGACTTCTATTTCTTTTGTGACTGAGAATAGATATAAATCCCTATTTAGATATATAATGACTTCTCAATTGATTAATAGGTCATAATAATCAAACCCCTAAGTTCCGTTTTACTTCTTTTGGTGACCTAAATCCTTGATGAGACGAATCGTCGAACTTTTAAGCATTTTGTCTTGAGTTTGGATACAATTAATTAATGATACGTGATATTACTAAAAACTTAATTATAGCTAGTCTGGTGACAGTGAGGGAAGTTTTTCATACAATAAATGTGAGTTCGATATTTTATACGCTTTTTTACGTATGGATTGTTCATCTTCACTTGTTGATGTAGGTTGACTAACCGAAACACGTCAAATTATTTTGTGTTCATTGGTATATTTCTTTTTTATTGTTTGATTTATCGTCTTTTGAAATATACTTGATTAATTTATGCGCGACACATGATTATTTCAATCCTAACACCATTCTCGATCGTTCTCCTTTTCTCTTCTCCTCTCCTTTAAAAAAAAGGGACTGAGAATTGGGATCAGAATATAGATGGTGCATCTGATGTTGACTTAAATGAAGCATGTGTAAAGAAGAAATATATAGACGAGAAACGGAGAAAGCAGTGAGATTCTTCGGATTCTTCTATATTGTTTTTAAATAGGCATTTAAAAACAACCTATTTCTGTCTGTCAGTCACTGTCTAACTTGCTGTGTTTCATAAATTCTCATCACATGAAACAACATGCCCCAATGTGCACTCTATTATTGTCACGTCTCAAGTTTTCATGGTTCTCCGTTGCATGTTCTTTAATTAGAATTGATCAACAAAATTGAGTGAGTCAAATTCATAACTAAATCAATAGATTTGAAGTATTACATTACACTCATAGTTAACTACTTTATGAAAATGAGTGCGGATCTAGTATCAAATATCAATACTCATGCTATTTTTGAAAAAGATAAGAGTCTGAATATAAGGTTGTCTTTCTAAGTTTATTACTATTGACGTGTTTGTTAAACACCTAAAGTGTTTATGAGCCAAAAATCAATCAAAAACACAAGTTAGTCGGTCACTCCTGACTTATGACTTTTCAGCTTATAAACACTTTTAGTTTGACCAAATCTTTTACTATTTTATCTCTAATATGATTTCTAATTTCTAAAACACTCTTCCCAAAATAGAATCCCTAACTCCATCATTCCATTTTATCATTTGTTATTCTCCTTATATAGATACATTAGAATGACTCATATGTCCTTAAATTATTTGAAAAATTAGTTTATAAAATCAGTTTGACCACCAAAAATTGTTTTTCGCTACTTAATGCTTAGCAACTACTTTCAATAAACTATTCTATACAAGTTGAAAGCAGAACTGGATTTTACCCTCTCATGTGGAGACAGACTTACAGGTTCCTAAATACAGCAATAGATCACCCTCCCATACTCCACAATTACCGTGAGCCCAATACAGTAAAACACAACATAACCAGCTATTCGAAGTACGTGGGGTTCACATGGCGTAGCTACTGAGGGAGACACATTTTGGAGTGAACCACGTGTATTTATTTACCTTTCTTTTCGCAAAGACTATCAGTTCCTGCTTGTAATATTCCCTCCTTTTCATAATAAGTGATTTTTTAGACTCTTGCTCACCCCTTAACAAATTGCTCACTATTAAAAAATTAGGAGTGTTTTTTTACTAACTTATCCCTAATCAAGTTTTACTACTTTGCAGAAAAAGAAAAGGTAGTTAATGAATTTTGACTATTTAAATAAAGATAATCTTGAAAGAATCTGTCCAAAGTTTTCTTGAAATCCTAAAACACCTTGAAAAATATTGAAAAACCTAAAAAATCACTTATTATGAAATGGGGAAGTAAGTCTTAAGTTATTTCCGCTTTTAATAACTCTTAATTTATGCTTTAAATTCAATGTTTTTCTTCAGGAAAAAAAATGGTGTTGCAGATATATATATCCGGTCTGGCTACAAAATCCTAAAATTAAGTTGTGGCTCCCTTACCATCCAAATTCTACAGTAATTTTAATGAAAGTTATAGCCTTTAATACGAACTATACTCTTTGGTTGCTTTTATAATTTTTATCAGTTCCATTGATTATTCTATTCTTAAAACTAAACGAATCTTTATTCGATTATTATACGTAAATCGTAATGCCATGTACATTAAGTTGTTGGAAAGATGGTCGCTACAAAACAGACTGCAGGTTGAATGTATAGGAGACGCGCTTTTGAATGAAAAAGAAAAATCTTCGAGAAGTGAGAGAAGGAATCATAAAAGAAATAGCTTGTGTCTCACAACCGAGAAAAAATAGGTTTGGTTTTGGGTCTGCGATGAATAGATTCAAGAGGTGAGAGAATTAAGGATACCGACCAGAAAGACCAATCCAATCCACAAGAGTGTACCAGAAAATACTGCTAGAATCCGTTACTTGACTGAAACTAGGTCTTGTGGAATCATATCAAATATTTGACGATACATTTTGTACCTTGCTAAAAAACCGATCCTAGTTGTGGGTAGTATATAGAAGTCGGATTTGGAATTTGAATATTTTTTGTATCAATGATTTGGTGAATTATCAATGATTTATTCTTAGACTTGTAAGATTTTCTAAATGATTAAGAGATTAAAAAAAAAATCACTTAAAAGGACCCTCCCCGCAGTATGCCCTTCCTTGAATTATTTGGTCATTTATTTTGAGGCTTAGATGTGGTCAAAACCTTAGCTTTTTCATGAATGAACTCAATTTGTTCTACACCCACCTTTATAGAGTAAAATACGATTATCATTTTTATCTTTTGAAAAAAAAAAAACTGACTTTAATGCATTAACTAAAAAAATGTGATGACAATAAAATATTCTAGTTCTAGCAATTACAGCAAATCTACTATATAGGATTACCTTCAAATGGAAGAATTTTCACTTGAAAATACGACTTTGAAGGTTTGATACTATTAATCAAGGCACACAATCTTTCAACTCTCTCAAGAGAATATCCATAATAAATAGTTAGCTACCTCCAAAGGAAAATTAAAAAAAAATCTATTTATGCTAGGACTGGTATTTGCGCTTACAATGATCCAAATATCCTAAGTTAATCTTAAGGAACTAAGTATCAAATATTTGACGATACATTTTGTACCTTGCTAAAAAACCGATCCTAGTTGTGGGTAGTATATAGAAGTCGGATTTGGAATTTGAATATTTTTTGTATCAATGATTTGGTGAATTATCAATGATTTATTCTTAGACTTGTAAGATTTTCTAAATGATTAAGAGATTAAAAAAAAAATCACTTAAAAGGACCCTCCCCGCAGTATGCCCTTCCTTGAATTATTTGGTCATTTATTTTGAGGCTTAGATGTGGTCAAAACCTTAGCTTTTTCATGAATGAACTCAATTTGTTCTACACCCACCTTTATAGAGTAAAATACGATTATCATTTTTATCTTTTGAAAAAAAAAAAACTGACTTTAATGCATTAACTAAAAAAATGTGATGACAATAAAATATTCTAGTTCTAGCAATTACAGCAAATCTACTATATAGGATTACCTTCAAATGGAAGAATTTTCACTTGAAAATACGACTTTGAAGGTTTGATACTATTAATCAAGGCACACAATCTTTCAACTCTCTCAAGAGAATATCCATAATAAATAGTTAGCTACCTCCAAAGGAAAATTAAAAAAAAATCTATTTATGCTAGGACTGGTATTTGCGCTTACAATGATCCAAATATCCTAAGTTAATCTTAAGGAACTAAGTAGCCAGATGACTAAGCTAATTTTGAATGTAATCGCTAAATTACAAAAGATACGCAGTCTTCAATTGATGATCAAATTACATGGGTAGCCGCCTGATTACGAAAGGAGCCTTCAATTAAAGTCAAAAGTCCATGATGATTATCTTGATCAACATCACCTACAAAAAAAACATAAATTTTTTAACGGCGTTGACATAAGCTATGGATATTATGATGCATAATTTATGTCCAATGTATAAGTTCGATTTTAAAGGACAAAAATTAAAAACCAGCCCATTTGAAGAATAAAAATTAAAGACCCGCATAAAATAGTCACAAAATTGCAAATAACCCAAAAAATAAACTATACTGGTAATATCGCCACATGATCTTATTGGATTAACAGCTGATGTTTTAAGTTGGAGCTTTGGGCATTGATATATGTCATTTATAGGGAAACAAATTGCAGACTAGTAACAATGCTAAGCACACACAAAAGAACCAAAAGCTCAGTTTTTTTTTTTTTTTTTTTTTAAAACTATAGAAATTTAGTGTAACAGATATTTAATTCATTGAAAATACAGAATAGTGTAGAATAATAAAAGAATGCACAAATGTATAGTTCGTATACAACTGGTATACATAAACTATTATGAGTATAACTAACTATCCAAAAGTCAGTTATACACCAGTTTCCCTCCAAAAGTGGTTACGAGTTAGTAGATTAGTTTAGCAAGGTTAGTAGACTATATAAAATGTATTCTATCACTTTGTAACACAATTCAATCAATACAATCTACTAGAAATGTTCTCTCTACTCTTGTTCATCATTTATTTTTCTGCAATTTACTCAATTGTTTTCTAATCAATTGATCTCCATTCGTGTATTGTTATTCTAGTTCATTTTAATGTTTTGCACCATTAATTTCATGGTATCAGAGCTTCAATCGAAGTTAGAAGATTATTTTCTTGAGTTTCTATGATCGATTCTTGGAGTTGGCAGTGTTCTTGAGAGAACTTCACCTCAGAAAAAAAATGGGGACAAATGGAGAAAATGTTACTGCTGATTTGAACCAAGGTCTTAACAATGGTGTTAATTAAAATCAAACTACCATAATGGCAACAATATGCATCAGAATCCAATTGTCAACAATGGAGTTCAAAATACCAATTCTGTTGATGGAAATCTTGGCCAGAATTCTAGACAAGGACAAAGTATAGACTAAAATATTCCTCTCTTCTTAAGTCCAACAGATATTGGTGGTATTAGTCTGATTTCTTTTCACTTAGTTGGGTCTGAAAACTATACTGTATGGAGTAGGTATATGAGGTTAGCCTTGGAAGGAAGAAACAAGATAGGATTGGTAGATGGTTCTTGCAAAAGAGAAAAATACCCTGAGTCAACGTGGTATCAATTAGAATGAGTAAATGCTATAGTGCTATCTTGATTATTGTAGACCAAAATCTGTTAGGAGGAATTGTGTGTGCGTCAGAAGTTGCTGATGTTTGGGCTGATCTTAAAGAAAGATTTAATAGGGTAGATGGGGTTAGGACCTTCAATCTACACAAAGAAATTGTTTTACTAAGTCAAGGAACTGCTAGTGTGCCAGCCTACTAGACTCAAGAATTTACGGGATGAGTTTGAGTTACTTGTTCCTTCATCTGGTTACAACTGTTAACAATCAAGAGGGTTTGTTGCTTTCCTGCAAAGGTTGAAGTTTTTTCAATTTCTGATGGGACTTAATGAATCATATTCACAGGATAGGAATCAAATTCTGTTTATGACTCCTCTTCCTACTATGAATCAATCCTATGCTATGATCATAGGTTATGAAGGGCAAAAGCTTCCATAGCAAACAATGGTGCATTGAGTATGAATATCAGTAGTTCTACTAACAGTCTTGAGTCAATTTCTACGTACTCAAAGATTGCAAGAAAACAATCATCTGCTAATGGTTCAAGATACAACAACAAGAGATCTTTCAATCCAAACTTTGGCGTTATCTATGAGTTCTGTAAGTACAAAGGTCATACCAAAGAACATTGTTATAAGCTAGTAGGATATCCACCAGATTTCATATCCAAGAAGAAGCCTTTTGTACCTCACAATAATGCAAGCAACAACAATACTAGAAAAGCTGCTTATAAAGTCTCAGAAGTGAATGCTCACACATCTCCAGATCAGAATTTCAACTTTAGAATGAACATAAATGTTCCTAGAGCCCGTTTGGATTGGCTTACAGCTTAAAGCTGAAAAAAATAAGTTGGGGTAGTCCAACTTATTTTTTTTGGCTTATAAGCTGTTTTCAGCTTATAAGCTGCTTTAGATAAACTAAGTCAAATGGGTCCAATTATTTTTTTGAGCTTATTTTAAGCATAAAATGACTTTAAGCTGGCCAGCCAAACACTCAAAAAAGCTGAAAACAGCTTATAAGCCAACTTATAAGCCAATCCAAACGGGCTCCTAGTATAGTACATATGTAGGTTTTCAAGGGATTCAAGAAAATGAGAATGTTGCGGCACAACTAAGAGACTGTACATTTACTAAGGACCAGTATGACCAAATTCTATCACTACTAGGACATAGTGCAACTCACACTGATGTTGGTTCAGCTAATGCAATCAACATGGAAGGTAAGGCTCTATTTGTGTATGATAATGCTGAAATTTGGATAATTGACACTGGTGCTAGAAATCATATGGTGTCAAATATTGCTATGTTAAAAGCAGGTTCAATTGTTAAGTTGGAAAATCTTAAACAAGTATATCTGCCTAATGGAGATATCTCCATGGTTACACATATAGGTCTAGTGTTATTTCAACTAGAAGTTTGATTATTGCAACGGTCCATCGGGTCGTTATAGTGCTAACGACCCTTTTACCCCTGTTGACCCTTTCCCTAGGTCATCGGGCGGGTTTTAGAGTGACTTTTGGAGGTTTGAGCCTCAAAGTGAAATTCATTTGACCCAAAGTTGACTTTGAGTAAAAAGACCTTTTTTGAAATTTTGTCGACTCCGAGAGGTCCGGATAGACATTGATGACTTGGTAGTGTGTTTGGTTCGATTCCCAATGCAGTTGAGAGTGTTTTGGAACTTGGGTTGAGAACTTGGCTTTAAGCCATTGGGGGTTGACTTGGTCAAATAGACCTCCGTTGGGAAACTTGAGGACACATGTGAGTTCATAGCGTGTTTTTATATGTGTTTTCATGTTTGTTTGGTATTTGTGGGGCCTCGGGTGATAGTCGAATTTCGAGTTGAGTTGGTCAAAAACCAGAACTTTCTGATATTCTGGTGTAGGTGCTGCAGCGGTACTATAACCGCCGTAGCGGTCCCACTATAGCGTTAGGAAGACAGCCATAGCAGACTAAGGGATTTTAGTGACTAGACGTTGTAGCGTTATGCTTGCCGCTGTAGCGACCTTATGATTCTTGGTAGAGGCCCCCATGGCGAGCCATCTGGGCGCCATAGAGCTTGCATTGCAGTGGATCCCATGACCGCTGCGGCCGTAGTCGGGCAGAATTATTTTCTCTTTCTCAAGTTAAAACCCTTAAACCCTATCCCTTCTTCTCATCACTTTTCTAAGCACTCTTTGGGGGAGTAGAGCAACTTGTGGACTGAATCTTCTTGGAGGCAAGATCTATGACCCTAGCCTTCATCATTTGCCTTCCTAGATTCCTATTCCATGCTTATAATCTCTAGAATCTAGATAGGGAAGATGAGTCTTCTGTTAAAATTCTTGAAATGGGTTTAGACTTCTAAAATGGAAATTGGTGGTGAAATTAACTAGAATAACCATAGAATTTAATGAATTCCTTGTTGTTAACCTTATTTCTTCCATTATTAATGGGTAATTTGAGGATTAAAGAATTAGGGTTCATACCTAAATTTGGGGGGTTTTGCTTTAAATTCGAATTACACTTAATCTTGAGTTGTTTTAGCAAATGATTATTGGGTTTGATCACCTAGAGCTTGAATTGCATCTTCCATCTTTCAATTTCCAGTTTTATCCTTGTGGGCCCGTTCCCCTAATTTTCTTGGGTTAGAATTTGACCTAACTAGAAGTATAGCAATATAGGTGTCATTATTCGTGAATTTTAATATAAAATTCGATTATGAATAGACTTTGAGTACTTGCAGGAATTGCGAAAGGGCAAGGCTGAGGTATGACGGTTCGAGGCTCCTGTTCGGCTTTCCAAGTAGGTTACAGCTTACCTTTCGGTTAGACTTCGATTAGCGGCTTATATATATAGTTAGTGATTGTTGGAGAAGGCATGTAAACCTTTGAGTATGAAGTGGGAATAGAAGACTTAGATTAATATTGTTATTGATTATGGTTTGTTGCCTTATTGTGTTTTATTGTGTTGTTGCTTATTATGAGTTGTTGGCTCGCCGCCACGTGATTGATTTAGAAAAATGATGCTTAGTGATTACTCCGCAACACTGACTATTGCATCGGGCTGTGTGTTCCGCAGCATGTACATGGACTTAGCGGTCCCCCATGGGTCATGACTATCGACGCGATGAGATATTCTGCCCGAAGAGTGTGTGTATCATTGCATCCATCTCATATTTATTATTGGCATCTCTTTGGACTTGTTGATTGAATCTTGGTAATATGTGTATTTGCTTCTTGAGATGGTGTTTCAGCCTTGTAGTGGACTTTGAGGTGATTTACTAGATTGGTGGTTTGGTACTGGATTCAATACTTGGATTGTGTTGAGTTTTATCTGATTGTGAGCATGCCTACTTTTTCAGTCTCTTTATTATATATATATATATATATATATATATTTATTTATTTTAACTGTTGTCGGCCTATGATGCCTACTTAGTACATGTTGTTGTACTGATTCTAACCTGCTGTATTCTTTCTGAGTGTAGAGTTTGTGACCGAATCGACTTCTGCGCCCCCTGACTGAGTCCTGAGGCCATCTGACGAGTAATCCTGGGTGAGCATTTGGATGGATTCGCTGTCGGGATGCCTCTTCTTAGCTACTTGTCTTATTTTGATATTCTAAGACAATATTCCATTATCATACATGTATTCATATTCAGACTTGTAGTATTCGTAGTAGTTGCTCCTGTACGGCCTTAGACCAGATTCCTTAGGATTGTTGTATTATTTTCTGTAGTTATTCACTTATCCCTATTATTATCTCCAATTGAGACTTATATTCAATTGCCTTGATTTATTTATTGTGGTTGAATGAATGATTTGGGAAAGGGTTCGCCTACCGAGGTGGGAAATGGTAGGTACCCGCACGTTTCCCCTATTTGGGGTGTGACAATTATTAA
Organism: Lycium barbarum; assembly: GCF_019175385.1. Taxonomy (NCBI): domain Eukaryota; kingdom Viridiplantae; phylum Streptophyta; class Magnoliopsida; order Solanales; family Solanaceae; genus Lycium; species Lycium barbarum. Next base: position 4,829,078 of record NC_083344.1, read on the forward strand.
TGTGTTTCATATCCCTCGGTTTAAATATTATCTCATGTCTGTAAGAAAAATAACTAAAGAGTTGGGGTGCTCAATTACTTTTTTCCCACATTTTTGTGTCTTCCAGGAACTTTACACTGGAAAAGGTGAAGGAGATCGGTAAAGAACAAAGTGGATTATATCTACTGCTAAACAAATTGACTGAGAAGTTAGAGAAAGCACCTCATGACATGTTCAGAATGCTTCAAGACAAGAAGAGTCAAGTGACTCAAATGTTATAAATTCTACAGATGTGAAACTGTGGCATCAAAGACTAGGCCATGTATCTTCTATAGTGTTAAAGAAAGTATTTACAGCAAATTTACAGAAAATTAGTGCTAATATAGATCATTGTGCAATCTGCCCTCATGTTAAGCAGACTAGACAAAAATTTCCTACTAGTAGTATAGAAGTACGAACTGTTTTGATATGATTCATGTAGACATTTGGGGTCCTTATAAGACTCCTACTAGTGATGGCAATAAATACTTCCTTACTATAGTAGATGATTTCAGTAGAATGTGTTGGATTTTCTTATTAAAACAAAAATCAGATATATGTGTAGCATTGAAACAGTGTCTGGTGTTAATTTGTGAAAACTCAATTTAACAAAACTGTGAAGATTGTCAGGTTAGACAATGGCGTAGAGTTTGCCAACTCAATATGTGAGAATATGTTTAAACAGATGGGCATGATACACCTAAATCCCGTCCTTATACACCCCAACAAAATGGGTGGCAGAAAAATACATAGACATATATGAGAAATTACTAGAGCAATCAGATTTTGTGGTTTTGTGCACTAGTTGCAGTTTATTTGATCAACAGACTACCTAGTTCTGTGCTTAATAATCAAACGCCCTATGAAAGATTATACAAAAGAAAGCCTTTATTAACTCATGTAAAAGTAATGGGTTGTTTGTGCTTTGCCAAGAAATTGGTTGAATCAGACAAATTAAAGCCAAGAGCAAAAATGTCAGTCCTGCTGGGATATTCAGAAACTCAAAAAGCATATGTGCTATATGACTTAAAGCAAAAAACCATATTTGTAAGTAGAGATGTCATATTTAAAGAAAACATTTTCCTGTTTGCATTAATGAGAACTACACATGAGTCCATATTTGTGAATCATTTGACAGATAATAGTGTAAGAACTAAGGTATATCAACATCCATTAGAAAACAAAGCAGCAAATGATAATAATGTATCTAGACTAGGTACACCAGAACAACCAGTGGCTCAAGATATTCAGACTGAATTACAACAACATATACAAACTCAGTCCGATGAGCATATAGATGAGTATATTACTCAAATTGAACCTGTTCTCAATGATGATGCAACTCATGAGTTACACAAGATATCAATAACTATGAGCTTGTACAAAACATCAATAATACAGAACTAGTTCAAGACACAAGAAAGTCAAGTAGAGGAAAGCATCCACCAGTATAGATGAAAGACTTTGTCACCTTAAATGTCCATACAGATTTACTATATCCATTAGCTAACTACATTAGCTATGAGCATATATCACCTAAGTAAGATAGCTTATATATCAGCTACTTTAACATTAACAGAACCTAAATCATTTTTTGAGGTTAGTAAAGATCCTAAATGGATAGAAGCCATGAAAGCTGAGATACAAGCCTTGGAAACCAACCATACTTGGGAGGTGGTTAAACTACCAAAAGGCAAAGTACCAATTGGTTGCAAATGGATATATAAGATTGAATACAAGGCATCAGATGAGATTGAAAGGTTCAAAGCTAGACTAGTTGCTAAAGGATACAGTAAAAAAGAAGGCATAGATAATCAAGAAACATTCTCTCCAATAGTTAAAATAGTTACTGTTAGAACCATCCTAGAACTAGCTGTATCTAGAAAATGGTTTATACATCAGATGGATGTATACAATGCATTTTTACAAGGTGACTTGCATAATGAGATTTATATGACTATGCCACAGGGATTTGCTAGTCAGGGGAAGAAGGTATGTAGACTAGTCAAATCCTTCTATGGTCTAAAACAAGCTCCAAGAGAGTGGAATGCAAAACTCTCAGAAGCATTGGTCAAGTTACAATTTCACCAAAGTCAACATGATCATTCCTTGTTTATCAGGAAAATTGCTCAAGGAATAATCTTAGTTTTAGTATATGTTGATGACATGTTGACACAGGCAGTACTCTTAGCCTAATTGAAGAAACCAAGCTTGAACTAAAGAAAGCTTTCAAAATGAAAGACTTGGGAGAATTGAAATACTTCCTTGGAATAGAGTTTGCTAGATCAGATAAAGGCATCACTATGCATTAGAGAAAATATGCATTAGAACTCATCTCAGAAGTTGGATTATCAGCAGCCAAACCAGCTGGGGCACTAATTAATATTAATGTAAAATTTACATCAAAGCAGTATGATGATCATATACTCAAAGTAAAGAAAAACCACGTCCCAGATGATCCTTTAACTGATCAAGCTCAGTATCAAAGACTGATAGGCAAGCTACTCTATTTAGCTGTGACTAGACCAAATATTGCATTTGGAGTACAAATTTGAGCCAATTTTTACAACAACCTAAAGCATCCATCTTGAAGCAGCTTTTAGAATTGTAAGCTATGTAAAAAAGCAACCAGGACAAGGCATCTTGTTATCTAGTAAATCAAGTGACACAATTTCAGCATATTGTGATGCTGATTGGGCAGCTTGTCCCCTAACTAGAAAATTTGTAACTGGTTTCATTGTGAAGATTGGTGATTCTATTGTATCTTGAAAATCTAAGAACAACTGTCTCCAGAAGCTCAGCTGAAGCTGAGTACAAAAGCATGGCAACAACAGTATCTGAACTAGTTTGGCTTGTTGGATTACTTAAGGAAGTAAATGCAAAAGTGGATTTGCCTATAAATATCCATACTGATAGTAAAGCAGCTATCCAAATAGCTGCAAATCATGAAATGACCAAACACATAGAAATAGACAGTCATTTTATAAGAGAAAAACTGCAACAAGAACTGATTGCAACTCAATATATGCCAACCAAAGATCAACCTGCAGATATTGTTATAACCCGTACTTTGTGCGTTTGGATATTTCAAGGTCGTCGTGGAAAGTTAAGGGCGAGACCATTTTCAAAACTTATTATTGTATACAAGTCGATTATGAATATTATTTATGAATATTGGTAGTATGGAGAGATTGAGAAAGGTTAAGGATAAGAAGAGAAATTCACAAAAAGGAGTCGTGGAAATAATGTGGAAGGCTAGGGGCGGAATGGCAATATTGAGGAAAGTCGAGGAGCAAATGGGAATTTTATAAAAGGAGTTCATGAAGGTTCCAAAAAGGGCATATTGGCCATGTGATGGAAATCTATGGACCAAAGTGTACATGGAAAGACAATGAGTCATCTTTTAATTCTTTAAGAAAAATTCAAGAAAAAGAGAAGAATTCTCTAGGAAATGAAGAAAGGAGCATGTGGCCATTTAATAAGTAATGGGGGCTATTTGTAAATTTTAAAAAGTTACGGGCCAAAGCTTCTTAAGAAGACATTAGTAATCTTCTTTTAATTTTAAGAAAAAGCAAGAATTTTCTAGAGAGGGGCATGTGCCCCTCACATGCTTGGAGGTATATATATATATATATATATATATGAGTCTACCCTCCAATTCAAGACAAAGAAAACAAGAACAAACAAAAAAAAAAAAAGATGAAGAGAGTGAGATAAGGAGGGTTTCGGCCAAGGCTTAACAAAATTAGGCCATGGAAGTTGTGTTCCAAAAATTTATTTCTTCATGCAATCTTACTAATTTGAAGGCCCTCTTTAACATGGTATAGTTGTTGAAACAAAAATCTTCCTTTTTCTTGCAAGATGACAACCTTGGCTAAGTTGAGTAATTGAAGAGAAAAGGTAAGAATCCAATATTCTTATATGTATTATGGATGGTTGTGCATGTTGTGATACGTAGAAGTGAATGGAACTCATGAAATATGCATATGCATGGTGTTGGCCGAATAGAGTAGTAGTGGTGTAGAAATGATAAATTAATTTTATTAAGTAATTTGATTGTTGTGTTGTGAATTCCATGATGTAAAATGGATGAAAAACATGAAGTCATGGATGTTGTATAGTGGTCGTGTGCATGGTGTGTGTGGCCGTGTGTGTGTTGTTGCATGTAAGGATGATGAACCAATTTTATCTAGTATCTTGATTGCTGTTGTAGTGTATAGAAAAGATGGAAAAATTCATGGAAATATGTATGTAATGTTGTGGCCGAGAATGGTGATATTTTGTAAGCTATGGTGAATTGGTTTCATGTGATGTTCTAGTTGATGTCGTTGTGGATTTCATGAGGCGAAATGAGAATTAAATGGTTAGAAGTGAAGTTGTTATTGTTCTTGTGGAAATTGGAAAGTGTTGGACAAAGAAGCATGTTGATTGAATCATTTTGAAAGATACGTGAATTGAATATTAAAGTGTTGCTAGAATAATTGTTGGTATTGTTGATAGTTTGGCCGGGTTGAATTCCCGGATTATTGTCGATTAAGAATTTGGGCAAGTTAGATTTTGGGGAATGGTGTATTTACAGGGGAAATGCTGCCGAAATTTCGGCAGACAAAGTGTTACTTTATGAATCAACTTTTAAATGTTTTAACTAAGGTTTGGTAAATGTGACCTAATTGTAGATTTTGGCGAATTTGGAACGTGAATTTGGAGAAGCGTAAGGAGCGGAAAAAGGTATGTAAGGCTTCACCATTCTTTCTATGGCATGTCTTAGATGTAATAAGTCGGATACGAGCCGTGGGGACAACTCCGTTCTCCGGAATCCGCACCCAAAGTTCTCCACGTTTCGTTCATTAGAATTGAGCTAAAAATTGTGCAAAATGTTAGAAAGACTTCCTAAATATCTAGAGCTCGCATAGAGAGGTCCCGACTACCCTAAAACCCTCCCAGGAGACGTCATGAAATGTAACGAACGTGAATTTGATATGCCTCCTCATTTGACCCGAGGTGGGCCTATGGATCCCGGATTTTATTTATTGTTCCGGTTGACCTATTTTGAAATAGAACCTAAAGGAAGCCTTTGATCCTTATACCGCTTATCTAATGACAAGTAATGTAGCTATTCTAATGAGAATAATCCTACGACGATAATGATAATGACGATGTAAGGAAGAGAATATGTCTATGATGAGAACGACGAGAACGATTGCATGCCTAAAAGTCTTAAGTGAAGGATTCAATATGAATACAAGAATAATGGACTAGTTCTTGAGTCCAACCCTATTCCTTTGTCATGACTCTATTTTCTAAAGACTCTAAAGTACATGAAATAATGTTTTATAAGCTTTACGATCTTGTCCCATGTTTTCCCTTAATGCTATTTTTCATTGATAGTCTCGCCTCATGATATTAGTTCCTTCAAGGTGAGGCATAACGATCATGATTATTTCGTAATGTAATCGGAGGCTACCGACCATACGTCACTCCGACGTGGACATGGTTTTCTTGGGCTCTCGAGCGTGTTGTATGCATGTTATAAGTATATGTATATGATAAAAGATCCAAAGCGCTATAGACGCTGATATATGCACATGATACACGTCTATGTATACGATAAAAGAGCCAGAGCGCTATAGACGCTGATATATATACATGATGTATGCATATGTATACGGGGAAGATGGGAATGAGGCCAGAGCGTTATATACGCATATCCACCTGATCAGTTGACATTATATGACATGACATCGTCCCGGACGCGGGATGCCCGGACGCGGGATGTACATATTTATGGTTAAATGGATCGGCTGCCGACGCCTCGGCAATATGACATGTTCTATTTTTATATATATGAGCAAGAAATGTTTTTTTTTAAAGGAAAGCTAAGCATGCATGGTATCCGCCCTCAGCGGCCCTCATATGTACAGGTTACGCTTTTATCCTATGATATGTTCTATGTTTCCATGCAGTTATTGTTCATACGCATATTTCTTGCTAAGTTACTAATCTTGCCTTACATATTCAGTACATTACTCGTACTGACCCCTCTTCTTCGGGGGCTGCGTTCATGCCGCGCAGGTACACCCAAAGAATGCGAAGTTAGCATAGAAGATGTTCCAGCAGAGTCGGTAGGCTTCATTTGTCCTGGAGTGCTACCAAGTCAGAGTATATGTGCTATGACGCTATGTTCGAGGTTAGAGACTTTGCAGACAGAGTCGTGGGTATAGAGTGTCAGCTTGTAGACGGCTTCGCCTGTCGATATGTTATTATGTTTCATATCACGGGTCCCATATGATGGTAGACTTTACTTATGAAAAAAAAAATTGAGAGCTCACTATGTATTTTATTCTTAATTTATTCAAGAGTTTATATGTGTAATAAGAGTCAGCGGGTTCGCTCGGCTCCGGATATGGGGTCGGGTGCCCATCACACCCTAGTAAGGTCGGGGTGTGACAGATATCCTCACTAAGGGACTCAGCAGGGTTCAATATGAATATCTTATGTCCAAACTAGGTGTATTAAACATCTTCCCTCCTCCTAGTTTGAGGGGGAGTGTAGAATAACAAAAGAATGCACAAATATACCGTTTGTATACAACTGGTATACTTAAATTGTTATGAGTATAACTAACTGTCCAAAAGTTAATTATACACCAGTTTCCCTCCAGAAGTGGTTACGAGTTAGTAGATTAGTTTAGGGAGGTTAGTAGACTATATAAAGTGTATTCTATCACTTTGTAACACAATTCAATCAATATAATCTACTAGAAAATGTTCTCTTTACTCTTGTAGATCATTTCTTTTTCTGCAATTCACTCAACTGTTTTCTAATCGGTTGATCTCCATTCGTGTACTGTTCTTGTAGTTCATTTTAATGTCTTGCACCATTAATTTCAACTAGTAACATGCTAAGCACACGCAAAATAACCAAAAGTTCAGTTTTTTTTTTTTTTTTTTTTGTGGAGAAAACTAGAAATTTAGTGTAATAGAGATTTAATTCATAAACCTCAAGTGGTATTTTAAGTTATACACATCATGGATAGTAGAGGGGTCAATATTTTCACTAAGGGTGTCAACATATAGAGGAGTAAACCCACGAAGAAGTCAAGGGGAGTCAATATATACATGTGGTTCCGCTATTGGTCGTTAGTGTAAGAAACTTTATACCATAACATATTAGGTTGCCTTTATTTATAGTAGATAATCTGTTTTATTTTTAAGATTATAAATCTTGTATTCATTTATTTACACTTAATGAAAATTTTAATCTTAATCATCAGATCTCAGTCATTAAAACTGTTTATTTTAAGGTCTGAATCTTAATCATCCAAATCTTAACCATTAAGTGCATTTTTTTTAATATATTACATCCACTTAATGAGTCTGAATAAATCTGAATGGTTAAGATCTGTAACAAAATCTAGATATCATTAAGATGTATATTCAAAAATTTCTAAAGTGGTAGTTCACTAATTCCATCAATTCACTGTTGTCGCCATCGCCACCATTATCAACCTCCACCAACGTTGCTCACCAAGTCACCATTATCAACTACTACCACCATCCACCACCGATGCACATTCACCGTCCTTAGCCATAACCACTATTGTTGTCAAACCCCACAATCAACCATCACCACCATTAGCCACCATTTACAATCATCACCATGAACCACCCTTACCACAACATCTACTAATCACTATATACGGACAATCACTATCGTCATCACCACTATATATCGTTAGAGGCGGATCTAAGATTTAAACTCTAGGGGCTCAACCTTTTAAAATATTTAGCTTTGAACTATTATATTTCTAAAGCTATGAGTTCATATCTACTATTTAATGTAATTTTAGTAAATGCTTACACATAAATTTATACCCCACATTGAAAGTTTGGGGACCCCTAGTTATAGTACTCCATCCGCCTCGGTATATCGTCAACCACCACCTTCATTAGCTATCACTATCATCTATCACAACTATTAATAGCCTCCACCAACTACCACCATCAACCTACTACTGGCAGCTACCATCACCACTATCTACTTTCCACGACACTATTGTTATATCCCGTATTTTTTAACGTCAGATTATTTGCTGAGGTGGGGTCCACACATCGAGATTTTTTTGGGACATCTGAAAAGTCATATGAATCACATATGTGAAGTTAAACACAACTCAAGAAGGACCCTTGGGCCAAATCAAAGTGGAAGTCCTCCAAACGAATATTTTTAAGAAAACGTTTTCGGGTGACCTGACTTTGGGGGGCAAAAACGGTATTATAAGTTTGGAATTTGGAAAAATACCAAGAAATAGAAGTTGTAGATAATTGAATTAGATTTCCAACCATAGGTCATGGGTTCTCAGGTGACGTCGGTGCACGGAGATATGAACGTTTTAAGGTCGAAAGGTCAGTGGGCTAGGCCCAACTCGGGGCCAACCGAGTTAGGCCCATGACAAAAAAAAAAAAAGAAATTGAGGCCCAAATAAAGGGGGTGTCCGGCCATGGCTTGGCAAGCCCATGAGATTTAATTAATTTTTCCATGTGCTAATTAGATAAAAGGGGATCATTATCATAGAACTTTCAAGAAAAATTTAGAAGGAGAAAAACAAGAACAAAGAAGAGCAAAATAAAAGGGCCATACGGCCAAGCTCTTGAATTTTTGCCCCTTTGAAATCTTTCTCCAAAAATTATTTTCCTGTGGTATTTCCACTAATTCAAGGGTCCTTTACAACTTGGTGTAATTATTTTGGAAGAAAGAGCACTTGTTTCTTCAAGTTGACAACTTGGTCAAGTGAAGAAGATTGTAGAAAAAGGTAAGAATTTATTCCTTTTTATTATGTTATGAAGGTTGGTTTATGTTGTAGTATGTAGAAATGAGTAGAATTTATGAAAATATGAAAGTTTACAAAGTGGGTTTGCATGTGTGCATGTGTATGTAATGTTGTATAAATAAGATGAATTGAATTTTATGTTGTAGTTGTGGTGGACCTTATATTGGAAATGGAAGAAAATGGTTCAAGTTGGCATGGAAAATTATTGGAAATAGTTATAGGAAATTATGTGATTTTAATGAAGTTTTTATGTAATTATGGAAGTGGAGTTCTAAATGTGAATTATTATGTTAGTTGGTGAATTTGGAAGGATAATAGTCCATATTGGCATGAAAGATTGGTTGTTAAGTGGTTATGAGAAGTTTTGTGATTTTATGGTAGATTTATGTAATTATGGAAATGAAATTGTTAAGGTGCAAATTATGATTATGGTTGATGAAATTGGAAGATGGAAATATGTTATGAATATGTAGATTGAAGATTAGAAGTTTTGGATGGATTATGGTTTTGGTGGAAAGTTTGTATATTTTGTATATTTTGTGAATATTTCGTAGAAATGATATGAAACATTTCCAAATTGTATTGTAATGATCTTGATTAGTAATGAATATGAGAAGGTTGGTATTGATTTGAAAATGTGAAGTTGGGATGAAAACTATTACACTATTGTTGGAAAGGAGACTAGTTATGCTATATTGTGTTTTGTGATGATTATTGGTATTGTTGTTGATATTTGAGCCGAGTTAAATCTCGGGGATGTTGTATGTATAGGGGAGATGCTGCCCAAATTTTTGTAGACAAGTATTGGTTAAGATTGAAATCTTAAAGCCTTACAATTAACATTTGGTAATTGTGACCAAATTGTAGATTTTGGCGAACTTGAAACTTGATTTTGGAGACGTGTATGAAGCGGAACAGGTATGTAAGGCTTCACCCTTCCTTCTATGGCATGCCTTAGACATAATAGGGTGGATACGAGCCTCGGGGACAATCCTATTCCTAGAAATCCGAGTTTGAAGTTGACCCTTTTTCATTCAGCAGAATTGAATTAAATATTGGATGAAATGTTGAAAAATTGCCTAAACATCTAGAACTTGCACAAATAGGACCCGACTACCTTAAAACTCTCACAGGTGACGTCATGAAATGTAACGTATGTAAATCGTGTACGCCGCCTCATTTGACCCGAGGTGGGCCCGTTATTCCCGGATTTTCTTAATTGTTTCGTTTATCGAACGATAAGTATTGTAACTATTCTAATGAGAATATTTTTTGTGATGATTATGATGAGCATGATTTCATAGTTGAAAATCTCGAATTATGGACTCAATATGAACATGAGAAAATAGAGTTAGTTCCTAATCCTCAATCTTATTTCTTTGAACATGATTCTACTTTCTAAAGACTTCAAGAATATAAGTTGACACCTTATGAGGTTTGTGATCTTATTATATGTCTTCTCTTAATACTACTCTTCATTTATAGTCTTGCCTTATAGTACTAGTTCCTATAGGGCGAGACAAAGTGACCATGGTTATTCCATAAGATAATCGGAGGCTACCGACCTTATGTCACTCCGATACGGACACGATTTTCTTTAGGCTCTCATGCATGCTGTTTATATGTTATAAGTATACGTATATGTATATGGGGAAGATTGGAAAAGGGAAGGCGCTATAGACGCACAGCCACCTGATCAGTTGGAGTATGATACGTAGTATCGTCCCGGACACGGGATGCCCGGACGCGGGATATATGGTTAAATGGATCGGAGCCGACGCCTCGGCAATATGACATGTTCTATTTTCTATATATATGGAAAGAAATGTCTTCCTAAGAAAGTAAAGTAATATATGTATATGGATCGGGTTGCACGTTCCGCAGTAATATGTTATAGTGTATGCACATATGGATCGGGCTGCACGTTCCGCAGCGTCAAGCATGCATGGTATTCGCCCAAGGGCACTTATATGCACAGGTTATTTTTCTACCTCATGATATGCTCGGTATTTCTTTGATGTCGTTATCCATGTTCTATATTTCCTGTATGTTATTATTCATGCCTTACATACTCGGTACATATTCCGTACTGACCCCTCTTCTTCGGGGGCTGCGTTTTCATGCCGCGCAGGTAAACCCAGATGATGCGAAGTTATTATAGAGGATGTTCCAGCAGAGTTGGCAAGCTCCATTTGTTCCTGGGGTGCCACCGAGTCAGAGTTTGTATGCGTGCTTTCTGGTTTGATGTTAGAGACTTTGCAGACAGTCGTGGGTATAGTATGTCAGTTGTGCATGCGGCTTCATCAGCCTATATGTCATTCTGCATTATGTGTTAAATTCTGTATGATCACAGATTCGGTTTGATTTGGAAAGCATTGAACAAGCATATTTTGAGAGTTTATTGTATATTTTATTTTTATCTGATTTAAAAAGTCTACTAAAATTATGTGTGTCCCAAAGGTCTGTGGGTTCGCTCGGCTTCGGATATGGGGCCGGGTGCCCATCACACCCTAGCGGAATTGGGGTGTGACAACTATCATCAGACAATACTGTCCGCAATGGATACCACCATCACCGGTCGTCATATTTTATTAATATAGTAGACTAATTTAATATTTTATTTATCACAATGGTTTTTTTAATAAAGATAAATATACATTGAGATGTTGAAACAAACTATATTAATTATGTAGTATTTAGATCTTAATATAATATATAAATATTAAAATATGTATTTAAATTCAAACATCTTAATCTTAACCAACACAAATGTGGCTTAAGGAGACTTGTAAAAATAACTTAAAACTTCGAACGTAGTTGGGGAAACAAGAGAACAGAAGTGCGACTTCTGTGGCAAAATATACGGGTCAAACAAGAAATGTTCATTACTGTATTTGCCTAGCATTTAAAGCATGGCCTTATCACTTTTATCGCTGTCTTAACTATGTACAAAAATGATTTCAATTATATATCCTCTCCCTCTCAAATTAGTTGTCAATTGTCATATTTTGCTTTTCTAGTCAATTGTGATGTCAATTGTGAACTTTGATCAATATTTTTAAAATGTATTATTTATTAAATTGACATGAGAAAAATTGTCATTAGTTATATTTTTTTCATATAAGTTCTTACTATCTTAATTCCTATTTGCAAAATATTGAGTTTATCTAGGTTAATTTACCTTTAAAGATTCGTCAATTTAACTCTCGAGAAGTGAAACACGACAATAATTTAGGACGGAGGGATTATATTGATAGTACAAAGTATTCATATTATATTTGTGTATTTCGACTATATAGCATCCACTACTAAAAAATCTCTATTTTCCCACTGATCGATTTCCCACTGAAAAGTGTTCAATGGCTATTTTCCACGGAATGTCGGTGGGAAAATCCCAAATAGTAGTTTTTCACATGGAAAAAAGTAGGAAGTTTCCCAGCGTTTCAGTGGGAACCTGTTTCCCACCATACATTTTCCCAGTGACCTAATTCGGTGGGAATGAAGTGGAAAAATCATGTTTTATAACACAAATTTCTCATTGAATGTCGGGGAAAAAACATCTATTTCTAGTTGTGAACTATTATGTCATGAATATTTATTTGTATTTGTATTTATCTATTCGATAGACCTGAAGTGTAAACTTTATTTCACGCTATCAATGTATAGAGGACTAACTCACGCAAAAAAAAAAAAAAAAAAAAAAAAAAAAACTTTATCTATCTCAATTTATATGAGACTTGACCTATTTGAAAAGTCAAATATTTTTTTCTTAGACACGATTTTCTCCAACCTCTTTTCATATTTGTGAATTATTAATTATGCATGCTTAGAGTATTTTTCATGTAGTTTTCAGATATGTAAATTTATTATAAAATACTCGAAGAATCTATATTTGAAATTGAGTTAAAAAAAGCTATTTGATTCCGCAAATAAATTAACCATCGTATAAATTAAGACAGAAGTAAACGCTCATCCTTACATTGCTTCTCACATCATAACTTCGATACACTCCCCTCAAGTCAATTACTGATTATTTTTTCCCTGCCTTTCCACACAGATCTACCCCAGATAAGTATTAATTACTATCTTTCATTTAATTATAGTTAAAATTAATATAGGTAGCAAAAGCTAAACATGCCCGTGCTAATTGGATTCAATCACTTAACCCACTGTTTTTTGCAATTCCATAAACAGCTAAATCTTTATCTTATATTAGGAGGGAAAAAGGAAAAATCCAACAGCTAATGAAGTAAATACAGACGCAAATATGGGATTTAAAGTATCTGAGTTTACACGACAATATCTAGTTAATACTATAATAATAATAATTGAGTTCACAATAAAATGTTTGTCGATATTTTAGGGTATTTTTTTTTTTAATTATTTGTACAAACCTAAAAGCTACTACATTCACGTGAACCTGTAACTCAACCTTCAGATTCGCCGTTGAGTACAGGCAGCTACACTGTTTCACTTAGCTATGTGTCTGATTGGTCTCTTATTCAATTTGTGGAGGGAGTACCGGTAGAAGTTCGCAAACTTCACACATTAATATCTGATACGTTTGTTATTGAGCCATTTGATATCAATCCAATTGTTTATGGGAAACTTACATAAATGTATCGTCGGACAAATTTAATTATCGATAGTAGTTTAAATATACAAAATTTGTACATTGATATGTACATTGTATGTATCGTACATGTATATTATACGTTAGTGTGTGTGCGTATACATATTATTATGAATAATTAAGTATAAATATATAATATCTATATATTTCTAGCTATTTTGGAAACTAGTTCACCCAAAAATATTGGGCTGTAATTTTTGCATTTTTTATTGGGCCAAATAACCCGTCAGAGTAGCACTGCACGAGCCTGTCAACGTATGTCGTCTAGGTTAATAGCGTACACAAGAAAATTTATAAGCACAATATCAATAAGTTAAAAAAGGAAGCAAATAAATAAATGGGAAAAGGACATATATGGCCGGTCATGTGAAACTAATTCCACCCGGTGGCCAAAGTCCTTCTAAACCCAAATTATACCCACTAAACTAATCCCATCCATTAGCCAAAACTTAACATAAGATAATTTTCAAATAAAAACCCAAATACAAAAATGTTTGAGGCGATTTTTATATATAATATGTGTCATTTGTGTATAAAATATATATCAGTACCTATCTGTAATGTATAGAAACTGTATAAAATATGAATCACTAAGGCATGTATCATTTGTGTATATAATATGTATTAGCACAGTGCAACTGCCCTGTATAGAATAGAAAATTGTATCATTTTTGTATAGAAAGTGTATATATAATCCAACATGTGTATATAAACTGTATCAGTTTTGTATAGAAAGTGTATCATACATACAAAAAATGTATTATAGAAACCGTATCATTGTGGTATATAATATGTATCACTATTGTATATGTAAAAAAAAATCATATAATTATTGCATAATATGTGTATAATAAATGTATAATTAACGTATAATTTATGTATAATAAATGTATAATTAACGTATAATTTATGTATAATAAATGTATGATTAATTCCAGCATATGTATATAAATTGTATAATTCTTGTATATAAAGTGTATATGTAATTCCAACATATGTATATATGTTGTAGCAGCCCTTTAGTGGCGACTTAGTCGCCACAAAAAGTCTTTTTTTTTTCTTTTTTTTAAGCGCCTGGGCTGTTAAGCCGGCCAAGATTGCCGGCCAGTCTTGGCATTATTTTGGGCCGACCGGCCATTTTTTGGCATTAATTTGGGCCGACCGGACACCTAGTGGGATTAAGCCCAAACAGTGGTTAAATATGGGATTAGTTTGGCTGAGTGGACCTACAGTGTCTTTTTCCCTAAATAAATTTGCAAGAAATATAGATACTTTATTCTTACTTTTTTTTTTTTTGTTAAGAGTTCCATCCTTATGATGGAGGAGTTAGGCATGACTCCAACCTGTATATTGACCAAAAATCATAATTGCACGGAGGAGGACATAGACCTTAGCCTCATTTACACAGTGGAGGTTGGATAAATCCATCCTATTTCCCATTTGTATACTAATATTAAGCTGGAAGTGGTGATTAGTATTGCCTCTACTGTTTGGTTGAAACCAACAGTAAAAGGATACTAAGTACATCAAGAGGTGCCACAAAAATTCAAAAAAGTCAGCTACCATTCGATAGGAATTTATTTCTTTTGCTTCTAAATCTGAAATTTGGGAGCCCATCAAGTTCTAGCTTCATTGAAGCTCTAACCTTAGCAGGAAGGACGGAAGCTTCAGTGAAGATAGTAGAAGTTTTTGAGTCTTCTCCCAAGTTAGCAAGTAGGTTCGCTTTAGAATTTACCTCTCTGTATATATGTTTGAACTCAAAATCACCGTATCTAGTTAATCTCTGAATCTTAACAATGATCTCAGTTAGTTGCCAGGGTGGTTTTAGCTTTTCTTTGATCATGTTGACGACCATAAGAGAATCAGATTCCACCATAACATTCCGAAAACCATTATCCTTACATATGTTAATCCCTTTCCAAATGGCCAACGCCTCTGCCATATTGTTGCTGCATTGCCCATAAAATTCAGCAAAGGCATGACTCATTATACCTCTGTGATCTCTTATGATGCCTCCTCCTCCAGCTGAACCTGGATTTCCTTTACTACAACCATCCACATTGAGCTTGACCCAATTAAAATTGGGTTTATACCAGTACACTGCTTGAGAGTGAGTTACAGGTCTGACTTGTTGAATAATGTACCAAGATACTTTATTCTTACTTATTTATAGTGAAAGTGACTTTGGCCCATTGGTACTGCCTGTCAAGGGTTCAATTCTACAAGCTATTTTTTTAAACAAAAAGTTACCTGCTCAATCCTTGCAAGCTTCATTTTTAAAAGACTCCAAAAATTGCAAACCTAAATATCCAGTGGAGAAACGAACTGGAGCTTTATCATTTATCAAGTCTGGAAGTAATTTTCGTTAAGTGGTGTCCTTAGTAATGTTTAGTCATTTTTTGTTAACTTATTGTACATATACTACTCATCAAAAAAATTCGACGAAGCGGAGTTACTTCGTCTAACGTTCACTCAACCCCGATCTAGATACTCCACACACAAGCTGAAGGAGATATCTAACCACAATACAACAATAACACCAACATACTAGTGTAGTCTCACAAGCAGTGCCGACTCAAGCCTAAAGCCAATAAGGCAAAGGCTTGAGGCCCCCAAATTTTTGGGGTCCCCTTTTTTGAAAATAAATAAATATTGATAGTAGGTGCTATGGCTAATTTTCTTGAAAAACAATTTACTCCTCATGATTTCGTTTATATGGCTTGATTTTGGAATACAAGGATCAAACTACTTAATATTCAATTCAGATATGAAATCTTCAATTTTTTGAAAATAAAGTTTTTATATTTAAAAACTATATAAAAAGTATATAAGTACACAATAATGAACGATTCAAAATATATAAATAGTACTTGAAAAGTCATGATCAAAGAAATATGTTTGAGTCTCTAAATAGCACTGACTTATAAGACACATAAAATCGAAAAGAAGAGATTAATATTTTAAGATAAAAGTTGCAAGATTTTATAAAAAATAACAAGAGAAAATTTTAGTCATGTGATTGATTAGTTATATCGTCAGTTGAAAAAAACAATTAGAATAAATTGATTTTAAAAAGTTGTTAACAACTTTATATATAAAAAAATTAAAATATATAGACTTTAAATAAATATATATATGAAAGACATTTAGAAAGAAATTAAGGCCCCTTCATTAATTTTTCTTTAGGCGACCGGCTTTGTTAAGCCGCCGCTGCTCACGAGTCGGGTTTGGGGAGGATAAGATATATGCACACATTGTCCTTACCTTTGTGGGGTAGAGAGATTGTTTTCAACAAATCCTCGGCTTAAAAGAAAAGACAAGGATGTGAAGCATGATATCAAAGACAAATTAATATGACAATAGCAAAGTAAAAAAGCAAATGAGGCAACAGGTAGTAATATACATCGAAAAAAAAAATTACGCGATTACTAACTAAAGTCAAACCTCTCTGTAATTGTCATTCGTTGCAACAACATTTCACTATAACGGCTTGATTTTTTCCGGAATTGATTTTTCATGTTATATTTTACTTCTCTTAACAGCATTCTACCTAGGGCAAAGGTGCAAATATGCCCCTCAACTTTGTGATTTAGAGCAAATATACCCGTCGTTACAAAAGTGGTGTATATATACCCTACTGTTACAAAATGGTGCAAATATACCCCTGCTGTTACAAACTGGTGCAAATATACCTTTTTCGCTAACGAGATTTTTTTAAAAATTATTTAGGTTATTTTTTAATTAAAAATTGTCACGTGACTTTTTTAAAAAAAAGTCTACTTTTTTTTTTTAAGCAAACATATTTTTCTACAGCCACATGGTAATTGTTTTTGGTGTTTTGGGTCCGGTTCAATTAAAAAAAATATCTCTATGACTTTAAAAAATAAATCTACCGATATTTTTAAACGAACCAGACCCGACCCACTAGAAAAAGAAATTATTATGTGGCTTTAGAAAAGTATGTCTACTAAAAAAAATGAGTAGATTTTTTTTTAAAGGAACGTGACATTTTTTAATTAAAAGACAACCTAAATAATTTTTATTTTTTAAAATCCCGTCAGTGAAAAGGGTATATTTGCACCATTTTGTAATGGCAGGGGTATATTTGCACCATTTTGTAACGGTAGGGGTATATATACACCACTTTGTAACGAGGGGTATATCTGCTCTAAATCGCAAAGTTGAGGGTTATATTTGCACCTTTGCCCTTCTACCTATAACAACAATGACATTCAGTATAGTGGTACACTCTTTGTAAAATTACCGCTCTATAACAGCCGTACTCAAATATTATGGGATAATATTTTGGGGTGAGATAAAAAAGTTAATTGTTAAGCTCTTAGACAGCTTTCAAGGGAAAGCCATTGAATTCCCTTTCGCTGAAAGTTTGGACAAAATTCTTCGTCAATTCAAGCGTTTTATCACTAAGAGACTTGAATTTACGAAACAACCTACAATTATTTAAATTCTCAATTAATTTTCAATGCATATGTTCCTAATATTTTAATTCTTTAACAGTATGGTACAACTAGTTATGGATTTATTAGTAAATTATTAATCTTTTCAATTTTTAATTAATGAGAATAAAAACCAATTGAGATTTTAAAATTAACAAATATATTGTTTTCGTTTATAATATAAAAAGTACAAAAAGCTAATTATTTGAGTATTTTTGTTTATAACAGCTAAATGAGATCTAAACATCAAATGTCAGTATACATACATAACAACACTTCACTATAGCAAGCATAAAATTTTCGAACAAACGCTGTCATTATAGAGAGGTTTGATTGTGATACTACTAATAAGGAGAACACTTGGCTACCTACTAACCTTCTAGCCTAATCCTCGACCTCCACACATTTCTATCTAGGGTCCTCAGTAAGCCGAAATTGTCCCATGTCCTGTCTACTTCCTCAGTTCTTTTTCGGCCTACCTCTACCTCTCTTAACTTCTGTTATAGCTAACCTCTCACACTTCCTTACTGGTATATCCACACACCTCCTCTCCATCTTGTCCCGTGTAACTTCATTTCTAATCATATTCCTCCTACTATACTCACACATCCATATAAACATCAAATACAAATAATTTTTATCATAAGTTCAGGTCAATTTATCAAGAAAGCAGAATTACCTTTCACACATATCATTTTTCTTTTGTCATTCAATTTTTTTTTTTGGCTCCTAAATAGTTGTTGAAGAAAATTGTATAATAACAAAGGCTGTTTTTCCATTATACAACTGCACACCGAGAGACAAAATAATAAATCTATAATAAGCGTGTGGAGCAAAACCCAGTTGGTGGCCTCCAAAAGTCAAATAGCTGCAATTAGACACACGTGGGATAGCTTCGACGACGCTGTCATTGCCCTTTTCTTTATCTACCTGTATGTCAATTCAACCTATTTACTTGTAGTCCGCGAAAAAAAAAAAAATGACATCTTTTTATATTTGAAAATAATTTATCTTTATCTAATGTTTTATAGTCACATAATATATATGTGTCTCATTTAAATCATAAGTTCAAAAGTTTTTTTTTTTTTAAAAAAAAATCCGTACTCAATCAATAGGTTCTCATAGATTGAAATGGAAGGAATATTTTTTTTTTTAAAATGTAATATTTTTTTTTAGTATCAACCTGCGATGGTCATCTTCTCTTTCTTCATTCTAATTACCTCTTGATGAAACAATAAGTTCTATATGTGTATAAATTTTTATACTATCGAGTCGAGAAGGGTAGGTAACTTTGTAGAGTTCAAAAGAAAAATTTACTGATAGTGTAAAAAAAAATATCTACAAAATAGAATTACATATAAGGTATGTAAAATTATTATAATAAGTATTAGATGGTAATCCGGTAAAATGATAATTTAGCTGTCATCACATGTTAAACCATACTGCTCATATTTCAAAATCTTTATATTGGAACTTGCGAATTGCCCTTATTTTGGGGTGATTTTTAATTTTTGCCCATTAAATTGGTGATCTTTAATTTGTGCGCTTTGTTAGAATTTTTTGGTTTCTGGTTGGAACCTCTGCTCAGTCAAAAATTTAAAAAGAAAATCCAAAAAGGTAGAGTTTGAAACTCTGCCTTGCAAAATTCATTTTTTTTTTTTTTTGCTGAGCTGGGGTTCAAACCCCCTCAGGGTATTAGGCAAAGGACAAAAATTAAATACTACCAATTTGAGGGACAAAAATTAAAGACCACCCCAAAAGAAGGGCAATCTGAGCAAAAAAAAATGAACTTAAATTCACTTTTGTTTTTTATATGATAAACTAAAAATAGAGTAATAATTTATCAGTATAATCGATTAAATTGATATGACAGTTTAAACTCTTTTTAATATTTAAATTTATCCAACTTGTTACTAACTTCATCTAAATTTCTATGCTAAGGTTTGGATTTTGAGAGTCAAACAAATATTTCTTTGACAACTATTTTTTTTATGCGTTTTGAATATTTTAAATTGTTAATTATTGTAAAATATATATTTTTTTAAGTAATTTTTAAAATATCCTACCCTTCTCAGATTTCACTCGTGGAGTTACACTAGATATGTTGTTGTAATTTTCAAATATAAAATCAAAATACTTAAAGATTCTATATTTAAATTTATAATTAAATTTAAGAAATTTGACTTTGGAAAATTGAACTATGACACATAAATTTAACCAGAAGGAGAAAAACTTCTCTACATAGCTATATTCTATCTCTGATCTGATATAGATAGGGTGAGCTATATTTTGGTAGTATCTTGTGGATGAACATTGACCTACGTACTTTTGGCCTCATTCATATATTATAGTCTTTGCCTTACCTTTTAAGCACTTCTTCCCCCTCCCTCTCTCTCTGTCTCTCCATTTTTCTTCTACCAAATCCATCTTTCTATCAAAGGAAGCACTGGAGCGTTATTACATGTTCAGAGAAAGGTATATTTACATGGACAAAATTGCTTCTTTTCATTTTCATTTTTTTCCTCGAATTAGTTACGAACTTTGTCGTGAAATTGCTCATAGTTAACAGATTTTGTGATGTACTATCGCTAAATAGTATTAGCGACGAATTAGAATTTATTCGTCGCTAATTCCTGATTTGTTTAATTGTTTAGGCCTAATAGACATACTATACGGTCTTTTTTTTTGTGTGTGTGGATAGGGAGAGCTTGGATGATATTATTGGGAAGAAGTTAAAGACGGAGAATATTGATGCATCTTCAAAGTTACATATGCAACAAATTATGGGAAGGAGACATATATTGGAGCCTTCATGCACAAAATTGAATACTATTACCCCTTGTGCTGCTTGTAAGCTTTTGAGAAGAAAATGTGCTGAGGAATGTCCTTTTTCTCCTTATTTCTCCCCTCATGAACCCCAGAAATTTGCTGCTGTTCATAAAGTCTTTGGTGCCAGCAATGTTTCTAAGTTGCTCATGGTATGTTAAACACAGTTGGCGGCTTCAGTATAATTTAGACGTTATGGATTCTGAGTTAAACAAATGGATTCTAACTTCTATCTATACTTTCTTTTATACATGTACATAGGATTGACCCTAAAATACTGGGAATTATATCTATTGTTGGATCCGCTATAGAAATTACAAGAATACAACACAAAGAGTTGAGAAAAGAATAATACAATCTACCCTATTGACTTTTTCCGTTAGTTTTTGTGTCTATCTATAGTCTCTACTTGTTATTTGTGCGTTCACATAGGGTTTTACCCTGAAATATTGAGTTCTGTCTAACTTGAGAACCCATTATTGGATTCGCCACTAAAAAATTACAAGATTAAAATATACGACTCAACCGGGGGAGCTACGGAAGCAAGGGGTTCATCCGAATCCCTTGTCGGAAAATTACATCATATATACAAGATCAAGATTTTGGATCCACCACTGCTTACCGATCTCATTTAAGTTTGAACTTAGGTGTAATTGTTATTGAAAACAATCAGGTTAAGATGGAGGAAAATATATCCATTAGATTCATCATTGGATTAGCTTTGTGCCGAGTCATAGTTATTAATGCTGTTGCTGTTGCTGTTGCTTGTTGAATCCGTTGCTTTTGTGGACAAATGTGTAGGAAGTACCAGAAAGTCAAAGAGCAGATGCAACAAATAGTTTGGTATATGAAGCAAATGTGAGGCTAAGGGATCCAGTGTATGGATGCATGGGTGCAATTTCAGCTTTAAATCAACAAGTTCAATCTTTACAAGCTGAGCTTAATGCAACAAGGGCTGAGATTTTGAGATATAAATATAGAGAAGCAACAAATAGTCTTATTGCTTCTACCACTCATGCTGCTTTGGTTTCCACCGCCGGCGGCTCCACCGTGAACGTGGCTGAGCTTCCACAAGCTCCTTCCACTCCCACCCATCCACCGCGGCTGCCTCCGCCACCCCAGGAGTCTTTGGGTGTTATTGTCTCTTCTTGTTCTTCTCCTTCTAGTGAAGTCAACTTTAGTGTCATCCCCAACAATAATATACCCTATTTTGACTAGTTTATGGGATTGATACAGAGTCGAATTCAAAATTTAGAGTCACTGAATTCAGAACTAATGTAAGTTTATTCTATGTATACGTAGTTTGAACTGAAATTTGTGAGTTCAATTAAATTCATAGTCCTATTTCGGACGTTGTTGTCTCTTCTTTTTCTTCTCCTTCTCCAGCTCATCTTTGTATGTGACTCCTCCAGTGGCGCCAACTTAATTGCCATCCCAAACAATAATATACCCTATTTTGACTAGTTTAATTATTTGATGAGTAATACAAAGTCGAATTCAAGATTTAGAATCAATGAATGCAAAATTAGTGTGATTTTACTATATGTATACATTAGTTCGAATTGAAACTTGTGAGTTCAATTGAACATAGGGAAACTCTTCTAGATCCACCTTTGAATTGTTATTGTAGTTTGCTTTAGAGAGGTAAAAAATGAATTGAATACTTCAAATTTTAAGTCACGTACCTACGTGTAAGAATGTTATATACGAGTTCAACCACTTCATCTATAGTTCTAGTGGAAATGATTATCTGATATATATATTGATGAATGATTTCTTTTGAGAACATATACTTGTGTTAACTGCTTTTCCTGGTTAAGTTTTAGTTGTTACCAACTCTTCACATAGACATGTTTCTTTTATCTTAAAGAGGAATTTCCTGCAAGTTTTTGAAAGAAAAGCCAACCCTAGTTTCATTAGGGTTTTGCCAGCAATAACGGCTCAAATTAGTAAGAGACGGATCTAGAACTTAGATTTTTTAAATCTAACCTATCAAGTTCTTAGCACTGAGCAAATTATAGTTAAAAATATGAGTTCAGATTTGAATCTTAGCAAAGTTTTAGTGTTTTTTCTCAAATCTAAGTTTTGATGGTTTTTTTTTTTTTTTGTGCGAGTTTAACTTTTATTTATTGATAAGTATTTATCCAATTGAATTACTTTAAAAAGTAATTACAAGTGCTTATACATAACAAAAATGGTCAAAAACACATTTAAACTATCACTTATTCGCAAGTTTCATACCTCAATTATCTATAGTTTTCTTTACCTACCTAAACTATTACTCCCTTTGTATTAAAACACACCTCGATTCTAAGTTTGTCAAATATTTAAAATCAACCGACAACAAGCATGTGAAGGTCAACCCAGTATCAATGTGTGTTTCAATACAAAAGGAGTGATAACTAATTTAAATAGGTAAAAGGAATAATGAATAATTGAGATATAAAACTCTCAAGAAAGTGATAATTTATGTGTGTTTTTACCATTAACTCATTTACAATAGGTTAGACGACTCATTCTCAACTTATGTTATGAAAACATTTCATTGCATTGCCCATATATGTAAGTTATGTATCCTTGTTTTACGTTTAGTCATTTCCGATTTCACATAGAAAAACACCCATAATTCAAGAAAAATAGGTCAGTGCACATGTGGGAAGCTGGCATTTGCCTTTGACTGCAGATAAATTAAAGTCTATGTACTGATTTTGCGTACATGCAAGTCTGTGCCATTAAATAAGAAGCTAATTAAAGTATATATACTGCTTTTGCGTACATACAAAAAGGATGGTACCATATAAACAAGACAAAAAAATAGAGTGATTCTCCAACTTGTCTCTGTTTGAGATACAAAATCAGATCAGAAATAACCACAACTTCATGCCTGATTGCATTTAATGGACTTTTTTTTTTTTTTTGAATTTTTAAATATAATATCGTCAAATAAAATGAAATAAAAAAGTATTTGTTTGCAAACTAAGTGGTTGGTTTTCTTGCAATGAATTTGGTTTATCATAATGGTTGACGCCTTGACGGAGTCACTTTTATAAATTCAGTTTTGTCTTTCTCTTAATTATTTGACACCAACGAGTATAATGGGACGGACAAAATACTCCATCCCTTGACTACAAGTTTCGATTGGATTTGAATTATAAGAATAAAGAAATTCCTAGTAAGAAATACTTCCCTTTTAACGGGTCTTATGTGGTAAGAATTCGAATTAGATACCGAATATTGAATGGGAATACAAATCCTTAAAAATTCTAGTGTAGTAATATAGTTCTATTGTACCAGTTGTTCTTAATAAAATCCAGGACTAACCAACTCAAGAACCCCTTGCCCCAAATAAAAAAAGGAAATCAATTCATGATATACTTCTTACAAATTAACTACTCTTATGAAAAAATGTATTTAGAAGGTCAAAGCGTTCATATTGGGGCCTATGGTGTTCAGATTGTTAAATGATCCTTTTTGCCTAGTATGGAAAAATACAAAAAAGAAATATTCATATAAAACTAATTAACATGATCAGTTTAATACGACTCTAATATGTGTTCATGTAAGTCAAATAATAAGTTTCTGTATCATTCAAGAATACCACCTATATTTGAAGAATGATCTTAGCAATTAGCGTGTATGTTTAAATCTATATATTTGTTATATTAAAAGTAATCATTGATCGACATAACTAATGTAGCCAGACGCTGTCTATATTACCAAGTCATCATCACATGGCTCATTAATTAGTTTCAATGAAATTATTAAAGTAATGTCCCTGTTCTGTTATTGAAAATAACTTCTTGGATGGAAATATTTTTATGTACTAGTCAGCGCTTGAGGTTTTCTTTCTTCTTCTTTTTTTCCTTTTGTTTTCATTTTTTTTTTCTTTTCTTGTGTCAAGTTGTAAACTTAAATAGCTCTTCAATCTCAAGGTTGGTAGTCAAATAAATAGGAAAAAGAGAAAAGAAAAAGAAGAAGAAACAACAATACAACACTTAAACCTGTACCAATAAAATGAGTTGACTGGGCTCTTACGGCTTATTAAGACGAATGCGTGTAATTAAAGGAGATTGACATATTTTGTGTGTTTAACTTAAATACCTAATAGACAAATGAAAACATACAAAAATAAATTTTCACAATTTGAACCGAAAGTGTCTAATTGAAACATTATATTAGGAGTTGAGGTATTTACTTGAAACATGAATTAGTTCGAGTGTCTCAATGAAATATTCTAACAAATTTAAGGAGCTACCTATATATTAAGCCAATAAGTATCTAGAGAGGTGACGTCATTGCAGGACATATGTCATGTATTCATGTCTCTGGACATGACACGTGTCATACATGCATGCCTAGTCAGCTTGACATCTGTCAACATGTATGGCACATGTCTTAAGTTCATCTTAAGGCGTGTGCTTCTTAAGTGAATGTAAAAATTTGGTTGTACTTCAGACACACACGTCTTAAATGCATCATATAACACTTACGAAGTGGGCGTATTTGCATGCATTTTAAGACGTGTGCGTTTAAAGTTGCTATTTTAGGCGCAAAATTTAACTACTTCAATCATATATATTTGAAGTTATGTCTAAAGTAGGTAAATTTGCAAACAAAAAAGGAAAATGAAAAGCTGAAATTAAAGTACTGCTTAAACGATGGTCTCAAAATCGGTTATTGAGCACTTCCCCTGTAAAATTCCCTGTGTCATTTGCACTTTTGTGCCTATTTTGTGCTGGTCTTTAATTTCTACACCTCAAGACAAATAACTTTTTTCGCGGAGCATAAGTTTATACTTTTACATTATAATATCTCACAAGTTATGTCCTGCACTCTTAAAAATTTATGTCCCGTTAGGCATAAGTTCAATTTTTAAGGGCAAATATTAAAGACCAACCCAGCTGAATGGCAAACTGTGGGGTCATTTGCACTTTTGACCCCATTTTGTGATGGTCTTTAATTTTTGTCCCTCAAGACAAACAATTTTATTGCGGGCATAAGTTTATATTTTTGATTGATAGTATCTCACAAATTATGCCGGATTTCTTAAAAAATTTATGCTCCGCTAGGCATAAGTTCTATTTTGAAGGACAGAAATTAAAGACCAACTCATTAAAGGACAAAAATTAAAGACCAAAACCCATTTAAAGGGAAAACCGTGCTATTTTCTTCCGGCCAATTTGCACGATTGCCTTATTGGGGGTGGTGTTTAATTTTTGTCCCTCAAATTGTTGGTCTTTAACTTTAGTCTTCGGTCTAAAATACCCCGTGATTCTGGGTTCGAACCCTGGCTCAATCAAAAAATAAATAAATTCGCACGGCAGAATTTCATAGCAAAACTAGGCTTATTCGGACAGGCCTAACTTTTGTAGAATTCCAAAAAAGTAAAAAAAAAAAAAAAAAAACTTCCTTGCAAAATTTTGCAACTTAAGCCAGAATTTTTGTAAAGCCTTGCCTTGTGAAATTGTTTTTTTTTTTTTACTGAGCCGTGATTCGATCCTAGAACCTCGGATATTTTTGGCGGGACAAAAATTTAAAACCAACAATTTGAGGGACAAAAATTAAAGACACCAGCGCCTTTGAAAGTCAATTCGTGCAAAAAAACTGTCTTCTTCCTTTGTGAAATAGACGAATGGGTTTAATTTAGAGGCCCAAATCAAAATATTGAACCCTTATAATGACTTCCCCCAACCCCACAAAAGCCCAACACACACACATTTTCAATACAAATTCGTCAATGCCTTCAATGGAGTCGTCACGTAACCCAAACTTCTTGAGCAATATTCTAGTACGACTCATCTCCTTCATACTTCTCGTGTTCCTCGCTCGCTTCGCTTACATCTTCACCGTCAAAAACAACAAATCGCCTGAAACCCTAACCCTAGCCCTAACCAATTCCATCTCCGGCGCCGGTCACCGGAATTACTACTACTCCGTTTTCGATGATCTAATCGCCGACGGCTTTCTCTCTCCAAATTCACAATCTCTCTGTATCGAAACCCTAACCGGCGATGACGTGGCAGCGTTGATCGATATCGGAGTCGTCGATACCATCGGTATATCACACAGATCATTACAGCCGTTCGATGAAAACACTTTCGATTTTGAGTTCGCCGGAAACGGAGTACTTGACAGATCGGAAAACCCAGTTGAATTTGCTAAAGAAGTTTCTAGAACGTTGAAGCCTGAAGGTATTTTGGTAATTCACACACTTTCCAAAGACAGTTACAGTCTCAATTCGTTAATTCAGTTGTTTGATAACTGTAAGTTAGTTAGAGCACGTGACATTGACAGTTTTGACACGTGGCAGGCACCCATTCGCCAAGTTATTTTCCAGAAAAATAAGGTAGTGACTGGATTCGAATCTAAGAAATTGAGAAATTACTGTGTTGTCCCTGAGTATAAAAGGGAATTGATTCGAAAAGCGGAGGGTATAATTGTAAAAGAGCCATTGAAACCTTGGATAACATTTAAGAGGAATTTAAGAAATGTGAAGTATTTGTCTTCAATGGTTGATATAAGTTTTAAAAATAGGTACATTTATGTTGATGTCGGTGCAAGGAGTTATAGTTGGTTTAATACACAGTATCCGAAACAGAATAAAACGTTTGAGGTATACGCGATTGAAGCTGATAAGGAATTTCACGAGGAGTATAGAAAAAAGGGTGTACATATTTTGCCATATGCAGCTTGGTTGAGGAACGAGACGTTGTTTTTTGAGATAACGAGAGAGCAAACTAGGAAGAACGTGGAGAAAGGTCGAGGTATGGGGAGGGTACAATCAGCACAATCGTCGTTGAATTTTTTAGGAGATTCAGATAAGATATTGGGGTTTGATTTTGCTGGATGGTTGATGAGTTTGGTTGAGGAGAGGAATTATTTGGTTGTAAAAATGGATGTGGAAGGGACTGAATTTCATTTGATAACAAAGTTGATTGAGAGTGGTGCAATTTGTTTGATTGATGAGTTGTTTCTTGAATGTCATTATAATAGATGGCAAAGGTGTTGTCCTGGTAAAAGGAGTACAAAATATGACAAGACATATACACAGTGTTTAGAGTTGTTTACTTCTCTTAGAGATATTGGGATTCTAGTGCATCAATGGTGGTGAATTGTTAACTTTCCAGTAACCCATAAAGCCAAGTATTCTTTGATTCTTTGTGTACGTTTTTCTGTATTGATTCATCTGTCAAAAGTGAAAGTAGTACCAATTGGATATAACAGACAAGTTAAATGCAATCATGTCTTGTAGAAATTTGGTTGTTGTTTAGAGTTGTTTTCTGTTATTAGGGATATTGGGATTCTAGTGCATCAATGGTTGTGCTGGTGAATTGTAACTAACTCTTAAAGCCAAGTATTCTTTGATTCCTTTGTATACATTTTTTCAGTTTGGATCCTCTGTTAGTGGTGAAGGACGTACAAAATGGGTATAAAAGACAAAGTTAAATGCAATCATGTAGTATTTGGAAAAATTGGTTGTTGCATGCAAGTACATCTGGCATAGAGTACCAATGAGCTTTTAACTTCTATATACTAACAAATAAAAGAATAACCACTTAAAAGTTGATAGCTACTGTAGCGGAGCCAGGATTTCCACCGAGGGGTTCAAAATATAAAAAAGTAAACATACGAAGAAGTTTAAGGGAGTTCAGCATCTATTATATATACATAAAAAATAATTTTAACCTTGTAAAAACAGTGTTTTTTTCCGCCTAGGGGGTTCGGATGAACACCCTCGGCTCCAAGTGGCTCCGCCACTGGCTACCTATAGTGAATGAGATTGGTGATCTAAAAAAATTAAGCAAGTGATATGTTACAAAAATTGCACGAATTTGGTGGAATAATTAAGAGGTATGTGTAAGTTGGTGCAGACACCATTGTTATTCATCTGAAGTTCTAATCAGTGTTTTAAAAGGCGGGGGCGTAAGGCGAGGCGTTTTATGTCTGCCTCAGCGAGGCGTAAGCCCCGAGGCACGAGGCGTAAGCCTCATGGGACTTTAATTTTTAGTATTTTATAAAATGATATAATTATAATAAATACTTTTAAATTGGTTAAATAACGTAAAAAATTGAAGAAAACAATAAATAAGTGATATATATATATATATATATATATATATATATATATATATATACACACACATATACATACTCCACCCCCACAAAAAAACTAATTAGAACAATCTATTATACGTACTTACAAGTATAAGTGACTGCTCGTTACTTTTTTGAGATAGTAGAAGACAAGATAAATAATTGAAAAAGAACATATATTAGGCATTCTAGCAATAAAAAAAGGTCTTGACTTTTAAATTTAATGTTTCAGTTCCTTTTTAAAATATTTGAGTAATTACATGTTGACTTTTGAAAATTTGGGCATTATACTAAGGACTTATTTAACAAATTTCGTTTTAGTTTGAAGAAGTTTTCTGGACTTACGCCCCAATAAAAAAAAACTCGCCCCAACAAAAAAAAAACTCGCCCCAAACGCCTGGGCGTACGCCCCAAATTGCTGGGCGTACGCCTTTGGGGACTTGCGCCCCGACCCATCGCCCCGAGGCATTTTTGGTACGCCCCGCCCCGGGGCTCGCCCCGAGGCTCGCCTCAAAAACGCCTTTTAAAACACTGGTTCTAATTATTATCCTTGAATGTCTTGTTTCCAGTCCATCAAAGAGACAGGTGGAAAAAGGGCTAAACAGAGTTTCTCCTCTTACGTGACCACTTCGAGTTGTAACTTTCAATAATTCTCAGCAATGAGTAGATTCGATGCATTACAAATAGAATTTATAAAAGAGATGGTATCAAGCGTATATCTACATAATATGAATTTAAATTACCATAACCTGTATTTAGTTCTGTGCCTAAACAAAGGGGAAATAGCTTAAGAATATGGGATCCAATCCTAGAGAGTTTTACTGATGATAACAATGACAGTTCCAACTAGGCGTAGCTGATTGGCTTTCTGAGATGGAAATCAGTGAAGAGTCTATATTGATTATGGATTCTTCCTTGTCTTCAATTATGTATAATCTCTGCATTATTGTAGCTCTTCACTCTGTTCATATCTGATTAAATGCATAATCCAGTTCTATTTCTGACATAGTTTGTTAATTTGCATTTTTCCCTTCCAAGTCAATTTAGTAAACTGTGTACAAGGAAAACAGGGAGTATAACCATAGCGGTAAGCTAAGTTACTCGGACTCTCCTAAAATGTCGTCGGGTGCGTGTCGGATCCTTCAAAAGTAGTGCATTTTTGGAGGATCCTACACGGGTGCGGCAATACTTTCGAAGAGTCCGAGTAACTTAGGCCGTAAGTACCTAGTGGTGCGGCACATTGATTCATCTGTCGAAAGTGAAAGGAGTGCAGAATTGGATATAACAGAAAAGTTAATGAAATCATGTCTTGCTGAAATTAATTGTTGCATGCAAGTATTTTTGGCATGAATTACCAATAAGGTTACCTATATAGACCGTGTAAATAACTACAGATAACTATCCATACTAAACGAGATTGGTAACCTAAAAAACAAAGCAAATATTCTATTACAACAGATTGAAATGCAATGCTGGTGCATAACAAATTTCAAATTGTCGTGTATATAAGTTAAATCCATTATCAATTGACAGTCTTTGACCCTTTTTACACTGATTGAATCTCCCTTTTACAGAAGACTCGGGCGTGTCCCTTGAACGACTTGAGTATTGAAAGGAAGGTAGGCGGATCTTGTAGTGGTTGAACCTAGTGGATTTGATGCATTATTTTCTCGACCTTATGGTTGGATGTTCAATTGAGATTTAAGGACATGTTTAAACTTTACTTAGAGGTGAAAATATAGAGGATTGACCAACAGTGAACCCTCTTTAGTTAACATGGACCAAGTATCAGCAAATTTAAAGCAAGATTTTAGTCGCAATCCAAAGAAAAAGTTCTATCGGAAAGCAGAAAGCAAAGATATATGAGTTGGAAAGAATTGCACGAATTCTATGGAATGGTCTAGGTGCGTGCAAATTGACTCAAACGTCGTCATTATAAAAATGACGTGATGTGCGCACAAACTGACTCAAACACCAAAGTTATTAGGTAAAAGAAAAATAATTGCACGAATTTGTGGTTATTTATCAGAAGTTCTTGTCTCCTTTATCTCAGAAGCTTGTACACCCTTGGATGAACAAGCTGGTCTCCTTTCCTGTCCAGCTTTGAGCTTCAAGCATGCATTTGTTACTGAAGACACACCAGAAATAAGCAAATCCAATTGTCAACTACTTGGTTAATAAAACACACTTGTCTCTCCAGTTCATCAAAGAGAAAGAGGGTGGACAAAAGGGTCAAACACATTTTCTCCTCTCATTTCACCACAAATTGTAACTTTAAATAGTTCTCAGCTATGCATAGATTCGAAGCGTTATAACAGCAAATTATGAGTAAAAGAGATGATAGCAAGAGTATATCACCATAATATGAAAATCAAAATACCAAAAACTGTAGAATTTAAGATGTTAATTTAAGTTATGTATTATATTTGAAATGTGCACTTTTGACTCCTTTAAATCTTTACAAAAATAACGAGTTATATACTATGACATCATTGGACTATCCAAGAATTATATAGGGAAAAAGACACTGCGTGTCCACTCAGCCAAACTAATTCCACATTTGATTGGGCTTAATCCCACCAGGAGTTCGGTCGTGTAATAACCCAATTTTTAAATAAGGGTTTAGTTGGTAATTTTAGCTAAAAGGAATTTAAAAGAAAAGAAATTCGTAATTAGAATTAAAGAGAAAATAGAAAAAGAAGCAATTTAGTGGGCCAAGCCTAAAAAGGAAAAGGAAAAAAAAAAAGGGGGGGGGGGGGGGGGGGGGACTTTAAAATTCTGATGGCTAAGCCATCAGACGTGAATCACTAAATTGCTGAAAGAAAAAAAAAGGGGAAACGTGCCAACAGAAGGAGAAAAAACCAGTGGGACAAAGGAAAAAAAGGGAGAAAAAGAAAGGAAAAGAGAGGATAAAAACAAGAACTTTCATCCCAAATCATCAAGGTAATGACTCTAATATTTTATTTAAGTTTATTACATAATTATGGGTGAATCGTTATGGTGAAAACATGGGAATATTTTGAGGAATTGAGAAAGTTTAGCTCTAGGGTTCTTCGACCAAAATCATTGATTTGAAAAGGCAAATAGCGCCGCATTTTAGACTTCTATATATCGTTGGAATCCTCTCGTTAAGGCCTTTCCGAAAACATAAGTCTTGTCGGGTTTTGAACATATTGACCAGAGGGCATTTTCATCCTTTAAAATTTGACTTTAACCGTTTAAGCCTCTAAAAATATAGAAGTGGTTTACCCTAAGGGTTTTGACCATTCAAAATCCGTTTTTGTGTAGTTTGAGGCAATCCGGAGACTCGAGAACGCATTTTTGATTTATTGGGCAGTGTGCTTGAATTGTGAATTTGAGGTAAGTGAGACTTTAAGCTTTGGGTACTTGCTTTTCAAAACCGGTTTTAAAAATATGTTTTGTCTGTCTGGTCCATGTGTTGGGGCGAGTGTGTGCTTGGCAGAATCGGTGGTCCTTAAGGCCAACCGCATATACTTTATTTTCAAATAATCCAAAACTCTCTTTATAAATTATTTTGTGATGTGATATAGCTGTGAGTCATGATATTGGAGCATTGTGTATGCTTCCCTTAGCATTGTGTATGGTTCTTGATTATATTGGGGCATTGTGTATGCTTCCCTTAGCATTGTGTATGCTTCTTGATGATATTGGGGCATTGTGTATGCTTCCCATAGCATTGTGTATGCTTCTTGACATTTTTGGCACATTGTGTATGTTGCCGTGGATTTATAGTGTTGACTAATTCTTTAACTGCCACTTATGACGGTTCGTAGTGTAAATTGTGTTGAGATATATAATAAATTTGATAAACAGTGGTTTGGACCTTGGTTGCTATTATATAATGATATATTCATGTGCATAATATTTTTGTGCTTGTTGTGTGTTTGTATTTTCTAACACTTGTTCCAGGGGTATTTGAAGTGGCGGGTCGAGGATCATACTGGGTTATATTTATGTATAACTCACTCCTTACCTGCATGTTCATGCAGATACCGTCGTTGAGAACGAGGTTGGTAATTGAAGACTTTGTGAGTGGATTCTGTTGCTGAGGTGAGCCACCGCATTATTCGTGGAGGCAGCCATTTCAGCTTTATCTAGTTTATTTCTAGTTATTTCTTTTATTTTGGGTTTACATGCCCGACACTCAAACTCATGTAACTATGTTAGATGCTCCATGGTCTTAGCATGGGATGTGTGTTGCACCCCATTTTTACCAAAGGCTAAACAAAGCACAACTTATGGAGCTCTGAAATAGTTAATTATGTACAGAGTCGTCACCTAGCATTTAAGGTATACTAGGGTACCTATAAATTATTAATATATGCAGCTTAACATGATCTACGAAAATAAGTGAGATTCTAGGTAAGGGTTCAAATTATTCCGAAGGGAAGGTGTTAGGCATCCTTCAGAATCCACAAATGTGGTTCCCGGCTGGACCAATTTAACTATACGAGGGATGTGTAAAAAGGCTTTATTATTTACAAAAATTAATAGAATTTAGACTAAAGAATAATATGAATATTCACATAAATAATCATGCAATACGTATTTTATACATGTGTTATAATAATTATTAAAAAAAAAAGTTATGTGCAACTTAGAAGCTTGGGTATGTGACAAAGGTATAAAAAATGGGCATGAAATTATTTTGCACTCGAAGTGAGTTAACTAATTTAACTAGCTAAGTATGTACGCCTAATCAATTAATTATGAAAGTATATTATAAAGCCTAAATATTGAGGCAAATCACCCTATTTATTCACTTAAGTGTGCTAAGCTATTGAATTAAAACTCTAGCAAAACATGATAACTATAGGAATATTAGCTACAAAAATAATAATTGTCTAATATTAATTTATCTAAAACACATAAAATTTAAATCTCCTAAGCAGATCATAAATAAATACCACTAACCTACACCCTAAAAAGTAAAGTTTCACTATATTTTATGCTTGCATAACTTAAGAATGTAAAAAAAAATATAAACAAAGAATTTAAGAAGCTATTTGAACTTCTTTTGAGTGTCATCTTCAAAAAATAACTTCAGATACCTGCATGAGACTTAATAAAAAAATATTAGTAAGAGAATAAATAATTATCGGATGAATTAAAAAATAATGAATAAACTTAAAATAAAAATCCGTCTTTGTACATGGAAGGCCTTGGAAATCGACGGAAATTTCTTCATCGGCCAAGGGTTAACATTCTCCGAATCAGTATCATAAATCTTGTTTTATATAGTAAATATAGCGACTGCTGACCCGTTGTGCCCATCAAATAATCCAAAAACAGATTAAGTGGCAACTCCATCACCCAAACCCGCTGGCATTCAGTCTTAACAAGCGTAAATTCTTCACCTTTTTTTTTTTGCTCTGACTAGCTTGGCCATGTAAAAGCTCAGGTCTTTCAATCTTCTCACTAGCCAATTCACGTTTCAACAACACAGACAATGGGATTGTCTGATGTTCACCCTTGGACAACATAGTTTAGTCCCTTTCCAAATCAGATAAAGATTATGTCTTTATTAATATATAAAGCAAAAATGTAACTTCCCGAAATTACTCCTTCATTGGCTGTCAACACACTCAGTCAACGCAAATCCAAAGATGACAAGGTGAAAATGAAAATGAGAAAAGCAAAATATATTGAAAGGTCTTGGATTTGGGTCATTGAGAAATGTGAATCCCTAAAGTTTCATTATTATGTGTACCCAATACTGTTTTAATTTACCTTGGGTACAAAGAAAAAGAGTTGTCAATGTTAAAGCCTTTAAACGTCATAAAAAATGGAGTTTTTGGGCTTATTTTTGTTCCTTTTTTTACTCTCTGCTTTGTTTTCTTTTTCTGAGTTCTGAAAAAAAAAATACTCTATTAGATAAAGAAGGAAGAAGATGAAGGAAAAAATGTGTTTTTTGTTGTATAGATTTGAAGAAAATGGTGGTTTATTTTGGTGGCTGGTTGCGTGTGGGTTGTGTTGGTGGAGTTCACCGGATCTCGGAGCTCCGGCGTGGATGGGCTGGTGGTTGCGTTGGCTAGAGAAGAAAAGGGAGTGGGGCAGCGGCGTTGTGGTGGTTGTCCGGTGGTTCTCGACTGCTCCAGCGTCGGTTAGTGGGGGTAGTGGCGGCGTTAATGGGGAGAGGGAGATCAAGTGGGGCTGTGCGGTGATGGTGGTAGTTTGGTAAAGGTGGGCGGAGCGTCGCCGGAGCTCGTGGAGGCGGCGGCGGCTGTTGGGAGTGGGGAGAGGGAGAAAAATGTTTAGGGTTTTCAGAAGAGAGGAAAAAAAATCTGAGTGTTCAAATGTTGTGTGTGTGTCCAATAATTAAATTAACCCCACCATTTTCTTATAATGCAAAATGGTCCCTGTTTTGTCCAAAGAATAGAAGATTGCACCCTTTTGTCTCCTCAATGCTTATCTTAATCCCTTTTTAAAAAAAATGATGAAATCTTGACTTGATCCGATTTTACTCTGCGTTAAAAAAAATAATTACTCCGATTTTCTCTGCACTGTCAGACTGTACTAAAATATAGTTAACTAATGCATGTATAAATAATAACGCAAGTATAAAATATAAACATTAATGTCTATGATATGAAAATGTATTGCTATAAAATTAAGAAACAATTATTAATTGCACAAAAATGGTAGTATTACGCTGTACATGTGCAAAATAATGATTCTTGAAAAATGACAATAAATTGAGAAAATTCCTAAAATAAGGATAATCATCAATAAATTGTTGAAAAAATGTAAAAATGTGTAAAAATGTATTTCGTGCTCTTTAACGAATCAGGGCCCCCCAAAACGTTAATTTTAAGCACATCGAGCCAAAATTAGGTGTCAACAATGTGGGCTAGAGATTCTTTTTATCTTAGCGTTGGTTGGTTTTCATAAATCGATTATGGATTTGGTTGGCGACTATTTCGCATTTTTATCATCAATAACGTTGTTGGACCTGCACTTATTTTCTTTTAGTGCTTTTGTAAATGATTAAGAGTATGATATATGGTTCGCTTGGCGGGTGGTGTTTGCTGGGTGCCAATCACGTCTAGCGGGTATTTTGGGACGTGACAAAGTTGGTATCAGAGCCTAGGCTTTAAGTCCCGGGTCATGGAGCAGTGTTTAGTAGAATCTTGTTCATGGGTATGTAGACGCCCATACTTATGACCTTGAGGCTACTAGACATCTAGGAAGTTTTCCCTTCTTTCATTCCTTGTTCGTGCGTGAGTTGAATCAAGTTTAACCTTGTAATATTTATTTCGCAGATGGCTAAGAAATGCGCATCTTCATCTGCTAAACGTGATGCTGGACAGAGTGCTACCCGTGGAGGCAGACAAACTAGTGCTCATAAGACTAGAGCTCAAACTAGGACTCATGCCACTCCTCAACCTGAAGTTGTGAATGGGGGTCAGCCCCGAGTTGCGTCAGAGCAAGTGCAGGAACAAGTGGTTCAAAACATTCCACCGGCACCAGCTGCTGCCCCTACTATTACTATGCCCGCAGATGTGGTGTCCAGATTATTGAATGTGTTGGAGGCATTGGCGCCTAATCATGATGGAATTCCAGGCCCTCAGGCTACTTCACAAGCACAAGCTCAAGTTCAGTTGAATGTTGCAGCTAATCAGACACCTCAGTTGGCCCCTCAACAGGTTGTCCAGTCTGCAGGGCAATCTAAGGAGTTTAAGAATTTCATGGATCTTAAGCCACCACAGTTTGATGCTTCACCAACTTCTATTGAACCTCAGAAGTTCATTGATTGTTGTGAAAAGATATTGACTACGTTGGGGCTGAAGGAGACTCGTGGTGTGGAATTTGCCACTTTCTTATTCTCAGGCTCTGCAGAGTCTTGGTGGATTTCGATTCAAAGAGCTAGACCAGCAGGGTTACCACCTATTACTTGGTCAGAATTTTTATCACTGTTTAAGGATAGGTTTATTCCATTAAGCAAGCAAGATGACATGAGACGTCGGTTCAATAATCTGCGGCAGGGAACTATGACCGTTACAGAATATGAGGCCAAGTTTACAGATTTATCCAGGTATGTACCTTATTTGGTAGAGGATCCGAGAAAGAAGGTGAGACGATTTGTGGATGGGCTTGAGCATCGCTATCGTGGTCCTGTGGTACGAGATGTGCGATATGGTACCTATTCAGATGTAGTTGACACTGCTCTCCGTTACGAGTCCTATCTAGAGATGGACAAAGTTGAGCGTGAAAACAAAAAGCCACGTAACACAGGTGGGTTTAGTGGTGCTCCATCTGGGGGCAAGAGTGGTTTTTATCGTGGGCAGTCCAGATCTACTCAGTCAAAATCAGTGGTGCAGTCTTCTAGTGGTTATTCCGCTAGACAGGGCCAGCAGCAGATACAGAGGAAGGGTAATAGCTCATATCAGTCAGGTTATCATCCGAGGTGTTCTAACTGTGGTAGAAATCACAGTGGTCGTTGCTTTGGGGCAGATAGGGCTTGTTTCACTTGTGGTGAAAAGGGGCATATTGCTAAATACTGTCCTAAAGGAAGTTCTGGTGCTAGTCGAGCTACTACACAGCCACAGGGAACTACTATAGCTACACAGGGTCAGATTTAGCCAGCTAGGACCGCTCCACATGGTGCTCGTGGACAGGGTCGACAGGGTGCACAGGTTGCTCAGGGAGGAGGTGGACCGTCGATATTCTTTGCTATGACCAGACAGGATGTCGAGGCATCTAATGCAGTAGTCACAGGTATTATTACTATTGGTTCTCATGGTGCATACACTCTTATTGATCCCGGTTCTACGTATTCGTATGTATCTCCTTCTTTTGCTATATTCTTAAAACAGGGAGTTGAGTCTATTAATGTGCCTTATGTGGTAGAAAACCCAGTAGGGGGGAGTATATTAGTGGATAGAGTCTATATAGATTATGTGATATTTGTTCAGGGCAGGGACACCGTAGTTGATCTATGTGTGTTACCGATGTCCGCTTTCGATGTGATTATGGGCATGGATTGGTTGGCATCATATTATGCATCGGTTGATTGCTATGCTAAGCTTATACGTTTTAATTTTCCTGGAAAAACTTTAGTGTGGAAAGGCATGACTCCTGTGATTCAAGGAAAAATAATATCTTATGTAAAGGCACGCCGAATGATTAATCATGGGTGTTTGGGTTTTGTTGCCACCATTCATGATACTCGAGCGGAGAATATTACTATTGATAGTGTTCCTGTTGTTTGCGAATTTGCGAATGTTTTTCCTGAAGATTTACCCGGCCTACCCCCGATGAGAGAAATCGAGTTCAGCATTGATTTAGTTCCAAGGACTCAACCTATCTCTATTCCTCCATATCATATGGCTCCAGCTGAGTTGAGAGAACTGAAGGCTCAACTCCAAGAACTACTTGATAAGGGGTTCATTAGGCCTAGTGGATCACCTTGGGGTGCACCTGTGTTATTTGTGAAGAAGAAAGATGGCACGATGAGAATGTGCATTGACTACAGGCAACTGAACAAGGCGACTATCAAGAATAAGTATTCATTGCCTCGTATTGATGATTTGTTTGATCAACTGCAGGGTGCTACTCATTTTTCCAAAATCGACTTGAGATCAGATTATCATCAGCTGAGAATCAAGACTGAGGACATCTCCAAGACAGCTTTTCGGACAAGATATGGGCACTTTGAATTTTTGGTGATGTCATTCGGGCTGACTAATGCCCCCGCAGCATTTATGGACCTCACGAACAGGGTATTCAAGCCATACTTAGACCATTTTGTGATTGTGTTCATTGATGATATTTTGGTCTACTCTCGAAGTGAGGCTGAGCGTGGACAACACTTGAGAATTGTGCTACAAACACTTAAGGAACGAAAGCTTTATGCCAAGTTCTCAAAATGTGAGTTCTGGTTGAGCACAATTTCCGTTTTAGGACACGTGGTGTCCCGAGATAGGATTCAAGTTGATCCAAAGAAAATTGAAGCAGTTCGAGATTGGCCTCAACCCACTACTCCCACAGAGATACACAGCTTCATGGGACTAGCTGGATATTACAGAAGGTTTGTGGAGGGTTTCTCGAAGATAGTTGCTCCATTGATACGTTTAACTCAGAAAGGTGTGGTATTCCAATGGTCAGATGAATGTTCAGAAAGCTTTCAGAAATTAAAGACTGCATTGACTACGGCTCCGATTTTGACCTTACCTACTGATGAGGGTAGTTTCACCATTTATTGTGATGCATCTCGAGTCAGGTTGGGTTGTGTCTTGATGCAGAATGGTAAAGTGGTAGCTTATGCGTCTCGACAGGTAAAGAAACATAAGAAGAATTATCCAACTCATGGCTTAGAATTGGTCGCGGTTGTATTTGCACCCAAGATCTAGCGTCACTATCTTTATGGTGAGCCGTGTGAAATCTATACTGATCACAAGAGTTTGCAATACATATTCAAGCAAAGAGATCTGAATTTGAGACAGCGACGGTGGTTAGAGTTACTCAAAGATTATGATCTTACTATTTTGTATCATCCTGGTAAGGTGAATGTGGTGGCAGACGCCTTGAGTAGAAAGTCTATAAGCACCTTGGCCCGATTTACTGCTGAAGAACGACCTATGGCTAAGGATATTCAGGCATTAGCCAACCGCAGAGTTCGGATTGATCATACAGTACAGGGCAGGTTACTTGCAGTTATGGTGGCACAATCGTCCTTAGTGGGGCAGGTCAAGACTTGCCAATATGAAGATCCCCGTCTTGCTAGACTGCGAGATCGAGTGCAAAATGGGGGCGTTAAGTCATTCTCTATTGATGGCGAAGGCGTGTTACGTTGTCATGGTAGACTGTGTATTCCTATGGTGGGTAATGTGAAGCAACTAATTCTTAAAGAGGCTCATAGCTCGCGATACTCCATCCACCCAGGTGCTACGAAGATGTACCAAGACTTGCATGGATTAGATTGGCGGAAAGGTATGAAGGCTAATATTTTGAAACACGTGACAAGTTTCTTAAATTGTCAGCAGGTCAAATATGAACATCAAAAACCCGGCAGAGTAATGCAAAACTTGATTATCCCAGAGGGGAAGCGGGAAAGGATTACGATGGATTTTGTAGTTGGTTTGCCGAATACTTTCAAGAAACATGACTCAGTCTGGGTGATTGTGGATAGACTCACCAAATTCGCGCATTTTATACCAGTTCGGGTTACTCATACCGCAGAGCAGTTAGCAAATATTTACCTCCATGAGATAGTACGACTTCATGGTGTGCCTATTTCTATAATATCTTATCGAGTTGCACAATTTACTGCTGAGTTTTGAAAGTCTTTTTAGAAGTCGTTGGGTTCACAGGTCGAGTTGAGTACAGCTTTTCATCCACAAACTAATGGACTGTCTGAGCGAGTTATTCAGATTTTAGAGGACAGGCTTAGAGCTTGCGCGATTGATTTTGGTGGTCATTGGGACGATCAGTTGCCTTTGGCAGAGTTTTCTTATAATAATAGCTACCAATCGAGTATACAGATGGCGCCGTTTCAGGCTCTATATGGTCGCATGTGTCGTTCACCAGTTGGATGGTTCGAACCGGGCGAAGCATAACTATTAGGTCCAGACCTGGTTCAGCAAGTATTGGAAAAAGTTGCATTGATACGAGAACGGCTTCAGACAGCACAAAGAAGACAAAAGTCCTATGCAGATAAGAAAGTACGTGATATGGATTTCATGAAGGGGGAAAAAGTCTTTCTAAAAGTATCCCCTATGAAAGGAGTTATGAGATTCGGTCGGAAAGGTAAGTTAAGTCCTAGGTACATTGATCCTTATGAAATTTTGGATCGAATTGGGTTGGTGGCATATAGACTTGCTTTACCTCCGAGATTGTCTGCTGTTCATCCTGTATTTCATGTGTCTATGCTAAGACGATATGTTGGTGATGATAGCCATAAGATTCAACCAGAGGATGTGGAGCTCGATGAAAATTTGACTTATGAGGAGGGTCCGATATCTATTCTTGATAGGCAAGTGCGACAATTGAGGTCGAAGAAGGTAGCTTCAGTCAAAGTATTGTGGCGTAATCATCTGTCACGACCCAACCCCGTGGGCCGCGACTGGTACCCTAACTAGGTACCCATACGTACCTACCCGACCGAATTTCGAATCATACGGATTTTTTTTTTTCTTTTTAAAACAGAAATTACAAAAGTAGGCCGATACAATTACGGCACGCGCGTAACTTACATATATATATACATATACCTGAACATACAGACATTTACAAATAAGCCGATAAGGCTAACATACAGACGAAACCCGTAACCCACATATCCATCTACAGGCCTCTACAGACATACAGAATCATATGACGGGACAGGGCCCCGCCGTACCCAGAATATACATACATACGGAGTACACAGAAGACAGAAAATATATACCAAAAGATATGCTCCGAGTCAAAGGAGCTCTTCGAATGGCAGAGTCAGAACCTACGCTGGCGGCGTGTCACCTGGCGCGTCTGTACCTGCGGGCATGTAGCGCAGCCCCCGAAGAACGGGGGTCAGTACGAAAAATGTACCGAGTATGTAAAGCAGAAACATAACAGATATAAACATAGTCCGAACCGGAGTCACAGAAATATAACGGACAAAACCATAAATCAGACTGACGGACAGAGTTATGATCCAGACAGACATACAGAATCGTGTTCCATACAAATAAACAGAATTATAGTTCGGACAGACAGACGGAATCATAATACGGACGGACGGGCAGAATCAGAACCCATACGGACATACAGAGTCAGAATCCATACGGACATACAGAAATAGTCGAAGCACAGACGGACAGACAGTAGTACGTCAGACAGAATTATGCATGCAGAGTAGCACAGAGTCATACAAAATCATACAGAGGCGTGTGCTTTATAAGTACAGATAGCACACGCATATATTCATACAGATCCCGGCCCTGTCTGGGGGCGCGGTAACAGAACCCGGCCCTCTTAGTACGG
This sequence comes from Lycium barbarum, assembly GCF_019175385.1. Taxonomy (NCBI): domain Eukaryota; kingdom Viridiplantae; phylum Streptophyta; class Magnoliopsida; order Solanales; family Solanaceae; genus Lycium; species Lycium barbarum. The sequence continues at coordinate 4,870,920 of NC_083344.1, forward strand.
GACGCGGTGGACAGACAGAATCAAATCAAATCATATGCCATCCTGGCCGCCATCCCCATACACAGATCATACAGACATACAGATCCCGGCCCGTACGCCGAGGGACGCGGTGAACAATGCAGAGAAATGTGCACGATAACAGAACCTGGCCCGGGTCGCAGTGAAAGAATTCATTGAGACAGACACGAATCGATAAATGAGAAACCACCTACCTACAGATTCAACATACAGACTCAATCAAACTGAAGGGTGCCAAACGGCGAGCCAAAATCAGAATGTCCAGATAGTATGCATAGTACGCGCCTATAACCTAGTTGGGAAGGCACGACAGATTATCAGAATGGGATGCTCAGATGTTCAGAAAGCATGTTATATAGATTACACAAAAATAGCCATAATATACACAAAATAATAATTCAGAAGTTTTTAGAGAAAATCCGACCCGAAACAGAAGTATTTAAAATCGTACCGGAAGTATCGGGCCTTATGGGCCCACCTCGGACCAACCCGAGGCTATATACGTAAATTATTGCTAATTGACCTTATGAGGTAACCCATACTCATTCGGAAGTGTTCCGACTCCGTTTGGGGAAGTTTTGTACAAAATCTCACTTTAAGGGCAATTTGTAAGAAAATAGGTTCAATTGAATTGAAGGAATTGGAGCGGTTTTCCGTCTCGAATTCCGGGGAACGGAGTCGGACCTAAGGCTCGCGGCCGAGCCTACCACATCCAGAACATGCCTAGGAACGTAGAGAAGTGCTTAACATACCTCGATGGCGCCTTATGCTCTCTTGGCGTCAATCCAAATTTCGCCCAAAATCTGGAAATGGTCAAGTTTACCATTTGGTTAGTTCCATTCTTTCAATATTCTAACTTTACACATAATTGCCTACCGAAATTTCGGCAGCATTTCCTCTGTATATACGACATCCCCGAGACTTAGCTCGGCTCAATTTAGCAACACAACAACCCAGAGGAGACATCCAAACAACAACAAACATCAATAAACACTAAATCATACCCTATGGCATTATTAGCCACCTTTCGACACGACGAATTATCTTTCGTTTCAAACTTACATTTCCAACCAAAACTTATTATTTTCATAGCCATTATCCATCAAAATCATTACGACATACATCGGAGGCATCCATAACATGTTCACATAATATTCACAAGATATTCATAAAATTCACAAACATTCAACTTTCCATCAAGTCACTACTTTTCCAATCCCTTCCTAACTTTCAACATGCAAACTCATCAACACATTTTTATATTCCAAGTTCATTGTCATAAGCATAATTTGCCTCTTAACACTTTCATTTTCACTTATACACAAGTCATAACAAAGTTCAATAATTTCCTTCAACAACTTAATAACCAATCTTCCATAACAACATAATTAACATGCTAACAAGATTCAATTCACCTTCCAACACCAACACACACCACACGGCCACATGCTATATTTTCCAAATTTCACTAGTTCATTCCACTTTCATTTCTAATACAATTTCCACCACACTACAACTAACTTACACAAGAATTCAAACCATTAAAATCATGCAATAACCCTATATGCATTCGGCCACACATCCAAAAATTCCAACACACCAAATTTCCATATTTTTCATTCATTCACACACACTACAACATACATACATCATTTTTAACACAACAAAATCATGAAATCCTTACCTTTCTTCAAGTTCTTCACTTGGGGTTGAAGTTGTTTCCTTGTCAAGATGCTTACATCAACTTGTAGAGAATCTTGTGCTTAGCAATAATCTCTCAAGAGTTGAACTCTTTAGACCAAAGGATTGGCTCCAAAATTTTTTTCTTTATTTTCTTTCTTTCTTTCTCCAAAACCCGAAATGGCTTCTTTCCCCTTTTTTTTGCTTCTCTTTGATTTCTTTCTTGAATATTCTTAAGGATAGGGATGCTATATATTAGCACATGGGAATTAATTAATTCCATGGGCTTTGGATCAATGTACATGGCTGGTTGGGCCTTCCCACTTGGGCCTAATTTTCTCCCTTTTTTTTTTTGAGCCCACTTGGCTAATTTTGTAATTTTATGGGACAAGTTTCCAAAATTCCAATTTTTTTGCCCTTGGCCACCTTTTGTAATTCCACACCATTGCATTCATAACCTACACATTCATACCAAGTAAGGTCCAATTGTGGCCTTATCCATCACAAGTCATTTTATCTTGAATTTTTCGAATGAACAAAAATGTCGGATGTAACATCCTCCCCCCCTTTAGAACATTCGTCCTCGAATGTTAAATTGACCTTATGGGGCGCCATACTACTCCGGGAGGGTTCTCTTTGTAGTCGTCCTTTGCTAACCTTCCGACATGGCTTCTTTACCAACATTATGGGGTAATTTTTCACATCACTGATTCAGATGCCTTCATAATATATCTTCTCGTACCCCACGCAATCGTCGAACCATAAGCTATATTCTTGTAACTGACGAACGCTTTCCAGACGTCATAGTCCGTATCATTTATTGTTACACTCCGGAGATTTCTACCACGTTATCGTAATCCTTCTTCATACCAGACACTTCATACCAACAAATTCAGCACTAGAACCGGACGCGTAGAAGTATATCGGACGGATTCGTAATCGGAAGCAGACATGCTAAACTATGGCGGATGGATTCATAATCAAAAGAAGAGATACGGAAGTATGTCAGACAGATCTGAGATCAGAGTCAGATGTACAGAAAGGTATCGGGCGGATTTCGAAGTCGGAATCAGGCTTACAGAAATGTATCATACAGAGTCACACTTAGAATCAGACATGCGGAGATGTATCAGACAGATGCGTGATCAAAATTAGACGTACAGAGGCACACCAGACGGATTTATATCCAGAGTCAGACATACAGAGGTGTGTCAGACAGATTCGTAATCGGAGTTAATCGTACAGAGATATGTCAGACAGAAACGTATACGGAGTCAATCATACAAATCGCATTGGGTGTCGCTTATCGACTTTTTCAAAGATTCTGCTTACTCGCTCTACTTATCTCTCTCCTTCCCTACTATCCATACTCTTTTTCCTTTTACAACTATCGTCATACCATACTAACTTACGATGTAATTGGGCGTTTTCTATCCCCTGACAACATTCGGGTCATCGCTGACTGTTATCCAGATTCGCTAAATTTTCCGAGTGGTATCGCACCCTTGGCTTTTTGCCCATGTACCGCATCGGACTGTGTGGTGTTTGTAAAGGCACTAATTACTCCATACATTCTCTTTTCCTTTAGATTACCCCAAACTTTCTTTTATATCAGTCATACCTACACTTGTGCAAAACTTTGCATTACTTCCCAGGGGGTCACCCATCCCAGAATTGCTCTGGCCTGAGCACGCTTAACTCCGAAACTTTCATGCATTTCGACGCGTTAGGGAAGATATAATTTCGTTGATCGCCCCGCACGACCTTTGTCACGAAATTTTAGAGCAAATCGGGGTCTTCGCAAATTTTCGGAAAATTTTTGTAGCGGGTCCCACCCCCAGCTAAGTCGTACCACTACCATGTCGCCTTTCTGAATCTTAAACATTCACTTTCATACACATATACATATGATGCCAGATAACCCACGGATTTAAGTCTTCGTCACACGAATTCCGCCTCCAAATAATCGGTGGAATCTGATAAAATGTCACCGCAAGGTGTTCTTCGGCCACCGACAGAAGGAACTAAAGTCTGACAAGTATCGCGGGACCTTTTTGTACTTAATCTACATGTTAACCTCCATATTCCTGGAAAAATTTGGGCAGAGTTTCCTCTGCATTTCTTACTATCCAAAACCTGTACACCAGAAATACCAATCATGCCTCACAGGGCCAACTCATATACACATACATACATATCATATCATGTCGTATCGCAGCCACACGGGGCTGATAACTTCAAATGAGAATTATAATGTCGTCGACACTTACCACACGTGCCCAACTCAAACAGCATCGGAGGCACCTTCCTGTTTACTTTCATCCAGGATTTCTAGACTCACACTGACGGTGGGGACATCTCCGTCGCCCTTGCCTTGGGTCACTAGGTCTCTAATTCCTTTAAATTTCCGTCGTCTTCATAGAACAACGTCTTACAAATATCATACACACATAGGAAGTTCAAAAAAACTCATACACTTATAAATAATCAATATCGAGTCTGACCTGGGGAGCTGTCGTGAGAGGTATGCCCACTATCATCCACGCCTGTCTGCTCCCTACCTACCCGGTTTCCATTATCACCCGCATCTGAATCGGAGGGGTATGGACGATCAAACAAATCCTGGCCCACTGGTGACCCAGGCCAAGAACAGGAGAAATCCATAGCACTCTCCGAGGTGGCCGGGCTATCAAGGTTCTCCCTAATAATAAGAGCTGGTGCATACTTGAAAATCTCCTCCTGCGTCATCCCAGAAGAATGCTCCGTCGGGCCTGCCTCATGACTATCATCCTCCTCAGAGGTAAGAAGCTCCGGAGGGGTCATCGCCAAATCCTCCGAGATATCTGTATCGTAGCCATCCTCCACGGGATCCTCTGCTCCAGGGTTCGGGGACTCTGGAGGAGTCGTAGATGGGTCCTCCGACGGATCCGTATCGTAGCTATCCTCCGGGGAATCCTCCGAAGGATCCGTCTCGATCGAGTAACTGGGGCCCTGCCTACTCGGCCCCGGTAACAACCTGGGGGCCTTCTTGGCACCCCCATCCTCATCGTCGGAAGCCGTCCTCTTCATTCGTCACCAACCTACAACTACCTGCAAGGAGAGGGTCAGAAACATTTTCCCGAATACCGACACTTCTGCTCCTTTGGAGCCCCGCTGTAGATACAGCAATTCGTAAGGGAGAATCATCCTAACCATACAGCTTTAACGCACGATCTAAGAATTCAAAGAAGGGTAACATCCTAAATGCCCTGTAGCTTCCTGTTTATAGATGTGGTGCACAACACATCGATAACCAAGACTCTACTAGACACGGCCTGTAGACATACCGAGGACTAACCGCTCTGATACCACTTTTGTCACGACCCAACCCCGTGGGCCGCGACTGGTACCCTAACTAGGTACCCATACGTACCTACCCGACCGAATTTCGAATCATACGGATTTTTATTTTTTTTTTCTTTTTAAAACAGAAATTACAAAAGTAGGCCGATACAATTACGGCACGCGCGTAACTTACATATATATATACATATACCTGAACATACAGACATTTACAGATAAGCCGATAAGGCTAACATACAGACGAAACCCGTAACCCACATATCCATCTACAGGCCTCTACAGACATACAGAATCATATGACGGGACAGGGCCCCGCCGTACCCAGAATATACATACATACGGAGTACACAGAAGACAGAAAATATATACCAAAAGATATGCTCCGAGTCAAAGGAGCTCTTCGAATGGCAGAGTCAGAACCTACGCTGGCGGCGTGTCACCTGGCGCGTCTGTACCTGCGGGCATGTAGCGCAGCCCCCGAAGAACGGGGGTCAGTACGAAAAATGTACCGAGTATGTAAAGCAGAAACATAACAGATATAAACATAGTCCGAACCGGAGTCACAGAAATATAACGGACAAAACCATAAATCAGACTGACGGACAGAGTTATGATCCAGACAGACATACAGAATCGTGTTCCATACAAATAAACAGAATTATAGTTCGGACAGACAGACGGAATCATAATACGGACGGACGGGCAGAATCAGAACCCATACGGACATACAGAGTCAGAATCCATACGGACATACAGAAATAGTCGAAGCACAGACGGACAGACAGTAGTACGTCAGACAGAATTATGCATGCAGAGTAGCACAGAGTCATACAAAATCATACAGAGGCGTGTGCTTTATAAGTACAGATAGCACACGCATATATTCATACAGATCCCGGCCCTGTCTGGGGGCGCGGTAACAGAACCCGGCCCTCTTAGTACGGGACGCGGTGGACAGACAGAATCAAATCAGATCATATGCCATCCTGGCCGCCATCCCCATACACAGATCATACAGACATACAGATCCCGGCCCGTACGCCGAGGGACGCGGTGAACAATGCAGAGAAATGTGCACGATAACAGAACCTGGCCCGGGTCGCAGTGAAAGAATTCATTGAGACAGACACGAATCGATAAATGAGAAACCACCTACCTACAGATTCAACATACAGACTCAATCAAACTGAAGGGTGCCAAACGGCGAGCCAAAATCAGAATGTCCAGATAGTATGCATAGTACGCGCCTATAACCTAGTTGGGAAGGCACGACAGATTATCAGAATGGGATGCTCAGATGTTCAGAAAGCATGTTATATAGATTACACAAAAATAGCCATAATATACACAAAATAATAATTCAGAAGTTTTTAGAGAAAATCCGACCCGAAACAGAAGTATTTAAAATCGTACCGGAAGTATCGGGCCTTATGGGCCCACCTCGGACCAACCCGAGGCTATATACGTAAATTATTGCTAATTGACCTTATGAGGTAACCCATACTCATTCGGAAGTGTTCCGACTCCGTTTGGGGAAGTTTTGTACAAAATCTCACTTTAAGGGCAATTTGTAAGAAAATAGGTTCAATTGAATTGAAGGAATTGGAGCGGTTTTCCGTCTCGAATTCCGGGGAACGGAGTCGGACCTAAGGCTCGCGGCCGAGCCTACCACATCCAGAACATGCCTAGGAACGTAGAGAAGTGCTTAACATACCTCGATGGCGCCTTATGCTCTCTTGGCGTCAATCCAAATTTCGCCCAAAATCTGGAAATGGTCAAGTTTACCATTTGGTTAGTTCCATTCTTTCAATATTCTAACTTTACACATAATTGCCTACCGAAATTTCGGCAGCATTTCCTCTGTATATACGACATCCCCGAGACTTAGCTCGGCTCAATTTAGCAACACAACAACCCAGAGGAGACATCCAAACAACAACAAACATCAATAAACACTAAATCATACCCTATGGCATTATTAGCCACCTTTCGACACGACGAATTATCTTTCGTTTCAAACTTACATTTCCAACCAAAACTTATTATTTTCATAGCCATTATCCATCAAAATCATTACGACATACATCGGAGGCATCCATAACATGTTCACATAATATTCACAAGATATTCATAAAATTCACAAACATTCAACTTTCCATCAAGTCACTACTTTTCCAATCCCTTCCTAACTTTCAACATGCAAACTCATCAACACATTTTTATATTCCAAGTTCATTGTCATAAGCATAATTTGCCTCTTAACACTTTCATTTTCACTTATACACAAGTCATAACAAAGTTCAATAATTTCCTTCAACAACTTAATAACCAATCTTCCATAACAACATAATTAACATGCTAACAAGATTCAATTCACCTTCCAACACCAACACACACCACACGGCCACATGCTATATTTTCCAAATTTCACTAGTTCATTCCACTTTCATTTCTAATACAATTTCCACCACACTACAACTAACTTACACAAGAATTCAAACCATTAAAATCATGCAATAACCCTATATGCATTCGGCCACACATCCAAAAATTCCAACACACCAAATTTCCATATTTTTCATTCATTCACACACACTACAACATACATACATCATTTTTAACACAACAAAATCATGAAATCCTTACCTTTCTTCAAGTTCTTCACTTGGGGTTGAAGTTGTTTCCTTGTCAAGATGCTTACATCAACTTGTAGAGAATCTTGTGCTTAGCAATAATCTCTCAAGAGTTGAACTCTTTAGACCAAAGGATTGGCTCCAAAAATTTTTTCTTTATTTTCTTTCTTTCTTTCTCCAAAACCCGAAATGGCTTCTTTCCCCTTTTTTTTGCTTCTCTTTGATTTCTTTCTTGAATATTCTTAAGGATAGGGATGCTATATATTAGCACATGGGAATTAACTAATTCCATGGGCTTTGGATCAATGTACATGGCTGGTTGGGCCTTCCCACTTGGGCCTAATTTTCTCCCTTTTTTTTTTTTTTGAGCCCACTTGGCTAATTTTGTAATTTTATGGGACAAGTTTCCAAAATTCCAATTTTTTTGCCCTTGGCCACCTTTTGTAATTCCACACCATTGCATTCATAACCTACACATTCATACCAAGTAAGGTCCAATTGTGGCCTTATCCATCACAAGTCATTTTATCTTGAATTTTTCGAATGAACAAAAATGTCGGATGTAACATCATCCAACCGAGGAGGCTACTTGGGAGTCTGAGACGGATATGTGAGATAAATATCCTCAATTATTTGACGCGACAAGTATGATCTAGATCCGTTCGAGGACGAACGTTATTTTAAGTGGTGGAGAATGTAATAACTCAATTTTTAAATAAGGGTTTAGTTGGTAATTTTAGCTAAAAGGAATTTAAAAGAAAAGAAATATGTAATTAGAATTAAAGAGAAAATAGAAAAAGAAGCAATTTAGTGGGCCAAGCCTAAAAAGGAAAAAAAAAAGGAAAAAAGAAAAAAAAAAGGGGGGGGGGGGGGGATTTAAAATTCTGATGGCTAAGCCATCAGACGTGAATCACTAAATTGCTGAAAGAGAAAAAAAAAAAAGGGGAAACGTGCCAACAGAAGGAGAAAAAAACCAGTGGGACAAAGGAAAAGAAAGGGAGAAAAAGAAAGGAAAAGAGAGGATAAAAACAAGAACTTTCATCCCAAATCATCAAGGTAATGACTCTAATCTTTTATTTAAGTTTATTACATAATTATGGGTGAATTTTTATGGTGAAAACATGGGGATATTTTGAGGAATTGAGAAAGTTTAGCTCTAGGGTTTTCAACCAAAATCATTGATTTGAAAGGGCAAATAGCGCCGGATTTTAGACTTCTATATATCGTTGGAATCCTCTCGTTAAGGCCTTTCCGAAAACATAAGTCTTGTCGGGTTTTGAACACATTGACCAGAGGGCGTTTTCGTCCTTTAAAATTTGACTTTAACCGTTTAAGCCTCTAAAATATAGAAGTGGTTTACCCTAAGGGTTTTGACCATTCTAAATCTGTTTTTGTGTAGTTTGAGGCAATCCGGAGACTTGAGAACACAATTTTGATTTATTGGGAAGTGTGCTTGAATTGTGAATTTGAGGTAAGTGAAACTTTAAACTTTGGGTACTTGCTTTTCAAAACCCGTTTTAAAAATATGTTTTGTCTGCCTGGTCCATGTGTTGGGGCGAGCGTGTGCTTGGCAGAATCGGTGGTCCTTAAGGCAACCGCATATACTTTATTTTCAAATAATCCAAAACTCTCTTTATAAATTATTTTGTGATGTGATATAGCTGTGAGCCATGATATTGAGGCATTGTGAATGCTTCCCTTAGCATTGTGTATGCTTCTTGATTATATTAGGGCATTGTGTATGCTTCTCTTAGCATTGTGTATGCTTCTTGATAATATTGGGGCATTGTGTATGCTTCTTGATAATATTGGGGCATTGTGTATGCTTCCCTTAGCATTGTGTATGCTTCTTGACATATTTGGCACATTGTGTATATTGCCGTGGATTCATAGTGTTGACTAATTCTTTAACTGCCACTTATGACGGTTCGTAGTGTAAATTGTGTTGAGATATATAATAAATTTGATAAACAGTGGTTTGGACCTTGGTTGCTATTATATAATGATATATTCATGTGCATAATATTTTTGTGCTTATTGTGTGTTTGTATTTTCTAACACTTGTTGCAGGGGTATTTGAAGTGGCGGGTCGAGGATCTTACTGGGTTATATTTATGTATAACTCACTCCTTACCTGCATGTCCGTGTAGATACTGTCGTTGAGAACGAGGCTGGTAATTGAAGACTTCGTGAGTGGATTCTGTTGTTGAGGTGAGCCACCACATTGTTCGTGGAGGCAGCCATTTCAGCTTTATCTAGTTTATTTCTAGTTATTTCTTTTATTTTGGGTTTACATGCCCGATACTCAAACTCATGTAACTTTGTTAGATGCTTCATGGTCTTAGCGTGGGATGTGGGCTAGAGATTCTTTTTATCTTAGCGTTGGTTGGTTTTCATAAATCGATTATGGATTTGGTTGGCGACTATTTCGCATTTTTATCATTAATAACGTTGTTGGACCTGCACTTATTTTCTTTTAGTGCTTTTGTAAATGATTAAGAGTATGATATATGGTTCGCCTAGCGGGTGGTGTTTGCTGGGTGCCAATCACGTCTAGCGGGTATTTTGGGACGTGACAGGTCGGCCCAAATTAATGCTAAAAATGACCGGCCCACGCCTAACGTCTATTTTCCCAGCCCACGCCTAACGTCTAGATTCCCAACCCACCCCTAACGTGACGTTCCTCTTTCAAATGGGTTTCTTCATAACTGAACCCCAAAAAACACATCTTCTATTTTCAAAAACATAACTGAAAGGGGTTTCTTTTATCTTCTATTTAAAATCAAAATTGATAGTTCTCTTCACATTATAATGCCTAAGTGGAAGTCACCAACAAAAAGTAAGTTGAAGTTAGCAGGTAAAGGGGTGAAATACGACACTGAATTTGTTGTTGTGGATAATGATTTTACTGAAACTCCCATTCTTAGAAAAACAGGGGCAAAGAGTGTCGATGATATACCCTCTGGTACAGTTAGGACGAGGTCACAAAGTAAAATGGGGAGTGATTCTAGCAAAAAACAATTGAAATTTCAAAAAGGCAATGCTTCTAAAAGGAAGCGAGCAATGGGTGGGGAAGCGAGCAGGGACCAAGATGATGTTGGTCCTTCAAAGAAAAGAAAGGAACCTATTCGTCGGGATGAGGATGATAAAGATGATGTTCTTGTGAAGAAGAGTAGCAAGCCTGATTTGAAGGTATTTTAAAAATTTTGTTATTTCTTTTTTCTCTGTGTATTTTTTAGTGTATATAAGATGAGATGGATAATATATGTATATTTTAGTGTATATGAGATGTGTAATATCTGCATATTTAGTGTTTATGAGATGTATAATATCTGCATATTTAGTGTATAGGAGATGTATAATATCTGTATATTTAGTGTATATGAGATGCCTAATATCTGTATATTTAGTGTATATGAGATGTATAATATCTGTATGTTTAGTGTATATGCGATGTGTAATATCTGTATATTTAGTGTAGATGAGATGTCTAAATTCTATATATTTAGTGTATATGAGATGTATAATATCTGTATGTTTAGTGTGTATGCTATGTATAATCACATAGTGTATTTGGATTGCAGCTTTGTGATTTCTATGTTCGTCCCCGTGATCGTTTCTCGACTCGAGTTAGTGTGCACACAAATTGTCTCATTGTGGATAAGTTGAAATCCAAATTGGATGCTTCGATAATTCAGATGTTTAAAGATACATGTTTTGGTTATTATTTAGATTGGCCACCAGTTTTCATCCAAAACCAACTTATACATGCATTATTGCTTAGGGAAGTTGTGTCGGATAGAGATGATGAGATATGGATTAGATTGAGTAAGTGTTACACCTCGGAAAATTCCCCGTTGATGCACAGTGAATAGACTAACGAAGGGCACGAAGTATACCGTATTGCAATAAGTAAGGAATGACATTTGATGACCCTAATTGAGATTTGCATAGATATTCGGAGTAAGAGGAGAAAGTTTGCCAAGAAAGGGCAAGGCATACGATGTGTATCAGAAAATATTTATGAGTAACAAGTTAATGATGATTTAATAGTGTCTTGGAGAAGAATTATAACGTCCCTTAGATCGGTAATGAGGTGTTAAACAGGTATCAAGAAGGTTCCATAAGGATTTGAGATCAAACGAAGTGACGAGAACAAGATCAGAGAAAAGATGGGTTCCACGGCCGATTATACGGTCTGTCTAATGTTATACGGTCCGTATAATGTTATACGATCCGTATAATGGTCCACATAATCGTCACAGTGAAGTCCCTCACTGGTGGGATTATACGGTCACTTATACGGGCCGTATAATGTGTCGTATAATGGTCACAGAATGAGTTGTTGCTGGGATAATTTTGCGGTCACTTATACGGACCGTATAAATTTATACGAACTGTATAATGTGCCGTATAATGATTACAGAAGCGACGTGTGGTCGGGATGATTTCACGGTCACTTATACGGACCGTATAAGTGTCAGTATAATAATGCCGGGACAGATTTTTATTTTATAAAAAAGCACCCCAAGTTCATTATTTCATTTTATTTTTCATCCAACACTTCAAGAACTCTCTAGAAACCCTCTCCACTCTTCATCCATAAGAACACAAGAGAAGTTTATGATCAACTTCATCAAACTAAGAAAACCAAGTGTAAGAAACTCATTAGAGATCATCCAAGTCAAGAAATTTCATTGGAGGTGAACTAGGGTTTTGGCTCAAGTGAAGTATTTCCACCCAAAGCTTATTCCTACAACATCTAAGGTAAGTTTTATGGTATTTTCATGTTGTTTAAGGTATTAAGAAGTTGAAACACTTGGATTGTAGAAGGATATGGAAAATGGGTTATGAATGTTGGAATAGTGTCATTTGTGAGTAGTAGCTTGGGTTGAGTAATGATTCTTGATAATTTATGAATATAATCATGTTATAAATGATATTGAGAACATGGGATAAACATTGTATATGAGTGAATGTAATAGTGTGCTATGACTATGGATATGGATCACTCGAATTGAATTGGGGAATATGGATAATGTAGGTGAATAAAGACCATTGTTATGATGTTGTGAATGTTATTATTGATGTTTGGGAGTTGATATATGATATGGAGGAAGTCGTATAAATAAAGGAAATGTTGTCCACTTTTCTCTAGCTTTAGTCATGTTTGCTAAGCTATCAATTTTCTATTGATAGTATAACTCTAATGAAGGTAGAAACGTGAGCATTGAAGGAGAACGTGCAAGTGATAGAATAGTTGAACAGAAAGGTATGTAAGGCTAACCCTTCTTTCATAAGGCATGGTTCTTTGGCCAAATATCTAATCTTCTATAAGCCTATGATGTCCTCCTAATGATGTTATCTTCAAAAGCTATTGAGCTCATGATTCTCGATATGTTACGATTGTACTAAATTCCTCATTTGACGAGCAATCCTCTAAGGATAGATGTAATGAACGACGATAGTAATGATGCTAAAGATGCTTATGAGCTTTTATGTATGTGTGCCTATGTATGGCTATTGTGAAACCCCGAGCTTATATGGCCGGGTAGAATATATATATATATATATATATATATATATATTGCGCGCGCACCACTGCAGTTGGGTACGGACAACCCTGAGCCTTGGTAGGGCTAGGTATGTATGACCCTGAGCCTTGGTAGGGCCAGGTATGTATGACCCTGAGCCTTGGTAGGGCCAGGTATGTGAAACATCGAACCTTCATGGTCGGGTATGCTATGTAAATGATATGTATATTAATATGAATAGGTATATGAATATGAATATGTATATGAATACAAAATGTAAATGAGTACGGATATGAATACGGAAACGGATATGGATGTATGTACATAATCACGCATTGGAAATGGAAAGTCCCTATGAAAAGCTAGTAAGTGTTTGTGACGATGATACTACTATCTCCCATCCTATGCTATTTCTTATGTTGTCTATTATGCTTTCATAATGATGTTGATCTTGCTTTATATACTCAGTACATTCTTCGTACTGACGTCCTTTTGTTTGTGGATGCTGCGTCATGCCCGCAAGTGGCCAAGGAGACAGGCTTGATCCGTAGCTTTATTACTCAGAGACTACATAGCGGAGCTCCATTTCATTCAGAGTTACAACTTTTGGTACTTATTCTTTTGTGTACATAATTATGGGCATAGCGGGGTCCTGTCCCGCCTATATGATATGACATACTCTCCTTAGAGGTCCGTAGACATGTGTATATGGTTAGATGTGTTTGGCCTTGTCGGCCTATATTTTGGATATCATTTTGTTAGCCTCGTCGGCTTATGTACATCTATATGGGCATTGTTATTGATGATGATATATATGTACTATTTCCCAATTAAATTAGTATGAATAATGGATGGAAGTATGAATTAGATATGTGGCTCACCTAGATGTAAATGTGAAAGTATGATAAGAGGTGCCCAGGTGGGTTAGCACCGGGTGCCCGTCGCGGCCCTCCGGTTGGGTCGTGACAGTAAGACTAGGTTACGCTTTGGACTTGGGGAGTTTTCTCTAATTACCGGGTTAAAGTGCACTGGCAGTGATAATAAGAATTATCCTCTTGACCAGCCAAGTCGGTTGATGGCGGTGTATTTTCCCGGTATGTTGAAGGTTACAAAGGGTGAACTGGTTGAATGTTTTGACAAACAAAAATGGCAATCTGATGAGGATGCATTAATGATTGCTACTTTGTACTTCATTCAAACTTTTATTTTCTCTATTACAAATATTGATGTCATAACAAAGGATGATTTCTTGTTGGTCGAGACTGGTGATTACAAATCATACCCTTGGGGGAAAGTATGTTTTTCGACTATGTTGGAGTCGATGAAGAATAGGGTTTAGAAGATGAGTAGCATGTATCGGTGTGGCGGTTTGCCTTTGGCTTTTCAATGTTGGTTTTATGAGTGACCTACAAAAGTTTGAAGAAATTATTTTTAAATCTTAGCCGAGATGAGGTAAAAAGTTTTTTTAAAAAAATTTACTATCTCGTACTTGATTTCATGCTCATTTTTTTTTGTTTTGTGTCATGCAGGTGGTTTTGAGTAATATTGTGCCATATGATGTTGAAAAATCATCGTCCGAGTTGCCTGCTTTTGAACCTGTTTGTAAAGAAGATGAAATTTGTGTGGCTGCGAGTTCTCAACAGAGTATTCTGTCTACTAAACTTCCCAAAAAGCATAAAGCAACCATGAGAAGTGATGATTTGACACTACTGAGAAGGGATTTCAACGTGGTATATATGTTGTCTGAATTATATTTTTCAATCCGAGTAGTAGTTTTTTTATTAATTTTGATGTCCTGATTTTTGCCCTTTTTTTAAGTTATCTGGTGAGGTTGCCACAATGAAGGAATTAATGGGTTCCTCCTTCCAAAAGATTTTTAAAGCGTTAAAAATAAAGAATGATGTGTGGGAACAACCTGATAGAAGAGAGGAGGACCACCATGATAGTGACGGGGTCGGTGATGATGGGGTTGAAAAAAATGATGGCATACTAGGGGGGGGGGCATTCTGTAGGTGATGATCATATGGCGAACGAGGAGAACAGTGATGGGGAGGAGAGAAAAAATAACAATGAGGGTGATTTGTCTGATGCCCGCGCTAACAGTGAGAGTAACGAGGAGAACAGTGGTGGGGAGGAGAGAAAAAATAATAATGAGGGTGATTTGTCTGATGCCCGCGCTAACAGTGAGAGTAAGGATGAGGGTAATGATGTGTTGGAGGATCAGGTAGGTGAGAGTAAGAAGGAGGGTGACGATGTGTTGGAGGATCAGGTAGGTGAGAGTAACAATAAGGGTGACGATGTGTTGGAGGATCATGTAGTTGATAGTAAGGAGGAGGGCGATCATGTGTTGGATGAGGATAAAAGCAGTGGGGAAAATGCATTCTGGACCGCTATCCCTGATAGGAATTCTCGAAATTCACTCAGCCTGGTAGTGATAAAAATGATACGACTACGGAGGGGGTTGATAATGTGGTGAAGGATTTTATGGATGATAAAAATGATAAGACTACGGATGGTGGTGACTGGGGTTTCTCTAAAATTACCGAAGGTTTTACTGACAATTTGACTGCTTCAGAATGTAAAAGCAGTGGGGATAAGTTAGCTGATAACATTGAGGAGTTCGATTGGGCTGCTATACTTGATACCGAATTCTCAAAACTTACCCAACCTAGCAGGGGTAAAAATATAATCGAGGGAGTGGACAAAAATTTTATTGTTACAAAGTTAGAGAAAAATGTGGTGGAGGATTCTCTAGAACGGGACAACGGTGTTGTTGTTTTGGACGACACACCTGTAGTGGCTCGTAGACCCCGAAAACCAGCTAAGGCATGTGAATCACTATATGTGACAAATTTTGAATCTGGTGGTAGTAGCGTGCAAAGTCCTGTTGCGCCTTTAACTAAGCGTATTTTCTCTACAAAGCACCCCTTCGAAACAAGTGTTGAACTTGCTATTGATTTCGAGTTGTTAAAAAAGTTCAACAATTTTGTTAATTGGTCGATACGAGTGAAGGAAAAGTAATGTTTTGTTTCTGTTTTTTCCACTTTATGCTCCTTTTTCCCCACTTTATGCTTCTGTTTCTGTGTTTTTGTCCACTTTATGTTTTTCATTTGATTTTTTCTATATCATGAATTATTGCAGGCTTGTTTATTCAGAAAAAGTTAATAAGCTGAAAAAGTTTTTTGACTTTGGAGTTGCATCTATCGGAGAAAGAGAATGGTTTTTCATACTTGCATATCCCGGGCAACCACTAAGTGATTCAGTAAGTTTTTTTTTTTTTCGTAATAAGTGTATATTAATTGTATAATAAGTGTATACTAAGCATATCCTATTAAAGGCATTTAAGCCTTCTTTTTGTATAATAAGTGTATAATAAGTGTATATGCAGTTACATATACATTTATGAAGTGTATATACACTTTTTATAAATTTATTAAGCGTATCCTGTTATGGGCAGTTAAGTTTTTTTTTTTTTTTTGTATAATAAGTGTATAAGGAATGTATAATAAGTATATATGCAGTTACATATACATTTATTAAATGTATATACACTTATTATACACTTAATATAATAAGTGTATATAGCAGTAAGAGAAATGTATGCATTACAATTTGTGTGTTTCCTAACTATGTGTTTTCTTCACATTTTTCATTGAAATTCACAACAACTGATTGTTGGTATAACTGCTTGATACAAACTATGTACAAGCAATTTTTGGCGAAAAATAAAGATGTCAACCTTATTACTCAAGAAGATCCAATTGTTGAATATATGCTGGGGTATTTCATGAGGTGCAATGTGCCATGGTGTACTGTTGATGATATCTTTTTCCTTGTAAATGTTGCTGAGAATTGGCATTGGATTTTAGTTAGATTATCTTTTAAAGATCATTTCTTTTATATATATGATTCGATGGGTGGTGCACGACAAAATCTTACAATCAAGAAAGTAGTTGAACCATACTTTACTTTGATCCCACATTTCCTTTCTCGTATTGACTTTTGGGCCAGTAGGAGTGATGGAATACCAGCAGCTGATTTTCAGATCCAGATAGTTGATGGATTGCCAACCCAAGCGAACACGTAAATTACTACTGATTTTGTTTTTTCATTATGCATTTTGTTTTCTTTTTAGATTTTTGTACCAACTTTGTGTGACTTTTTGTTGCAGGGACTGTGGTATATTTGTTGCTGTTTTTGCTGAGTACCTGATTCAAGACTTTGAAATCCCCAAAGATATAGATGATATTAATGCTTTCCGGAGCCGATATGGGGTACTGCTATGGGATTATGGAAAAAAGAAACAAAGTAGAAACGCAGTTAATGATGACGAGTCTACTGGTAGATTGAGGCATGGAGTGATTTGAAGAAGAATTAGATTTTAGGATAGTTGCAAATATAGTAGGTGACATATGTTAATGCAGATACAATTGTATAGTTTTTGTTGAAGAATCTGTTTGGATTTTACCTATGTTTGAATATTATGTCAATGCGTAAAACTCAATGTGTTAATATCATTCGTTTAGTTTATTGTTCAATGTCATTTTCTTCAATATATTTTATTGGTTTTATATTTTCTGTATAGATACACAATTTTTGTATATATAGTATATATGTTGAACATGTATAGTAAATTTCCTATGTATGAAAATTGTATATATATAAGTTGAAATAACTTGATGTGCTCACGTATTGTGGTTGTGCGTGCACCTGGAGTAACACTGCATACCAAAAATAGAAGCACGCACCTGGTTCTGGTGCAACTGCTGTGGTTGAGAATCTGAATCGAGGCTATTCCTTTTCTGACACACACACACAAAAGGTATGTATATAAGTTGTATATTTTCTGTATATATATATATATACACATTTTTGTATATATAGTGTATATATTGAACCTGTATACATAAACCTGTATGCATAACCTGATTTTAGACTTGTTTCATGTCCTTACTGCAAGTTTCAGCACTGAAGGATAAAATAGCAATGGATTGGTGTACCTGTTGAGCAGCAAAGATTATTTTTTATACAAAATAGCAACACAAATGCACTTATACAAAAGGTATAGAAGAATTAACACAATCTTCCAGCAAACAGTGCATGGGAAAGAGTAGTTTTTTTATTCTAAAATATCAGAGAATAGTAGTGTAAATGCATTATCCGGCAACATTTTTGCAACGTAAATAGTTGCTTCATTCAAACGAAAAATAGAACAGGAAACAGTAAAGCATTTTTTGGAACAACATTTGTTAGATTCTTGTGGGAGCATTTTTGCATGTCCTTCTGTTGTGCCCTTTTTGTCTACACCGACCACATGAGATTGGATTTGAAGTAGCCAAATACTCGAAAATTCCCTTGTATCGTTTAACCCTTGGTCTACCTGGTCTGCCTTTCCATGTCGGTGGTTTGACTATTTGATCTAATACCTCTGTTGGAATGTCCCATGCACTCTCATCAGGAAGTGGATTCACTGGCATTTCATATGCCTTCAAAAAGTATTCTCTGGTGTAATAAGCAGTGCAATAATTTTGCACCTCCATATGTGTGTAGCTCAATACCGCCATAGCATGTGGACAAGGGATCCCGTCGATTTGAAATCGTTGGCAATTGCACTTCTTTTCACGCATGCACACTATGTTGCGTGTTTCACCATCCATAACTGAATATACATAATGAGTTGAAGCCATTACCTGAATTTTTTCCAAATGTCATCAGTAAATGGGGGGGGGGGGGGGGGGGGAGTGTAGTCAGGTATATGAAATAAAAATGAAAACAGAATGTTTTACCGTCATTTTATCCAACAAAATGATATTCTCCTTCATTATTATGTTATATTTGTTCCCTAATTCAGTAAATGTTGTTGTTGCATCCTTTCTGTTGTCATTGGCCCATCTCATAACCAAGTCTATCATGAATTGTAGCAAACTCTTGATTGGCAGGTCTCTTGCATGTCTAGTTGCTGAATTTAGGGACTCTGCTATAGTTGAAGTCATCACCATGGATCTGTTTACTGTGGAATAAGCTATGGACCATTTTTCATAGCCAACATTGAACAGGTAACCCCTCACCCTATCATCGATATTGTCCATATCTTCCATGAGGCGATCAAAATCTGCCCTCGTGTATGCATTGGCCATTGCAAAGAATATGGGTTTTAATCGTTCATGCTCCCTTTTGAATCTACCTTTGACGTTGTTCCATAGGTGGTAGATCCAATTATAGTGAGACACATCTAGATATACATTCGAAGCCGCCTTCAAAATGCTATCGTGCCGATCAGAGACTATGTACATGTTGTCCCTTTAACCGTAAGCCTGTTTCAACTTTCGAAAAAACCAATCTCATGACGCATCATTTTCAGAATCAACAATAGCATATGCTAGTGGCAGGATTTTACCTGAATTAAGCAAATTAGAAAGAATCAATATTGTACTGACAAGCAAAAAATATATTAAAAAGATTCTTTGAACTGAACATAATAGCATTGTTCAAACATGTCAGTAAAACTTACCTGCTGCATCAAGCACAGTAGCACACAACATGGTCCCCGCGTATGATGATTTAAGGAAAGTCCCATCAACCACGACAGCGGGCATACAATATTTCCATCCTCTGATTGATGCACTGAGTGCGACAAAAGCATACAAGAAGTACCCGTCTGCTTTTTTGTTTAACGTTGTGAAAGATCCTGGATTTGTCTTATTTACCATATACAAGAAAGCTGGTAGTTTACGATAAGATTCAGGTGGCGAACCCCTTAACATTTCAAGCACCTTTTCTCTTGATCTATATGCTTTCTTGTAATTCATCCTAATTCCGTATTGGTTTCTCATGTCTTCCATGATTTCTGCTGGAGTGTATGTTGATTTAAGATTGACATACTTTTTCTTCACCATTTTTGCAATGGTTACTGAAGTAGCATGACGTTGTGACAACATTCTCTCCACAATTGGGCAAGTATGAACATCAATGAACTTTCTCACCTTGAAGATTTCTGAATCATGTAGACTTGAAGATCTAAAAGACCATGCGCATCTTGTATAGACACATTTAAGAGAATACCTATTTAAAACACATACAATACACTTTATATACACAAATGATACATATTATATACATAAATGATACAGTTTTCTATTCTACAGACAGGGGCCACTATGCTGATACACATTATATACACAAATGATACATATTATATAAATAAATCATACAGTTTTCTATTCTACACACAGAGACCACTATGCTCATACACACTATATACATAAATGATACATATTATATACATAAATTATACAGTTTTCTAGTCTACACACAGGGACCACTATGCTCATACACATTATATACACAAATGATACATATTATATACATAAGTCATACAATTTTTTATTCTACAGACATGGGCCACTATGCTTATACACAATAAATACACAAATGATATCTATTATATACATAAATTATACAGTTTTCTATTCTACAGACAGGGGCCACTATGCTTATATACATTATATACACAAATGATATATATTATATACATAAGTTATACAGTTTTCTGTTCTACACAGAGGGACCACTATGCTCATACACACTATATACCCAAATGATACATATTATATACATAAATTATACAGTTTTCTATTCTACACACGGGGACCACTATGCTCATACACATTATATACACAAATGATACATATTATATACATAAATTATACAGTTTTCTATTCTACACACAAGGGCCACTATGCTCATACACATTATATACACAAATGATACATATTATATACATAAATTATACATTTTCTATTTTACACACAGGGACCACTATGCTTACACACATTATATACACAAATTAAACATATTATATACATAAATCATACAGTTTTCTATTCTACACACAGGACCACTATGCTCATACACCTTATATACAGTTTCTATACATTACAGATAGGGAATCATACCTTGTTTTTGATGATTTGTCGACTTTAAACTGAAATCTCTCTCGTATTGCATAGTTCTTCATTACGCTTCATATTGTATCTTTGTTCCAATACAGTTGATGTTCTGCAATTCCCTTATGAAGTGGATCCTTTATTATTTTTTCCTCAACTGCTATGTCCTCAAAATCATCTTCACTTCCATAATCAACCATAATAGCATCATCAATGTCAACTCCTTCCACAACCATAGGAAGAACCTGTACTTCTTCAATCAAACTATTTTGTATAGCAACTGAAGTTGTTCCCAACAACATTCGATTCGAACATTCAGCAACATCTTTTAATGTTATGCATAGTGGATATTCATTTATATCTAAGTTTTTTTCTTCATCGCCATATACAATCGGACACTCATATCATTGTATATAGACATTGATCCGGACCTAACTACATACTTAATCTCCATTAAAGTTGTAGTTGAATCCTTATCTAATTGTTTGTATATCTCACCAACAAAATACTCATAACTACAGTCTGAATTGATTAGAATTCCATTAACAGTGAAATTAGCAAATTCATTGTTGTTCAACCAATTACCTCCATGTTGTATCAAAATTGGAACCAAAGTTTGAGTTGAATTTGCAACAGAAGACATCAATGAGTTGAATTTGCAACAGAAGACATCAATGAGTTGAATTTGCAACAGAAGAAATCAATTTCGTGATTTCAAAACCCTAGATTTTGTATCAAAATGATTTCTACGGTTGTTCCCATGTTTATCAGTTACCGAAGGAGGAAATCACATCTTATAGGTGTTTATATAATGTTGAAGTTGAGTTACTGAAGGAGAAAATCACGATTTATATGTTTTGGGTTTTATTTGACTTTATGGCTAACGGATGGAAATAGTTTAGGGGCTAATTTTTGTGTTTGGGAGTAGATGGGCCAGCTCGTGGGATTACTTATGCCCCAGCGGCCATTTGTGTCCTTTTCCCAATTATACATGTTACTAGATGATGAAAGCCCGTGCTAGCACGAGCCTAACACAAAAAATAATACCACGTTTTTTTTAGTCTATCTAAAAAAAAAATAAAAAAATTTATGTTTAGAAATCATTTAACTTGAAACTTTCCTTTTTACCTTTAATGAAATGATTTAAATTCATACAAATATCTATAACTTATTTTAGACCACAAGTTTCAAAGATATTTCCTTTCTTCTTTAAACTTCATGCCTAGTCAAACTATGTCACATAAATTAGGACAGAGAGAGTACCTTTTAGTAATATAATTATGAAATTTTTATTATAAAAATTATTATAATTCAATTAACTGAAAATATCAATAAATTATTTTATTTAGTCCGCTTCTCCCATATATGACTTTTTTGGTTTGGTTCTCCAATTGAAAGATTTGAAATACGCATTCTCCTATCGAGTTTCATGCCATCATCTCTTCTACTCAACAAAACTGAAAAGCGCTTTCATGTGTCAGCATCTGCTGCAGTCTTAAATTTTTAAGTAAAGACCAACTTCATCATTTTAAGAAAATATGTGTATACATTTCTGGTCATCTTTAAGACGGCATTGATGCCCGAAGAATGGAGGGCGAGTGTAATGATCCCTCTATACAAGAATAAGGGAGATATCCAGAGTTGCAACAACTATAGAGGTATCAAGCTGCTAAGCCATACTATGAAAGTGTGGGAAAGGGTGGTGAAGATGAGGGTGAGGAGAGGTGTGTCTATTTCAGAAAACCAGTTCGGATTCATGCCGGGACGTTCAACTACAGAAGTCATCCATCTTATGAGAAGGTTGGTGGAGCAGTATAGGGAGAGGAAGAGGGACTTACACATGGTATTCATCGACCTAGAAAAGGCTTATGACAAAGTTCCAAGACAGATCCTATGGAAATGCTTGGAGGCTAAAAGTGTACCTGTGGCGTACATTAGGGTGATCAAGGACATGTATGAGGGAGCCAAAACCAGGGTGAGGACAGTAGGAGGAGACTCAGAGCACTTTCCAGTTGTGATGGGGTTGCATCAAGGATCAGCTCTTAGTCCGTTTTTATTTGCCTTGGTGATGGATGGATTGACACGGCAAATTCAAGGTGAGGTGCCATGGTGTATGCTTTTCGCGGACGACATACTCCTGATTAACGAGACTCGTAGCGGAGTTAACGCTAAGCTGGAGTGTTGGAGACATACTCTGGAGTCTAAAGGGTTTACGCTGAGTAGGACCAAGACAGAGTACTTGGAGTGTAAGTTCAGTGAAGCACCTCAGGAGGCTGACTTGGAAGTAAGGCTTGGTACCCATGCCATCCAGAAGAAAAGTAGTTTCAAGTACCTTGGGTCTATTGTGCAAGGCAGCGGGGAGATTGACGATGATGTCACACATCGTATTGGGGCAGGGTGGATGAAATGGAGGCTTGCTTCCAGAGTGCTATGTGACAAGAAGGTGCCACCAAAACTTAAGGGCAAGTTCTGCAAAGTGGTGGTTAGACCGACTATGTTGTATAGGGCGGAGTGTTGGCCAGTTAAGATCTCTCACGTTCAAAAGATGAAAGTTGCCGAGATGAGGATGTTGAGATGAATGTGTGGCCACACCAGGAGTGACAGGATTAGGAATGAGGATATTCGGGATAAGGTGGGGTGGCCTCGGTGGAAGACAAGATGCGAGAAGCGAAATTGAGATGGTTTGGGCATGTGAAGAGGAGAGATACAGATGCCCCAGTGCGGAGGTGTGAGAGGTTGGCCATGGATGGTTTCAGACGAGGTAGGGGTAGGCCGAAGAAGTATTGGGTAGAGGTAATTAGACACGACATGGCGCAATTACAGCTTACCGAGGACATAACCTTAGATAGGAGGGTTTGGAGGACACAAATTAGGGTAGAAGGCTAGTAGATAGTCTCGTTATCCGTTCTTATTAGTAGTCGCATTATTGCAATATAATTTCTTGTGCTCCGATTTCTGCTATTATCTGTTATTATCTGTTATTTCCTGTGCTTTGGTTATCTTGTGTCATCTGCTCCGATTTCTGCTATTATCTGTTATTTCCTGTGCTCTGATTATCATGTGTTATCTGTGTCGCTTGCATTATTTCATTTTCATATCGCTTTAAATCTCTTATCCGAATCTCTTAACCTTATCTGACTTCTTTTTATGCTTTTATTGAGCCGGGGGTCTTTCGGAAACAGCCGTCCTACCTTGGTAGGAGTCAGGTCTGCGTACACTCTACCCTCCCCAGACCCCACGATGTGGGATTTCACTGGGTTGTTGTTGTTGTTGTTGTATGTGTATACATTTCTTGACCGTTTATATTTCGTCTTCTTGATGTTATTCCTCATTATTTGTGTGAGACGTATGTGTCTAAACTTATACCTTTGGGTATAAGTTTTAAATCTTTTGGTTTTATGACTTCTTTAGTGGTTTATGTGGTCAATTTAAATCGTTATTTTTTTTTCCTGAATTTCTCTGATTTAAATTTTCTCTAAGCGTACCTTTATCATTTTTTGAACTTATTATCATTATTTAAATGCCTTTTTTTGTTGCAATTTTCTCCTACTTCTTCACGTGGGCCCCACTTTTTTTTTTTTGGGCAATTGTCTTCTAATTCTTCACGTTGACCCCACCTTAATTTTCTCCTAATTCTTCACGTGGACCCCCACCTTAATTTTCTCCTACTTCTTCACGGCGACCCCACCTTATTATTTTTTTTTTTGGCAATTGTCTTCTACATCTTCACGTGGGCCCCACTTTTTTTTTTTTTTTGCAATTGTCTCCTAATTCTTCACGTGGACCCCACCTTAATTTTTTTTATCTCTACTATAGAAGAGTGGGCTCCACCTTAAATTTATTTTTTTAATTTCTACTATCATAGAAGAGTAGACCTCACCTTAATTTTTTTTAAAAAAATTCTACTATTATAAAAGAGTGGGCCCCACCTTAATTTTTTATTTATTTATAATTTACTATTATAGAAGACCGTTTATATTTCATCTTCTTGATGTTATTCCTCATTATTTGCGTGAGACGTATGTGTCTAAACTTATACCCAAACTTCACGTGGACCACACCTTAATTTTTTTTTATCTCTACTACTATAGAAGAGTGGGCCCCACCTTAAATTTGTTTTTTCTTTAATTTCTACTATCATAGTAGAATGGGCCCCAACTTTTTTTAAATTTTTTTTACTATTTTAGAAAAGTGGGCCCCACCTTTATTTTATAATTTACTATTACAGAAGACCGTTTATATTTCGTTTTCTTAGCTTGATGTTATTTCTCATTATTTGTGTGAGACGTATGTGTCTAAACTTATGGGTATAAGTTTTAAATGTTTTGGTTTTTTGACTTCTTTAGAGGTTTTTGTGTTCAATTTAATTTGTTATTTCTTTTTTTCTGAATTTCTCTTCTTTAAATTTTCTCTAAACGTACCTTTTACCATTTTCTGAGCTTATTATCATTATTTAAATGTCCTATTATTTTTTTGTTGCAACTGTCTCGGACTTCTTCATGTGGAGCCCACCGTATTTTTTTTGTTGCAATTGTCTCCTAATTCTTCACGTGAGTCCCACCTTAATTTTTTTTTTTTTTAATTTCTACTATTATAGAAGAGTGGACCCTTAATTTTATTTTTTTCAAATTATAGAAGAGTGGGCCCTTATTTTTTTTTTTATTTTTTTTTTTCTACTATATAATAACATTAGTTTCTATATAGGTGGGTCCCTGGGGTGGACGACGATCCTATATAGAAACTCATGTATGTGTCTAAACTTATATCCAGAGGTATAAGTTTTAAATGTTTTGGTTTTATGACTTCTTTAGCGGTTTTTGTGTTCAATTTAATTCGTTATTTCTTTTTTCCTGAATTTCTCTTCTTTAAATTTTCTCTAAGCGTATCTTTTATCATTTTCTGAACTTATTATCATTATTTAAATGTCCTATTATTTTTTTGTTGCAATTGTCTCCTAATTCTTCACGTGGGCCCCACCTTAAATTTGTTTTTTTTTTATTTCTAATATTATAGAAGAGTGGACCCTTAATTTTATTAGTTTCAAATTATAGAAGAGTGGGCCCTTAATTTTTTTTTAAAAAAAAATTCTACTATATAATAACATTAGTTTCTATATAGGTGGGTCCCTGGGGTGGACGACGATCCTATATAGAAACATGAGTTTCTATATAGTAGAAAAGTTTGTACCTTTTTCTTCATATGTGAAGGTAATATAATTCCAAAATAGTCTAAATGTAACTATATTTCATATAAAAAAGATCAAAAATATATTTTAATAAACTAAATGTTAAATGTGTTTAGTCGTATATGAGAAAGATCAAAAATAAAATCTACCCAACCAACAAGGATTGTGGTTAAGTGATAAGTACTTTTTCATTCTTAAGCAGAAGTCTCGAGTTCGAGCCATATTGGCTAGGAAGTCACATTTGTTAGGGTAGCACTTTTGTTAGGGAGCAGTTTACCCTCAATGTCAAACTTTCTGGCATGAATCCGAATTCAGTTGAACCCCAATAAGCCTGATATGAAGTGGAAAAAAAAAAAAAGTGCTACTCCTATTACCTTTTTTTTTTTAGGTGGGTTAATATTCTTTTCATTTTCAATTTCCTCCACTTCTCATGCTCTTCCATACATCTTTTCCATCCTCTGAGAAAGGGTGGGGCTTCCCCCACACTTCTGTGCTCACACATTAGCACCATTGCCCCTAATTCTCTTTCCAATTTTTTCCTTCATTTCTCTGTATCTTTAACCAAAATGAAACAACAATTTTCTTCATCACAATAATGGTGATCATCAATATCAGGCAACATTAACATCATCTCGTTATATATACAGGCCTGAAATTTAAAAGGCCTTTAAATTTGGGCTTTCAATCATGAGCAATGTGCCAGCCTTAAGAGCCAATTTAGTATGCACTTCATTTAATCAGATCAATTCTAAAGGTTTATATGTTGGAGATGATCCTCTTGAATACTCTGTTCCTTCTCTGTTATTGCAACTTTCTCTCATCTCTGTTTTCACTCGTATTATCCAATCACTTCTCAAGCCTCTTGGACAACCCCTCATTGTTTCTCAGATTCTTGTAAGTATTCCCTTCTATTGTTTTTTTTATATAATAATTTGCCAAGAACTGCATTTTGGTACGAGGAAAGTCATTTTCCTGAACAATGTTTAATGGTCTTTGGTTGGTGAGTGGTAGTCGAGCGATTTCTCTTTTTCCTGAGGGAGAGCATGGTTCTAAGTATCTTTGTATTACTACTATTGTTTCTTTTACTTGGGTTATTTGTACTATTTTTGTCGTCAGCACTTTCCTTTCTACAGTATTTACACCATTGCTTTTACTAGTGTTTGTCAAACCTGTTTTTGCAATCGCTTTTCTTGAGCCTGGGGTTCATCGGAAACAACCTCTCTACCTCTCACAAGGTACTTCCCAGACCCCAATTGTGAGATCATATTGGGTAAGTTGTTGTTGGTTGTGAGTGGTAAATATGTGTTAAAGTTTGAGAGTACAATTAGCAAATGGGATAGCGTTTTAATGAAACTTTTGAATGTTAAATAATAATAATGTTTATGTGGGTGTTTAGAGCAAGCGATATGAAGTAGTTAAAATGAAATGTTTACTGGTGTTAGGTTGGTAAGTGACAAATATGCGTTAAAGATTGATAATACTGTTAGCAAATGGGACAACATTTTGATGAAACTTTTGAGTATTATAATGTCTATGTGTTAGTTAGAGCAAGCGATATGAAGTTAGTAAAAGATAAGATAGTTGTAAAGAAAATGACTTTCGCCTAGAGGTGAGGGTAGTCATTTTCCCCGTCTGATAGAAATTCTTTCCAAAATCGAACACCGGTAAATGACTTTTTGGTGGAAAATATTGTCTATTACCCATGCTATTCCAGACTTGAATTATTTAGTAAAGTAATAGAACAGTTGAAATAGAATGAAAAAATATAAAGGGTTCTTAAAGGCTTGTTTGGTATTGAGGCGTAATTGTTGGTCGATAAGTATGGTTCTTCTACGAATTTTCATCTGCTATTAACTTGGTGAACTGTTTTTCATTCGATTTAGTTAATTACTTTTGTTCTATGTTTTGAAGGGATGTGTAGGGTCTTGCTTTTTGGTTCTTCTACATATTAGGGGTAAGTCCTAGAGTTCGATTTAATTAAAAGAAATTTGTGATCACCCACAAAGTGCTAGGCAAATCAGCAAATGGACACTTTGAATTTACCAAAACATGATTTTCTGTACTTTCTTTGATGAGTCGCTTCTTTGACACATGTCATGCTGGATTTGAAGAAATATAAATGAAAGTCTAATGTTGCTATAAATTAGACCAATGGTGGAGTTTTTTAACTCAAAAAGTGTGGCGGGAAAGGAAGCCGCTGGTTTTCTTTAACTTTTTTCGCCATTTTTTACTTAAGCACAACAAAAGTTCAATTCTTATCTTATTTTCTTATGTCATGTTAAATGGAGAAGTGTAATAAGTTAAAAAGGGATTCTTGCTTAAAATGCATGTTAGAATTTTGTAGCAAGGGAAGAAATACAACAAAAGGATCCTATTCCGTGTACGTGGGCATTTAGATATACAACTTTTCCATGTACTTAACACAATGCTATAAACTAATGATAACTATCTCTAGTTGGATCCTTTTTATCAAGGTATTTGTTAAACAAGAAATCCTAAGTATGTAGTTATCTGAATTAATTTAATCATTTCTGTTTACTAACTTGTGCTGACAGGGTGGTGTGATACTTGGTCCATCGGTCATTGGAAAAAATGGACAACTTTCATCTAAAGTATTTCCTAGTAAAGGCAGATCAGTACTGGATACGGTCTCGGTTTTCGGGTTCATGCTTTTCATTTTTCAGATTGGAGTTAAGATAGATCTCAGTATAGTTCTAAAATCTAGTAGAAAAGCTTTAGCAGTAGGAATTTTGGGCTTCTTTGTTCCTTTCGGACTCGCCAGCTTCACGGCTTTTCTTCTTGAAAAGTTTCTATCATTGGATCAAGAACTCATCACTCTGCTTTCAAGGGTAGTAATTCTTCAATCTATGACAGCTTACCCTGGCATTGCTTGCTTCCTTGATGAGTTAAAGATCCTTAACTCGGAGATCGGACGATTAGCTTCTTCGTCCTCAATTATCTGTGATATTTGCCATTGGACTATTGTAAGTCTAAAGTATGCTCTCGAGTTAGCTAAGGCAAAGTCAGTGAGAGTAACTCTGGGGTCAATTGTGTCTGTTGGCCTTTATATTCTAGTTGTCGTGTTTGGAATTCGTCCAGCAATTTTGTGGGCAATTAGACAAACACCAGAAGGGAAACCTGTGAAAAACGTTTATATTTTTATTGTCCTTGCTCTACTATTATGGTGTGGTTTCACTGGTGAAGTGATTGGGCTTAGTTCTATTGTGGCATGTTTTCTTTTTGGATTGGTGATACCGGATGGACCACCGTTAGGTGCTGCAATAGTTGAAAGACTCGATTGCTTTGTGTCCGTGTTGCTTATGCCCCCATTTTTCACCATTTGTGGATTGCAAATGAACGTTTTTTCGATAGTGAGGTTGAAGAATTTAGGAGTGCTGCAGTTAGTTGTGTTAGTTGCTTTTATCGGAAAGATCATTGGAACGATATTGCCCCTTCTTCTCTGGAGAATGCCACTTCGAGACGCCTTCTCTCTCGCTTTGATCATGAACTCCAAAGGCATTATGGAACTTGCTTTCTTGAATGACTTCAAACAGAACAAAGTAAGCCCTTGTACTCTTTTTTTGAGATAGTAATGTTACAGAATTCACACTATCAAAGAAGGGAATATGTAAAAGTGATTCTTGCACACAAAATAGATTGTAGAAGTATCTTTTTCAGTGATGCTCGGGCTCTCGAAACATGTTGTAGGACTTGTGTTGGGTCCTCCAAAAATGATGCAGCACCTGCGTCGGATCCTCCAAAAATGCATTACTTTTGGAGGATCCGACACACACCCGTTGACATTTTGAAGAGTCCAAGCAACATACATTATTAAACAACAAAACCAGTCGCTGACCCTATTTAGCTACGGATTATCAAAAAGTTCTGTTAGCTACGAGCAATTTAACGGACAGATTAGAGACGAAGTTCGTAGCTAATTCTAGTATATTTTTTTTAACTTTTTTTTTTTTTGGTTGTAATTATAGATCTTTTTACATATGAAATTGGCCTTCTCATTAATGTAGTTGTGATGCAGGACATGTCTGAAGAAAACTATACAATCATGCTAATCTCTGTGGTGGTTATAACAGGGGTTATATCACCTCTTGTGAAAGTTCTATATGACCCTTCAAGAAGGTACATTGCCTACAAGAGGAGGACAATAATGCATAGTAGAGAAAACGAAGAATTTCGTATACTCGCGTGCATACACAGCCAAGAAAACGTTCGTGCAGTCATCAGTTTACTTCAAGTCTCTAACCCTACGAAAGAAAGTCGCATCAGTTCAGTAGTCCTTCATCTTACTAAGCTAACGGGTCGCGCCTCGTCCGTGCTCATAGCACATCAACAACGTGACAAGCCATCAGTGAATCCAACGCAATCAGAAAGAATCTTCAATGCTTTTGAAAAATTTGAGCAACAAAACAGTGACCTCATCATGGTACAATGCTACAAAGGGATCTCACCTTATGCAACAATGCACAATGATGTTTGCTCCCTTGCTTTAGAAAAGAGAACAACCCTTATCATTATCCCTTTTCACAAGCATTGGATCTTCGAAAAAGGAGTCGAAACATCCTATGCATATAGACATCTAAACAAGAATGTACTTGAGAAAGCTCCTTGTTCAGTCGCGATACTTGTGGATCGAGGAAACACAAAAAAATCTCGGTATGCAATCACAGTACCTTCATTATATCGGGTCGTGGTGCTTTTCTTTGGCGGAGCAGATGATCGCGAAGCTTTGTCATATGCAGAACGAATGTCCGGACATCCTAGTGTAAAAATGACACTCATACAGTTCACGAGATCGGGTAATTCATCCGAAAATATTGTTGGTGGCTCAGAACGGAGTAAGGTTCTTGATTCTCAAATCTTGAATGAATTCAATCTCCAATTCCTTCATTCAGAACAAGTTTCTTATCAAGAAGCAGAGGTGAAAAGTGGCGTGGACGTGTTAGAAGTTGTTAAATCGTTGGGACGTTCCTATGATCTTGTTATGGTTGGTAGGCGTCACGTAGACTCGCCAATTTTGTTACAATTGACAAGGAGGAATAATGTGGATGGTGAATTAGGGGTTGTAGGAGAAGTACTTGCAGCCTCAGATTTTGAAAGTGACACTTCAGTTTTGGTGGTGCAGCAACAAACAAGACTATGGGGACTCCATGATCCTGAAGAGTCTACACATTTGAGAAGGATCGACTTATAGTTGTATAGACCCATATTGCTCGGGCTCTTCAAAAATGTTGACGGTGTGTGTCGGATCCTGAAGAGTTTACACATTTGAGAAGGATCAACTTATAGTTGTATAGACCTATGTTGCTTGGGCTCTTCAAACAATTTTGACAGGTGCGCAGATCTTGAAGAGTCTACACATTTGAGAAGGATCAACTTATAGTTGTATAGACTTATGCTCAGACGCTTCAAAATATTCGACGGGTGCGTGTCAAATCCTCCAAAAATGGTGTATTTTTTTAGGAGGGTGCTGTAACAATTTTGAAGAGTTGGAAGAGTTGGAACTACTAAGCCAATATGACCTGTTTTGATACTCCTTTTGTCCCAATTTGTACAAGAATTTTCCCTTTTGGGATGTCCAAAATGCTCCATTTCTACTAATACTATTATTTCGTACGACTTTCACAAATTCATTTAACTAAAATTTAAATTTAAAGTGATGTTTTATTATATATCTGCTGAACTAACATTTCAACTATTTTTTTCATATTTTCTTCTACTGCCAATATCCCATCAAATACTTTCCAATAATATAGCTTATGAACGATTTTAATATTTCTATTCAGTATTATATTTCTATTTTATATTTCCCATTATACACAAACGAAAAAATGTTTAGAGTTGCTGAAAAGATTGGTATTAGTATTGATGCACTGACATTTCAATTTTTTATTTTTTTTTACATTAATTGGTCTTTTAAATACCAATTACGGGTACTCTCTATAGTAAGTATGGATTCTCGATAACCTCTAAAAGGTGATAAATGACATGTTACTACCAGCATACATCAAATACTTTTAAAATCTCTATACTGTTAGTATTTAAAATTTTCAGTTTCATATTGCTTTGAGTTATTTGTGTCTATCTGACCTTTTCTCGTCATGTTTTTTCTTGAGCCGAAGGTCTTCGGAAACAGTCTCCTTATCTTTTGAGATAGGGGTAAGGTCTGCCTACACTTTACCCTCCCCAGACCCCACATTGTGGGATTTCACTAGGGATGTTGTTGTTGTTGTTAGTATTTAAAATTTAAATCCAATTAGTTTTGGCGTTTCAAAAACGAGTTCCGTATTTTTATCTAGAACGCATTCGTAGTAGCTCTCAAGGCAATGGCTTGAAACGAATTTTTTGGAGTCACCCGTGAAACGCATCCTAATTGTAAATAAGGCATAAGTTTGAGAGGCTAAGACTAAGGCCCCTTATATGTCATCAGTTGCTAAGGCACTATTCGAACCTTGTAACGAAGGAAAATTGTATTTGTATTGATACGGAAAAGTGTAATCACATACATTTTTCTGTTTTCATAAACTCAAGCAGGGACGGATTTAAAGCACATACATTGGATATAGGAATATAAGAGTTCATCTCATTACTTGCACTAAAACTTAGAAACAATAGAAAAAATAGAGGGAGGTTTGAGAATTACTCTTAAGCAACAACTAAGAAAATAAGACACAAGTTCATAGCATAAGCCTCGGGTCATTGGCACTTATGCCCTTTATTTTGTGCTAGTCTTTAATTTTTGGCCCTCATAACAAATAACTTTTTTGCAAGACATAAATTTATATTTTCCTATTATAATATCCCATACGTTATGCCCTGCATGAGTTTTGCCCAATGCCCACTAGGCATAAGTTTGTTGCTAAATGGCAAAAATTAAAGGGGAAAGAACATCGCTACCGCCTGAAAGCAAAATAATTACCTGCCATACCCCTCTTACTTTCATGCACCTAAAACTACTTACCTGAAATGCTCCAAAATTATGATACCAACATGGTATATAAAAAAGCTAAGATGGTATCATGTTCATTTATTCAAAAGATACATCTTATATACATATACTATGATGGTATCATGGAAGATTGCTTCAGTCCTTCAATAAGACACTCCTCAGTCCTCCATGATACTATTATGGTACACAAAAATAATAAAAAGGTACCATGGAGTACTGCTTCAGTCCATCTCTTAGTCCTCCATGATACCATCATGATATATAAATAGACTGAGATAGTATCATGGAGGAAGGTTTGGGCGAGGGGGTACTTGGGTAAATATTTTCGACTGATTGGGTAAGAAGCAAAATTAATTTAGGAGG
The DNA here is from genome assembly GCF_019175385.1 of Lycium barbarum. Lineage (NCBI taxonomy): Eukaryota > Viridiplantae > Streptophyta > Magnoliopsida > Solanales > Solanaceae > Lycium > Lycium barbarum. The sequence continues at coordinate 4,904,585 of NC_083344.1, forward strand.
GGACAAGAACAGGTAAATATTTTACATTTTAGGGATATTTTTTGTTGTTCTCCCAAAATTAAATATCAGCTCATTTGAAGGGGAAAAATTAAAGACCAGGCCATTTGAAGGAAGAATGCACGAATGACCCTTTAAATGGGTTGGTCTTTAATTTTCCCCTTCAAACGGGTTAATTTCCCCCTTTAGTAATCAAACTTATGCCTAGTGTGACATAAGTTTTTTAAAAGCATAACTTGCAAAATATTATGATGCGAATATATAAATTTATGTCCCGTAAAAAAAATTGTTTGTTATGAGAGATAAAAATTAAAGACTAGCACAAAATGGGGACAAAAGTTTCAATGATCCCATTTGAAGGTTAAGCCGTGCAATTTCTTCATAAGCCTGTACTCCTTAGCTATCCTACATTACGTTAGTATAGTCCAGGTTCCCAAACGTGAATTGGCACAATGGCACAAGTCCTACATAAAATTAGCATCTTTTTGACCCAAAATATTTTTAGCAAAAGTAGTCTTAAAAAATAATGGCATTATGTAGCCAAATTTGTATTCAGCTCATAAAATCATGCTAAGCAAAATATTATTTTCTCTAAAATCAGTAGAATACTTCCCCCTAATTAATAGTAACATAATTTTCCATAATAAAATCCTTCTATCAAGGGTGTCTACTTGGACTAGAAGTCATTCAAATAAAATATTTCAAAATGATATCTTCCTACTTTTTAGCCAAATTAGCTCCTATAATGCTGAAGACTTTCTTCATCGTCTATAAATTATATTCAATATAACATCTATATTCTACGGTCAAAATACATCAAGAAAAAGATTATTTTATTCTTTAAAACTTAAAAGGTTATAATTCTACATATTTAATGCATAATTTGGTATCATAATTGTATCCTTTTTTATACATGACAAATATACATTGTTTAATAGTATAATAATTATTTGAGATAATTTCAGAGACCTCCTCTCAGGTTTGGCTTCGTTTCGCTCACCTCCCTTGTGATTTACGATATTACGTTTACCTCCCTTATTTTGATTTTTTTTTGTAAGAGTTGATTTAATTTATTGATTATTAATGTAAAAAATTATGATCTGACTAATTTGGCCTTTTTTAATATATCCTTTTTTTTTTTTTGTATAATCTCTTTTAAACAAATTCCATTTCATCTTCCTTTAAAGTAATATTTCATCTCCCATTAAACCTTCTACTAAACTCGTGAAGATAATGAGCCAACTACAAAGATAAAATATTTAAGAAAAAAATTAAACATGATAAGAAGATCGAATTAGTACAAGGCATATAACACTCGGAGTTGATGCCACCGATTTGGCCACCGTCGCCTCATTAATTAGGCAGAGAATTTATTCACAGTTCCACCTATTCACCCCCAAATGCACATGTAATTTCTGCAATATTATTGGAAAGACCTATTCTAATAAGCTTTCAAGCAAAGTTTTTTGTGAATATAAGAAAAAAAATATTTTTATTCATTATTTGTCAAAATCTCTGCGATACTGGAAATTAATTTGTTTGTCTATTTTTTATTGAAGATGAAGAGTTTAATATCAATCGTTGAATAACTCAAAACCCTTTTCATATCAGTTGGAATGCAAACAAATTAACATACGCTTTGTCCTAATTTAATCATCTTCTTTTCCCGTTCCGTGATTAAAGTCATATTAAACTACATGATTAAAGTCATATTAAACTAACATTCTTATATTTTAAATATTACCCTAATTGCTGACACTATTATGAGCGATCCTACAACGAAGAGTATGAATAATAAGACCATTTTAAACAAAATAAGTTTTATGGAAGATGGAAAAAGAATGATTCTACAGGAGTTTTAAAAAAGTTTTAAAAATGAATAGTACATTAAAAATGGCAACTTAGTCATATCATAATTTTTTATATTAATAACTAATAAGTTAAATGAATCGTTACAAAAAAAATTAAAATAAGAGAGGCAAGCGTAATATCATAAACCACAAGGGAAGTGAGTGAAACGAAGCCAAACCCGAGGGGAGGTCTCTGAAATTATCTCTAATTACTTTTGTCTCTCTCTCTCTCTCTCTATATATATATATATATATATGTGTGTGTGTGTGTGTGTCTGTTTGTTTATGCATTTTATTTGGCAAATACTTCCAGTATATTTTTGCAGAATAGGAAAAAATTACAAAAGAGATATAGCAACATACATTAAATATTTACAAAGTAATTATGGTATATTAGAATTTTTATCATGAGTATTTTGGATTTCTCTGTGAATGTGTTACATTGTATACATTCTTATCATTTGTATACAGAACAGAAGATGTCTTCACAATATGTATATCCGAAAGTTTGTCTATATCCAATTCTCAAAATGTATACATGGTGCTTCACAATCCCCAGAATGTATATATGATACTCTTCTTCTCCGTCAAATTCCCAGAATGTATACATGGTATTTCACATCATATATCAGAATGTTTACATGATACTTCACAATATATGTCAGAATGTGTACATGATACTTCATAGTATATATCGGTATGTATACATGGTACTTCACAATATACATATCAGAATGTATACATGGTACATCACAATATATACCAGAATGTATACATAGTACTCTCCTTCTCCATCGAATTCTCATAATGTATACATGCTACTTCATAATATATCATGATAGATTTTCGATTTTGATCGGAGAAATTTAAGATGGAAGGAAAGAGACGGAAAAAATGGATGAGATATACCGGTAATGGAGAGTTGGAAGAAATAAGAGAGAGAGAGAGAGAGAGAGAGAGAGAGAAACGTTAGAGAGATTTTAGGCAATGAATAAGAGAGTGGAGGAAATTGAGGGAGACAAAATGGGAAACAAATTAATGTGGGGGCTGATTTATGGGTCATGTGGTACAATTAATGGCCATTTTGTGCCGACTTATTGAAGTTTGATTAATATATGTCAATGGGCAATTCGCAGGAATGGCCTTATTTTGGGGTGGTCTTTAATATTTGCCCTTCGCTTTATACCATGAGGTTTGGAGTTCGAATCCTGGCTCAGTAAAAAAACTTACAAGGCAGAGTTTTGTAGCAAAGTTAAGCCTATTCGGGCCAACGTTAGGCTTGTAGGCAGAATTTCTAATTCTACCTTAAGGTAGAGTTTTGGGCAAAACTCTGCCTTAAGGCAGAATTCTGCCTTGCGATTTTTTTTTTTACTGAGTTGGGTTTCGAACCCAGAACCTCGGAGTATTAGGCGAAAGGGAAAAACTAAAGACCACCAATTTGAAGGGCAAAAAATTAAAGACCACCCCAAAAGAAGGGAAATCCGCGCAAAAAAATGTATGTCAATTAAGTCTAACATTTACCACACTACGCAAAATTCCCATTTAACAGGTTCTTTGGTGGACTTTTGGGCCTACTACTCTTTCTAATGGATCCAATTTCGCCAAACTATGTTAAATTTTGGGCCTCATTCATAACAAGCCTCCGTCTGTGTCAGCTAATTGAGGGATATGGACTCATAGGGGCGAAGCTACATGCAATCAAGATGATGCAATTGATTTTTTATTTTTATTTTTTTGTCAAAAAGTTATAAGTCTTGTGATTATGTGTCAAACTAGGCATTGATCCTAACTCATACCCCAAAAGCTAACTCAAAGAGAGAAGGATTGTCCGAGCCTTATAAGGAATCCAAAGTTCTCTTGCGTCAGCAATATGGTATATTCTCATCATCATGCATGTGTGAAATTAACTCGGTTAAAGGAGGTTTAAAAAAAAATTACATTGCAGGTTCAAATCTCAAACGTGACATTCATATTACTTTTTTTGAATCTCCTTATTAGAGTTTCTGATTTCGTCACCGGAATCGGCACTCTGCAATCAAGATATGATACTAGTGTCAGATTGAAAAATGCATAAAATACTGTAGTTTCTCCAACCTGGAGATTGATATCCCCTAAATTGAGTGCGTCAATCCAAGTTCTTTCCTTGGGAACTGGTGAGGTGAGTTGTGAATTGTGGCTGAAGCCCGTGAACTCAGGTTTACCAAGCTTTTTGATCCCAACAGATACTTGTTTTGTTTTTTATTCTCAATGCCAAAGTTGTTGGAATCAATAAAAATAATTATACTGCTTAAAGAATGCTTGTTAGCTTCTCTTTTTTTCTTTTTTGATAACCCTAGTATCCAATATAGTTTGCGCGCACCTCAACTAATTTTACGGGATGCCTGTCACCTAACTACCAGCAATAACAGGTATCAGGTAACTCTGTTCACCCAGACTAAGACAGATGAGAAGAAACCACCTATAGTGTTCTTGTCTTTGCTGAGATTTGAACCTGAGATTTCATGTTTCTCAACCCAAATCGGATATGTCGTTATTGAAAAAATTGTTGGAGACTCCCCTTCATTGATCACTAGGCCACATCTTTGGGTGATTTCTGCACTTAAGGCAGTAACAAAGAACCTTGACCAAATATGTAAATTATGTAAGATGTTCTAAAACCCAAAACTGTTCTAAAAAAAAAAAGAGAGAGAGATTTTAGCACTTTAGTCCCTTCAATATTGATAAATTATAATTTTTGCCCTTTTGATTTTCAGTTGAGCACATGTAACCTTTAATTATTTGATATATTGTCGATGTATCTTCATAAATTTAACGAATTATTAAGTGCTAAATCATTCAATTATCAAAGTAATATGCTAAATCTATACTACTACTCCATATTTGGGGAAAATATAGTTTTAAAAATAGTTTAAATATACATTTTTTCTACATAGAGGACCAAAACACACAGTTTAATTAATTGAAGATTAAATACGATTAACTAACTAACTGTTACAAGGACCAAAATTATAATTTATCAATAACTGATGAGGGACCAAAGTGTACACTTTTAAAAAGAAGCTTACACAAACACTATATGTGTGCATGCGCACATATTGATATACGTTTGATACTAAATTCACTCAAAATTGACTAATTGCTCTTCTATTAGGAATTTGCTAGAAATGTGTATAGACTATACTCAACTAAATATTTCAAAGAACAAAGGAATCGATTCTTTTTGAAGGATATCTCAGGTTCAGGGCATTCCAATTATATTGACTGAAACAATATTTTCTACTTCTGATTTTGTAAAATCAAAATTTCGATTAAATCAAGCACAAGAAGTGATGGGAGGGTGAAGAGGGGAATCATGTGAGATCTGAACCATATTATTTTGTTTATTGGTATTTGCCAGCTATTTTTGTTATTATGTGATTATTACTTAGTTAATTATCTATTTGTTTATTTTTGGTTGTAACGTGGAGTCGTCGCCATGCGGCCTAATTTTGGAAGTATACATGCATCTGTTAGTGTACGGCTCAATTATTTTCAAGTCATCGATGATTGGAAAATGTGGGTAGTAGCGTTTTTGTCCCCATCCCCTTCTTCAATCTTCAATTATTTCGTATTTTAAGGTACTCAAATAAATATTTTTTTTACCATAAGAGATGAAAGCTACTATAAATTAAAGTTTGGAGTACCATATATAATTTTGTTGATTTGATTTTCATCCTGTGTTTAATATTTACTTTGGTCTTTAGGATTCCGATTAATTTAAATTTGAGTCATGCAAGGTTAATTAAAGGAGGAAGCGCTCCCTAGTAATTTTTTTTATATTTTTTTATATTTGTAGGATTCAAATTAAGACCTTTGATTAAAAATGAATGAATCTTATCTATTTTGGATAGAGAATATACTACAAAGAGCAACTGTATAGTGAAGAGTAGACATAGATAGAAGTAGATGAGAATAGGTGGCGCTGGTCTTTTTCTTTTGTTCTGGTGGCCGTTGATGTGATTTGGATCTTTTGTTTGCTTTGTGCTTAATAATATGTGGATAGTTCGACCAAAAAAAAAATCTTATTCGTATTATCACAACCCTTGATGCTTGAAGTACCATCTATTTAATTGCGTGACATATACAAGTAAGATAAAAAAATCATATATATACCTATTCCATGTTGCATCTATTGTCATCAAGGAGTGTAATGACCGAAAAAAGAAATTCCTGCTAGGAAGTGTTTTTTTTCTAAATAGGCTCTAGGCAAATATCTAATGATAAGAAAATTAGTTATCGTCTAATAATTTAATTTTCTGTATCACTAAAGTGTATTATTTCAATCTCAGCAAAGGCCTCGTCTTCAGTCTTCTCCTGTAATACTATTCACGGGCTTGTTAATACCCCCATAATTTTACAGTGAAATCTAATTTTAGTATGACAAGATTTTTCACATAGATATAACGGATGGAAATACAAGAATTTCGGATGGAAATACAAGAATTAATTTGTCACATACTTTTGGGGTCGTACTTGACTATTAGTATAAACGATAATAACACATTAATATAGATGCACAATGACATGAAATTAGTTGTGAAATAATAATACCCTATCTTTATAAAATAGATAATTAAACACACTTGCTTTTAGACTATGGAACAGTCCTAATATCATATAACCATTCTTATAATATGCAACACTAATTTTTGCCTATGTAGAACCCCACTTTAATGTGATAAACTTTTTAAGATATATAGCCTTGGTTGAGATGTCTATAGATAAATCACTTTTTGCAAAAATCAAAGCAACCCCACACAAGCCATAGAAGCAAGTTACTCTCACTTTTGCTAACATTACACATGGTTATTAATGACATATGGTTGCTATAGATAAATTAACCTCTTTGTTAAATAACTAATTGATTTACATCAGAAGTAAGAAGGAAATTGTCAACATATTTAAGATATAAAATTTTAAGTTATATGCACTTACGATGTATGTTTTTGGGATAGTTATATTTGGCCTCTCGGTTAAAAAGCATTTTTATCCGATAGCCAATATATACATATATTAGGTGTATATTATACATATACTAGCTATATATTTTTTGGTGGATGACTATTTATCTCATTTCCCAAAATGTTTTACACAACCAGTATTGTTTAACTTGTTATAGCAGGTTGCTTAGTGCTTACCACTCATTATTAGTTAAGCATTAAGTTTATTAAATAGAGTTATTCGGAAATAATTAACTTTTGAATGTCTTGATTGTGTAAATATTTTTTACATTGTAAAAGCATAGAATTTGAACTCTTAAGATACTACTCTCTCCGTCTCAATTTATGTGACACCATTTGACTTGGCATAGAGTTTAAGAAAGATAGGAAAACATTTGAAATTTGTGATTCAAAACAAGTCTTTGATATTTGTGTGACTGTAAATCATCTCAATAAGGATAAAAGGAGAATTTTAAAATTAATTTTTTTATAAATATAGAAAGATGACATTCTTTTGTGGACAAACTAAAATTAAAGGAAAGCGTGCCACATATGTATTATGAGTAAGTTCTAAGTTATGACTGGTGTCTTAAATATTTATACAATCAAGTCACTTATATAATAATAATCGTAAATCTCTATTAAAAGTACTACTATTAATTGATAGTATCATAGTATATAACCCTTAATATATTGTAGCATTTGCTGAGATTCTCTATAATCATAGATAGAACTCTTTGCCAAAAAGGAACCCCGCAGCCAGTTATCACTTTGACCAACATTACACATGGTTATTAATGACACTATGATTGCTAAAATTTAAATTAATTACGCATCTTTCTTTGGATCACTAATTGCTTTACATTAAAGGTAAGAAGGAAATTGTTTTGCTAAGCTAACTATCAAAACAATCATTGAGATTAATATATTTTATTAGATGACAACTACATCACTACATTATTAATAAGTTTGATATAAAGAAAGAGACATTGAATAGTTCCATGGTTTTAGTTTCCCCCTTTGGCCTACATAGGTACCGGTGACACGACTCATTAACCTTCTTCCAGATCATCCCAATCTTAAAATAATAAAATGCCAAAACTAATTATGATTTATATTTGACAATGATATTAAGTATTGTTACTAGTTTACTTTCTTCATATCATGGATCAACCCCAATCTGCAAAATGAAGGAAAATAGTGTAAAGAATTTTTGCACATCTTTATAGAGTTAAGGATTAACAATGTGTTCGCTTGCGATTTGGCAGAAATCTAGTATTCCAATGTTGAAATCATATGTATACGTGTGAAAAAAAAGGTATAAATAGAATTACATGTACATTTCAGAACTTGATACAATCTCAACTCTTTGAACCCACACAACGCCTAAATTCTGGGATTACCAATGCGCTTATATATCGGCATTATACCATTTACTCTAAATCAGCTGAAAATGGACTTTATTTGCTGCTTAGCCTTGGGTCAAGAAAGAATAATCTCTATCACAACTCATAAGTGAATCTCCGAGCCAAAGATATGTACAAATACTCAAGTAAAAGGTATATTAAGGCATGGTACAACTCAAAGATACAGACAGATCAAGAAATTAAAGAAGAAATAACATATCAAACATATATACAAGTTGTATGTATTAAAGTTCACTGATTTCTCGAAAGGAGGAAACTCTTGTATTGTTAACAACAAAAGTTTATATTGAAGCCCCAGAAATTTACAAGAAAGAGGAAAAAACAAAAATAATACTTTTTTCTCCCTCATCTATTTTGAAGGGAGTTCAAAGTACCATTTCCTCATCTTTGAGTACAACTTTCAAAATCACTCTCCAATCTCTCTCTCATAAATTTGCTTGGGATATACATCCCTGTCAATCCAAATCTGCCACTATTACATGCAGATGGAAAATAAATAAACAAAAAAAAAATATCCACAAATTTTAAAAAAAAAAAAAAAAAAATCACCCTTCATAAGGGTAATAAACAAAACAAAACAAAAAGAAGTTAAAAATGACTTCTGTCATACCAAACAAGCTTAGACTTCAGAAATGCTCTCGAGATGAGGCCTCCATACAACAACCTTTCCGCTCTTACTTCTCCTATGAGAAGTCGACTTCTTCAATTTCGGTGTTGTACTATCGCTTAAATCCCGATCACACTCGGGGATGCTGATGTGACATTTCTTATTGCTTTTTGTACTAATTTTAGGTGACTTCTTGAGGGTGGTGCCAGATTTTTTCTTCTCCGGCACGGAAGAAGCAGGAATCAAGAAGTATATGCTACCTCTTTTGAGCTCGGACTCCGGTGACAAAATCAGAATCCGACGAGCCATTGTACCTTGAGAGCATGGTTTACTCAAAACATGATTAGGGTAATTCTTGAGAGCTTCATAAGCTGTTATTGGACTTGTTATTTCTTCTACATGACCATTCAGATGTACTATACGAATTAAATCTAGTGCTCCACAAGGTAGAACACAGGCCAAACAACACCTTAAACTGTTTCCCATCTTTGATGATTTTAATCAAAGTTTGAGAAGAAAGAAAAAGAGTCTTTTTCTCTAAAAAAAAAGTTTTGTGTGAAAGTTATTGAATGTGATAACATTGGTTGATTGGATTAGAAAGGGCCATGTTATATATAGCAACAACCGTACTCATGTGGACAAATAATATTGTGCTTATTTTAAAAAGCTTTTAGTTAAAGTTAATGACCAAATTGCCCTAGTCTTATTTCAGCTTATACTCCCTCCATTTAATTTTTTTTTTGTCTTAGTTTAACTCTGCACAAAGTTTAAGAAAAAAAAAAGGCTCTTGAATCTTGTGATTTTAAACTAGTTAAGATGTGTGTAATGTATAAAAAGTTATTTGAATCTTTTGACCTTAAATATGTCAGATAAGATGTTGGCTCACTCATCCTTGAGTGTAAAGAGTTACTAAATATAAAAGGTGACATTTTTTATAATAGACTAAAAAAGAAAGAAAGACAAACAAATTTAAACTGATGGAGTACTATATAAGTCTAAAGTATTTTTACACTCGTCGTGTAATTACTTAATTTGTGTAACAGGTGATTTATTTTATTTTTGTAGGCCACTAATCTATACCACTTTTGATAGATTAATTATTTGTAATATATTTTAGGTGATATGGTAGTGTAAAAAAAAATACATTGTCAAAAGTATAAAAATTAAACTCATTTTCTTATACTTAAGTTGTCTTTAGTGTGAAATAATCTATCAATTATGCCATTGCTTCTAAGTATTATTTGACCAAGGATGCCTTCAATTGAGTGTAATAATTTTCTGAGAATAATTTACCAGCATTCGTAAGGCTAACGTTTGGCAGCTAGGTTGCTAATCGAAGAAAGACTACTTTCTGTAAATAAATTGCAATAATTGTGGATTTCTTCTGCCATTTCGTGCAGAGTGAAAAAAAGTCAAATGAGAGTTCAAACAACTCCAAGATCTTTTATACTATCAATCTATTTTTACTTATTATAGCAGATAATTTTCAGTGTTAGAAGTATGAAGATATTAATAATAAAAGGTTATAACAAAAGTTATATGTTATTGTCTTTTAAGTAACCTAACTAAGTTGTAAATAGTTTGTACATTAATTAGTACATATAACTTGGACTCTATTAGAATTCTCAAATTTAGCACCTACCACACCTAATAATCATATCCAAGCGTGCATGTATGCTTGTTGACCTACCAAATATGTAGTGATTATACATGGATTAATTAGTCAAGTAAAAGAAAAGTAAACTTCGGCAGGAATTTGTATCCTAACTTACAAGCTTTCTTATTGCTTGTTATTCTTCTCGTTTTTGGCGAATATCATTGTTTAGTGATGATAGACAATCCTTCATCTTTGGGCATAGAAAAATAGCATTAAAATATGTTCTCTCTCAAAACTTGATTTGGAAAGTAACTTACCATTAATTCTAACAAGAATCTAGATTTGGGAACTTGCGTACATTGCCCGGAAAAAAAAAAGTTTACACAATCAGATTATTTATAAAATAATTATCTATTAATTTCTATAAATATGGTTAATGGTAACATGCTAAAACGATAATTAACCTACAGTAATAGGTTAAACTACATTTTAAGTATAAAAAAAATGTAGTATCCGTATATGTATGTATTAAAAAGCAAACTGTGTCAATACCAAGTACCTCAACCTCACTATTATTGCCCATTCATAAATTTTCAAAATTACCCGAAGTATAAGAAGAAAATAATTCCTTCTTTGGCGTGACATGAGAAATGGCAACTGAATCCACAAACCAGGTAGACTCATCACAAACAAGATTGATATCATTTTTACCACAAGCAACAAGAAGATCATTTTCAGCAACAACAGCAACACGATTTTCATTATCGCCTTCTTTCTTTTGCCTTTTCTGGTCTCTCTTAAACTTGTAGCAATGTTCCTTGATGTGCCCTTTCAAGTGACAATAGTCACATGTAAGATTCTTGTACCTGAAGGATCTTGACTTGCTTCTACTTTTGCCTCTGTCATTCTGACCTCTGAAGTTACTTGTCCCCTTGTCTTTAGTAACCAAAACATCGGAGTGTGAAGTTGAAGAAGACGAAGCTTGAGATCTTCTTCTCATCTCTTCATTCAAAACACCACTCTTAGCATATTCCATAGTTGCACCATCACTGGGAGCAGAATTAGTCAAAGAAACTCTAAGGGTTTCCCAAGAGTCTGGCAAAGTATTAAGAAGCCAACGTCCCTGTATTTCTTCATGAAACTTGACACCCATTCCAGACAACTGATCAAGGACACCCTGAAAATCATTGATATGATTAGAAATATGGCTGCCCTCTTTGTATCTAATATTCATCAATTGTTTCAGTAGGAACAACTTATTATTGCCAGTTTTCGAAGCATAAAGTGTCTCGAGCTTTTCCCACAAGCTTTTAGCATTTGTCTCATTCACAATATGATTTCGAACATTATCTTCAACCCATTGCCTAATATAGCCACAAACCTGTAAATGCTCAAATTCCCACTCGTCATCTTTAATAGACTCGGGTTTCTTAGAAGCAAACAAAGGTAAATGCAATTTCTTGACAAATAGAAGATCTTTCATCTTGCTTTTCCAAATATGGTAATTACTGTCATTTAAACAAACCATCTTGCTCATATTTGCCTCCATCATTCAAATAGACAATCAACACAACCAAATACAACCACAAGCTCTGATACCACTTTGTTGAGATAAAACGGCCCAAAGATACTCTCAACATTATGTGATATTGTCCGCTTTGGGCCAAGCCCGTACGGTTTTCTCCAAAAGGCCTCAGATCATTAAGAGTATCCAACTCCTTATAAGTAGCTCCTTTTTCTTTTCAGTTACCAATGCGGTACTTTGTTCGCACACCCAACATGTAGTACACTATATCTTAAATCCGAGAAAGCTAAATGTAACATTTACAAACTTCTAAATGAAGACGCCTCCTTCGTATAGGGAATTTAATGGAATTCACAATTATAGGGAAAAAAGTTAGTTTAAATTTAAGAGTTTAAGTAATATATATGGCTAGCGTAATGGAATTTTACATCATCAGGTCATTTCCACCTGTTATAGCTTCTAACTTATTTTATTTTCATGAAGATTACATAAAATCCTTTTTTATGGAGGCTTACCATATATATAATGAATTGCTTAGTGAAAGATTTGGGTCCTAATCCGCCTGTTAATGACATTCAGTGGATCCCACTGCATGAATGAACTCATATTGCTAGTCGGCGTGAATATAGGCATTACAACTCTGCAGTCAGTGATTAGGTACGGAAAAAGAAATACAACTGAAAAAAAATACATTTTTTTTTCCAATTTCTGCAACGATTCTCTGACTTCCACTCGTTTTCTTTAAATTAAAAATAAAAACTAAACTAAAACGATCTGTAATTTGAATAATACTTTAAAATTTGTCCGTAACTTGATCAAAATTGTATTATTCCAAAGGTTTTTCTAATTAAAGGTGGGGTCAGTGAAATTTGAGCATCTTGGTCTGCGAGTAATGGCAGGTGCTTGAAGGGTGAGATACTTGATTCTACTAAATAAATAGATCTTGATCCATGATTTACTATTGCGGTAAAAATTTACTTTGTTTTCGACTTTACATCAATTCATCATCGAACTTTTGCATTAGATCACTTTTAAATAAGAACTAATGTGTCGATTTAAATCTTTCTTTGTCCCATAGCTAGCATCGCTCCCATCATGTCGTTTTTATTATAATTAGCATGTATCTAAAAGTACAGTTATTGACGAAGATAACTCTCACCACCAAAATATGTATAGAACTATTTTACCGCTCCATATGCTACTGATCAATACTGTATAAAGCAAATCGCTTTCAAGTTGTTGGAAATATTAACAATATCAATCAGTAAAATTGAACTAAAGGATAGAATCAATTTATTGGATTAAATCGCTGCGTCGTGGCAAGTCACTGCCTTGAAAGCGATTTCAGCTCGATTCCGATACAAATCGTTAAGACCGATCGCTCCCCAAGGTTACCAACACACCCTAACACTTACACTAGTAACTGCAAGTTTGGAGGTTGCTCAAGACAATTGCCCAAATAATAAGTTAAGAGAAAGAGAGAAGGAAGTGTTTTTGTTCGTGTGTATTATGTTCACCAAAGACACTGCTTATATAGGAGATTGCAAGATCGGTTGCAAAGAGAAGAAATATGGTGATTAATGAAAATTAATGGAAGTAAAGAACCATTACAGAATTCATTTGGAATGAATATGTTTAGTTCATTTAAAATGAATACGTTAATATCCTTCTAAAGTATTTGTATTCTTTGCATTGCACAAAAGGACAAAAGGTAGGATTAATTACAACACTGATAAATTAGAGAAAAATCAATTGCTTTTTTGGTACCTGGTCTTTAATGCGATTTAAACCCTGATTTCTCACGATCTATTTTCTATTTATTGGCCTTGAAGTCATACTCTTGAATATAATGTCAATGGCCTGAGTATTTCTTACCAAAGGGAAAACACATTAGAACAAAGTTGAGCCTACTTGAGTAGAGGTCTAGATTGTAAGCAAGCGTAATATTTTACCCGCCATCAATGATGTGGCAAGATGGATGAAATTCGATACCTCTATACTTAATCGAACAATTTAGAGTAGGACCTTGAGAATGAAAAAATTTCTAGTAAAGCGCTTTCATCTTAAATAGGTCTTATATTGTTTGAATCTCAATTAATTGGACAGTTAATCTCAAATATCAAATGATTATAAAATAAAATAAAAATGTTGATCTTTTACATCAAGAATAGTAAGTAATATGTACTCCCCCGAATAAAAAAAAGTGTTCATTTGACCTTTTTTTCTTGGGTCCAAAAAAGTGTCTACTTACTAAATCAAGAAATAATTAACCTTATCTTTCCAAATTTGCCCCTATTGAGTGTTATGTGATCAAATCCCAATACCTATTTAATTAGGGATAGTTTAGTCAATTTACATTTTTTTTTTCTTGGAGTGAGTAGTTTCTTAAGGGGTGTACAAATGGCTAAGTAGACCATTTTTTTTATTCCGGAGGGAGTAATTAGTAGCGACATGCTTTGGGATCGCAGATTCAATTACAAGTGAGAGTGTTACATTGTTCTCAAACTAGGGAGCCCAAGACTTTTGTAACCCAAAAATAAATTTTTGGAATCAAAATAACCCATTAAAAAAAAGCCAAAACAGGCTAAAGGACCAAAGTGTACAAGTTCTTTTACGCACAGATTCTGTGCATAAAAGCGTTAAATATACCGGGCTCCTTCTTCCCCACCATTGGTCCCCCACGATAAAAAAAGAAAAAGAAAATCAACCATTGAAGGTGCGTTCCGAGGTCCCACATGATCAAAAACATTGTTTTCTTGTTGATTTCCAACCCGAAAGTTAATATTTTTGGTATATTGAATTCTAGGAACAAGTTTCTTCGCAATAAAACGGCGTATAATTCAATTCAAAAACTCAAAATCAAAGCTTCAATCTAGGTGTTTTACTACGATTTTTTTATTACATTATTAACCTAGGCATTATTATTGTGTATTATTTGCGGATATTGACAAAAAAAAAAAAAACTTTTTCGCACTTTTTTTGTGCGCAAAATGGGGCTGTTTCCAGCCCGTTTTTTCATTTTTTTATTTGTTTATTTGTTGTTAATTTGTTAATTGTTTATTTAGTATTTGTTAATTGTAAGATTAGCGAGTTAAGTAGTTTTTAATTGTTAGATTAGTTATTTCAATTGTTAGACTCGCTAATTATTTATTTAGTTTTTGTTAAGCCAATTGTTTATTTGTTAATAATTTGTTAATTATTTGATTAGTTAGTTAATTGTTTATTTATTAATTATATGCTAATAATTTGTTAATTGTTTGATTAGTTAGTTAATTGTTTATATATTAATTATATGTTCAATTGTTTGCTAGCTAATTGTTAATTAATTGTTTGATTAGTTAGTTAATTGTTTATTTATTAATTATATGTTAATTGTTTGCTAGCTAATGTTAATTTTTTGATTTGTTAATTATTAATCTTTATATCTTTAATTGTTATTATTTATTTGCTAATTAGAAATTGAAAATGATTAGTTTAGGATTCAATCCTTTGTATAATTTCTCGATAAAAGATTACATAATTAATACTACGTATTAGAGATTAATTAAAAAAATAATGATTAATTTAAAATGCGTAAAAAATATACCACTTTAATCCTTACTTCATGTATTAATGATTAATTTAAAAGGCCTAAAATAGATAGGACACCTCCATGGAGCCGAGGCCCTTCGACAACATAGGGGTACTTTATCTACAGCATGAGCATAGGTCCCATTATGTATGGGATGCACCGGTATCCTATAATAGAGTGGTTTGTACCCATTCGGGAAAGTTAGCATGGGATATTCTAGAGGCTATTCTCCCACATCCTCGTTTCATAGATATACTACGTCGGAGCGGTATCTACCGGTGCATCGAGGTTGGTCGGCTTGTGCACGATAGGGCTCTAGTGACGGCCATGATTGAGCGTTGGCGACCGGAGACCCATACATTTCATCTCCGCACTGGCGAGGCTACCATCACCCTACAGGATGTCGAGGTGATTTATGGTCTACAGATTGATGGACAAGCATTGTATAGAGTGGAGCCTCCGCAGCTACCGTATCGCCAGGAGTTGACTAGGCTCACTGGTTTCGTGCCTCAGCAGAGGGATATACGTGGACAGAGTCGGTTGTTGCGGTCCTCTCTCCATGCTCACTTGCGCCTCGTAGATCTGCAGCATCCGATTGGCGAGGCGACGCCTCAGGCTGATGCTAACTGACGTGCTCGCTTATATCTTCTCATCATATTCGAGGGCATCATGTTCCCTAACACGTCGGGTGCGGATATGAGCATGAGGTATCTGCTCTTTATTGAAGATCTAGACCAGCTGGATGTTACAGTTGAGGCGCCTCTGTCCTGGCTTACATGTACAGAGGATTTGATCGAGCCTCTATGGGCGAGAGGCTTGAGGTCGTTGCATTTAGCCTTCTTCTTCAGGTAATATATTTAAGTGTGTGTAATAAAACACTTACTATATTTTTTCGAAACGACGACTGATAAATAATTTTTTGATGACTATGACAGATATGGGTGTGGACTAGGTTGAGACATTTTCAGCCCATAGCTGCTCACCCTCCCGATGACTATGTTGATGAGGATATGCCATACGCGCGGAGATGGTCGCGAGGCTGTACCAGAGGTGTGGAGACGCACCATGTCATTCTCCCATTTAGGGATCAGTTAGACCGCATGACGGCACTCGAGGTAAGTTTTTTTTATTTAACATTAGTTTGTTATTTTTGTTAATCTTTTATTGTTAACTAGTTGAATTCTTTTATAGGCTTTCATATGGACGCCGTATGATCAGATTTTGGGTCAGATGCCGGCGTTTTGTTGGGCTGGTGAGCATATGTGGATGGCACGGTGTCCATTGATCCATATGGACATCGTTGAGCATCACGCGCTTGACCGCGTGTTAGGGCAGTATGGGCATGTACAGAACATACCCTCGGCTAAGTGTTGGGAGCACGCCCACTATACCAGGGACGAGCGTTCGATCGACAATGCGGCATGGCGGGAGCGTATGCACCAGGAAGTTGATGCATGGAATGCGAGAATGACGACTCTAGCAGCGGTCGGACATGACACTCTGGTCCATGAATACATGACGTGGTACATGCAGATCACTCGCACCTTGATTACCAACCCCTCGACGCCTCATCCTGATGGCCGAGGATATGTATCACTCTCAGGAGCGTATGAGGCGCTGGTAAGTTTTATTAGTCTTAAACTTAATCCATCGTCTTATTATGTATTACTTTACGAATTTATTCAATTCTTAAAATTTGCAAATATATGTAGCTACGGATGACTCTGATGATACGCCATGAGAGGATTCCCCTTACGGAGTCCCCTGAGCCTGGGATAGTGGCATATGCAGCACGGATAGTTAGCTTACCGACACTGGTATGACACGGGCACAGGAGTGGCATCGTATCGATGAGGATGTTCCAGAGCCTGTACCAGAGGATATTCCAGAGGGTGGTAGGGCTGATAGAGGTGGTCGGGCTGATAAAGGTGGTCGGGCTGGCTGAGGTGGTCGAGCTGGCAGAGGTCTAGTAGATGAGCATGACGATATAGCCCGTCACGCTCCGTCGGCTATAGATATCCCGTCGACTTCTTTTTCCAGACCGTCGACTTCACAGAGACCTAGATATACGTCAGAGATGTTTGCACATTATGATCCTTGGTCATCATTTCCACAGGTGCCAGTTAGTGACCTACATATGGGAGACGAACATGAGGACTTAGACTTGGAGATTATTTTCGATGAGTACTTTCTTCGTCCTAGAGCCAGGCCTACGGCACCATCTGCATCTCCGACTCCGCGGGCCGCTTAGGAGCCCTCTCACATGCCATCTTAGGAGCCCGTCGACACACAGGTTTGTTTTTTACAATAAAATAATGTATTAATTAATTAATTATTTTATTAATCTAAACTAAATTATTTACATGTATTATAGGTTCATTCTTCTGCGCCTGTGGACCCGTATCCTCTTGTTCAGATTGACCCGTCTCCACCTTCAGCTACAGCTCCGGGTAGCGCTCAGGAGACCGTTGAAGGAGTCCTCTGACCAGCCATCTCAGGAGGCCGTCGACACACAGGTTTGTTTTTTTACAAAGAAATAATTTATTAAATAATTGTTTATATGTTATTTCATGTTTAGTTTATGAAATATTAAATTGTTTATATGTTATTTCAGGTTCGTTCTTCTGCTCTTGTGGTCTAGTATCCTTCGATTGAGTCATCTCCTGAGGCATCTAATGAGGCTACTTAGGTTTCGACCGCCGCCGTCTCCCACAGGAAGTATATTTTCACCCAGGGCCTGAAGAAGGGAAGAAAGGATGATCATGGCATAAATCATCCTGTCATTAAGAGGAGGAGAGAGGATCCTGATGATAGTGAGGGTGGTGGGTTAGGAGGATCCTTAGGCCTTACGAGATTGTGTATTTGTAAATAAAATGTACATTTTATGTTAATATTATATATATTTTTGGGTATTATTTTTTTAATGATAATTAGTTATTTTAGTATTTATTGTCTATTAATAATAACTCGTGCGACGTCCTATATTAATTAGAACCCTATAAAATATGACAATTAAACTTAAAGATAACAAGTTTCTAAACTTACTTCGGAGCACTTTACAACTCCTAAAACGACCATCCAAACATATATGTATACTTAATGTAATGAAACGACATTATTGTACGCTAAAAAAAATATTAAGCTCTATATAAAATATTTATATTCCAACGTTTTGAAATGTGACTAATCTTCGGTCAAAGTACGAAAAAAAAACTTAAATATAACAAGTTTTCAAACTTACTTCGGAGCACTTTACAACCCCTAAAATGACGATCCAAATGTATATGTATACCTGATGTAATGAGCCGATATTATTGTACACTAAAAAAAATATAAAATTCTATATAAAATATTTATATTCCGGTGTTTTGAAACGTGACTAATCTTCGGTCAAAGTACGGAAAAAAACTTAATTTTGAGTTTGATTTCCAAAGGCTGGGGTGGGGGGGGGGGGGGGGGGGAAGAGGGTTTCACGCACAAAATCTATGTGTGAAAGGACCAAAGTGTAAATGATTCTGTGCGTAAAGCCTACTTTAGTTTTTTTTTTTTTTTTTTTAATGGGTTAGTTTGGTTCCATTTTTGTTTTTTGGTTAAAAAAATTCCGGACCCCAAACTAGGGGGAAAACATCAAATGTTGCTCCTTTTTCCAGCATGACATCGTTTTTCCTGGCTGAATACTATGTCACTGTTGTTGGAAGTACATACAAATCCCATGTTTTCACCTAGCTAGCTAGTTACCATTATATTTCACTGAATTTTAAATTATATACATATAGTGTATAAAATGATATTATCCATATAGTTTAATACTTTAACACTCAATAACATATTAGTTAGTATATTTTTATCGCATTATTATTATTATTATTATTCCATTTTAGTTGTCATTTTAATTCAAAAGAATTGTCTCAAAATAGTTGTCAAACCAGGAATTCAAAACTAAAGTGGACTAATATTTCCAACTATAGATACCCTTAACATTAAAGGAGTAATTCTTTTAATTTTTCTCATTCTAAAAAAACCTCTAATAAATTGGGGTAACTTATAAGTAAACTATACTTTGTATGTTTTGATTTGTGATAACCATCCGAACAGGGTGTTAAAAAGGGATCGGAGGGAGTATTTGTCATAAAAAAAAACTAGTTATAATTTTATATCTCTTATAAATTACCTTAATAAAAATATCTTTCTTATACCATTATCGCATACAATTTAAACTTTATCTCATTTCTTCAATTAATATAATTAATGTTGGTCTGCCACTGCCGACACTTTCTTTTTCTATCTCCCACCCCATTCATTCCCTTTTTTTTTTTTTTTGTTCTCAAATGTTGTGGTGAATTCTATTTTAAACTAAAGTACATCAAGTACTACTTGGAAGTTGCACAAGTTGTGACAATTTGAACCATTAAAAGGATAAAATTAGTCCTTCAATTAGTCTAAGAGTCATCTTCCTACTTTGTTCGATAAAGTTAATCATTGGGTTTGTTGTCAACCGATAAATTCGCAAAAATAACCGTTAGATTTTAAGGAGTTGATATGGGCATAGTGTTACGAGCCCATCTCCCTTAAAAAAAGTTGTATAAATTTACATAATTAGATCAGATATAAATAATTACTAATAAATTTTTATAATAGCATTAATTGTCTAGTTACCTAACGAAAAGGGTATAACTTGCTATCACATAATTAAATTTCGATTGTAAATTTAAAGATTTTTTACTTAAATCTGATTAAGACCCTACCATTCACATTAAAATATCTTGCGCACATTAATGAACCAGGTGTGTAGCTAAAGGAAGCAATGGGTTGAATTGTATCCGTTCGCTAAAAAGTTATATTGTGCAAATACAAAAAATAATTTTTTTTCATATATAAAATGTTGAATCTCACTAACACAAGAGAAGATTATAATGTGGCGGCAAGGAGGGTTAAAAGATCGCATTAGGTCACAGATTGAAATCCTAGTGTGATACTCCGATATTTTTTATTTTTTATTTTTGAATTTCCTTATTACATAAATTTCTGGTCCGGCACTATAAAGAACTTACCCTTTTTCTACCTTAATGCTAAGTAATTAAATAAATGATTTATTTTCCAACCACTAACTTTGAAAGAACTTTTATACAATTCGGTTAGTTAAGGATCAATTAATAAAGTGTAAATAAATGCGTAGAGTTACGCTAAATTGTTAACCTAACATAGACTTCTTAGTCTATACATAAGCAAAAAAAAAAAAAAAAAAAACTCTTTGAAATCAATAAACGTAATGATAGTGTAAAAATTATTTAGGAAGCTTGAGAGTCTAACAAAATATGCCTATCCAGATATGAAATACCTAATCTAGCTAGTTTATCACCACCTAGATTTAGATTTAGTTCGTGTGGAGAATTATGCAAAGATCATAATTAGCACGAAGCATCGCAGCACTTACGTTTCGGGCACCAACCACAGCTAAAATGAGCTGAATCAAGGTTTTAAGTACTTTCTTTTGTTTTTTTTAATTATTTTTAGTAACTAACAACAGTGGAGATTCTAAAATAGTTAGATTGACTCTTAATGATGTATAGAGAATTAATTGATGTGCTTAATTAGACTTGTTAAGTACAACATGTGATGAGTCTGTCTTGACACCAAAAACCAAGTTGGAAACTCCATTAATATAAGCATTTTAAGTTCATAGATTCATACTTTGTTTGGCGTAATAATTACTACTTTGAGTATAAATTTGGAACTTCAAACTCTTAGTTGGTTCTAAGGACATCCGATAAAACTGAAACCATACAAAGAAGATTAACATGATCTTTAAGTACGTAAGAATAAAAAGTACAATTTGAGAAGTGGTCCAACTAGTACAAGTTGAGATGTAGTCCAAACTTTAATTACTCCGTACGTACTTGTATTACAATCATCCTAAATAATGAAACTCAAAAGAAAAACATAAAATTGGGGAAAAAATCACTTTTTGTCAACTATAAATGGTACAACTATCTCTGATTGCATGGATGATATGCTTGCACTGGCAGAAGGAAGCAGAGAGAGTTTTCCATCACAAATAAGACAATACAAGAAATTATAGAAATGACAACAAAAAATTTAATATTTGGCAACAATTTAGTTTTATTATTGGCAATGAAATTTTTTGTTGTCAAATAATTTAATTTTGTTGCCATAATATTGATTATTGTTGTAACAAGTACTTTTGACAAAAAAAAAAAGTTTTGCAATAACAGCCGTCGGGAAAAGTCTATGCAACAAAAAAAAATTGTTGTCAAAAGTACTTTTTGCAATAATAATCAATCTAGGATTTTGTTGTCAAATATATTTTTTTTTGTAGTGAGAAGAATTGTACGGTACAAAGAATTTCCAATTATAATTCCTTTATATAGATCCCAAGTAATTATTAACCATACAATTTTTTTTTTCAAACCTACTAAAAATCTGTCTTAATTAAAATGCACAGGATTCAAGAAATAAACAACAAACTTTTTTATATAAACTAGAGGAGTGATCGAATAAAGTGAAAGTTATATATAAAGTATGAACTAATACTTTCTATATATCTGCTGGAGTATTACAAAACTAATGTCCCTTTGGCATTTCATATTTCAAGTTCATGATGATATATTAATTAATTATTAGCTACTTTCAACAGTAAGAGCTAGCGCCAAGCGTTGCCATACTAATATGTTGTTAAGTGATCGAAAACCACACCATGCCTCTGACTATGAAGATGAAATAATATTTGCATGGATCAAACTTAGTGAAAAGACATCTTGATCAGTAATAACCTGGAGATAATCAAACCATTTATAGCAGATTAATGGTGGGCCTTTTGAGAATTTTCATGTCAATAATACTCCATTAAGGATATGGCCGGTGATACCAGTACGTACGGTATAGTCTGCAACGTGTTATTCTTAAATGTGCAGTAATTAGAGTTTGGACCACTTCGCATTTATATATATCTAGTACTATAATACAAGTACGTATGGCAGAATTAATTAACATACTATATGATAATACAAGTACGTACAGTAGAATTAACGCCGTATTCATATATATATATATATATATATGGACCACTACTCAACTTGAATGCATTTTTCTTACGAAGAAGTCATGTTTATTTTTTCTGTATCGTCCTGCTTTTATTGAATGTTTCCTAAAGGATGGACAAGCGATTGTAGGTTGAAAAATGTACCCTTAAAGAAGCATATGTGAAACCGTACAAATCTATGAGTTTAGAGGGTATTTGGCTGAACTTATAAGCATGTCAAAATAACTTATAAATACTTTTTAATTATTTATGCGTTTGGTAAACACCTAAAGGGCTTATAAGTTAAAATTAGCCAAAAATTATAAGACGATTATTTCCAACTTATGACTTTTCATCCTATAATCAATTTTGAATTGACCAAATTTTTTATTATTTTATCCTTAGTATTTTATCTAGTTAAATACATTTCTCAAAGCAAAACTCCTAACTTTTTCTGTACTCCGCATAATTAGTCGTTTCTTCCATCTTCTTTTTTACCACTATTAAAAAAAAACATTTAGCAACGGACGTAATCTGTTGCTAATCAGCATATATCCGTCGATAATTATATTTTGCGGCGGATTAATGATGGAATATCGACCGTTACTATTTTGCTCGTTGCTAACCTCTTAGCGAAGGAAAAATAAAATCCTTAGCAAGCTTAGCGAGGGAAAAATAAAATCTAGAGCAAGCTTAGCGACGTATGAGATCTGTTGCCGCATTATAGCGACAGAAAGCTATTGTTATAAAGTCTGTCGCTAGTTTCATATTTCATTTCGTCGTTTTAGTAAATTAGCAACGAAAACTTTTATCGCTAATCCGAGGCACGTGTTTGAGTCTTTTATGCCCTGCTTTTGGCAATAAAAAATCGTTTGTCGCAATTAGTCGCCAAACTTTTTGTCTATAGCAACGACCAAAATACATCGGAAAATCTGTCGCAATATTTTTTCTTCTAATATTTTATTTATTTATTTATTTATTTTAAATACGCCTGTTGAAACATATATTAAACGTAACTTATTAAATACCATTCAAAATAACTGACGTTATTATAAATAATATTTATAGAAGGTTCAACAAAACATCGAGAGCACCAAGCTATCAACTACCAAAAGAACAAACATTCATCAAGTATTGTTAATGCATAATTTTTTACTTTCCAACAAGAAACGGACAATATCAAGAACTAATGCATGTGTGAATGACTACAATCGTCATTTGAAACTAAAGGATCAACAACGTCAACGTTAGCAGTAGTAGGAGGCATTATAGGTGTCACGACTGATGGGTTGTTGATAGGGGCATTTGGATAATGTGATTGTTAAGAAATCACTCAATACAGGAAGCATGCAATCAGTCAGTGTAGGAATCAATACAGGAAGCATGCAATCAGTCAGTGCATCTAACTCTGTTACTTTCCTTATCCCAAGTCAAAAATTTGTTTAAAACTTTCTTCTCTTGTTCTATGGGTTGGTGGTAGTCGTTTGACAGTCTTACTTTTGAGAAAGTTTTTCGGATCTCTCAAAATTTTTTCGGATCTCTCCTAAACGGATGATGCTGGTCAAGGAACATTCTGTGACTGTCAAACCAAGATGGTTTTCCTGTCATGTGGTAATCTAAAGGATTGTGTTTCCTCCATAAAATAAGGACATGCTAACATGCCCGCAGTACTCCATCCTGATAACATAGAATATGCTGGAAAGTCGCTGAATGTCTACATCAAAGCTTCCCTTAGTTGAAAGTTTGCTTTTTTGTGATGTAAAATGCTTTTACACCTATCTCCCACAACAAGGTCAATCGTTTATTAGAGGTTGCAGATAAACATCAATTTTATGTTTAGGATTGTTTAGCCCAAGAACAATGACAGTTAAGAACATATATGCCTCCTTCATGCACATACCTAGAGGTAAATTATATTGGGTGACAATCACTAGCCACGTAGAGCATTTCCTCACAGACTGACCAAATGATTGGAAATCATCAGTACATAACCCCAATCTTACATTTCTTAATTCAGCGGAAAAAAAAAAGAATGAGTTTCATTGAAGTCCTTCCAAGCCTCAGAGTCGGATAGACAATGCATTACCCATGCTCTTGTGTATACTAGTGTTGGCAGTTGTAGCATGGGATGCATATAATCTCTGCAATCTAGAAATCAAAGGAAAATAATACATTTTCTTGTAAGGGATCAATTTCCTCTTACGCGAGCCGACATCCCGCTTATACCTCTGGTAGCCACAAATTTACAAGATTATTGTTCATCATCACCCCAATATAACATACATCCTGAATCACAACATCAATCTTTTCAACCGGCAAACTCAAACTACGTGCTAACTTCTTGGTCTGATAATAGTTATCAAGCACTTTGTTATCTTCAAGTAAAACCTCTTTCAACAATTCCATCATTTTCTTAGAACCTCTCTATGACAAAGTATTTTCTATTTTAATATTTAACATCCTGGAGACTATTGTGAGTTGAGAGAGGAAAAATTGAGATACAATTCGGCATCAGCATCTTGTAGCAAATCATAAAATCTTTGGACTCGGGATTAGGTTCCTCCTCCATTGAAGGATTAGGCTCCTCCTCCCTTGAAGTTTCATGAGGATGAGATGAATCATGTCTAATATTGCTATGAGATTGCCAACTCGAACCCTGACCAAAGTTGGGACCAGCCGCATCCAAAACCATTTGTCAGTATGGATTATCGGATGCCGACTCAAGTTGAGCACCACCATGCAAATCGTTACCAGAAGTTATCTCACCAATCACATATTTTCCCTTTGATACTGCTAAACAAAATAGTTCTCAACAAATCCAGAATGAATAAGGTGATATTTAACGGTTTCAACATTCATGCATTTAATGTTGTGACATTTTTTACATGGACATCTAACCTTGTCACCACTCATGTGATTTCGAGAACGTGCAAACTAGATCAAATTATCCACACCAGTTACGAAGCTAGTGTTTATACCCCCTTGGCCATCCAACTTTTCGTACATCCAAACACGGTCTAGATTATTCATGTTCTTATTAATAATGAAATAAACAAAGCAACCAAAGTTCCCTCTTTATATAATTAATAAAACCAGGATGACCTCTAAATGAAAGAACAAGTTGAAATACCTTAATGAAACAAAACATATATTTCGTTTCTCATAAAGAAATAGAACATATCGTTCACCTTTTTCGTTAAAAGAAATGAGAAACTGAAAACAAAACATATTGATCACTGTTCTTCATAATAAACGTTTCGCCTTAATCACCTTAAATTCTAGCCTTAAGTTTCCAAAACAAGAAGTTCAAAACAGTAGGCTCAATAAATCCCAGAATGTAACAAGTATAGTCCAACAAACAACTCATCAATTGTAGCTTTTAATAAATTTATTTCTTTTTGCCTCATCTTTATTAATAACTAATATCCATTGTGAGAAGAAATAGATATTACTTCACATCATTGTAAACAAGTTTACTAATGCTACAATAAGTCAGCTCAAGTATTATCTGGACAAAGTACAACATACAAGCGCTTTTGTTCCTCAAGTTTAATAATGCTACAATAAGTGCATTGTTAGTGTATAATTGAGGTTCCGTCTTAAAACAAGTGTTGCTAACTCAAATCTTCTAACTGAAAACTACCACCACTTATACCATTCTTAGTCAAGAGGATTACAACTATTTTTATCATTATCTTCTGTAGTTTTCATTGAACATCAGTCACTACACCATTCTTAGCTAAAAAGATAGCTGCTACCAAACATGTTTTTTCCTTTTACAATAAGTATTGCTACTAATCACTTTTGACTGCAGGCATTTCTCCATCAGGAAACCTTTTTTTATCTTCAAATGGATAATTAGGTTAGTCACTGAAAATTACTAGATTGTCACCTTGTCCAAGACTATGCAAATAAGTATAACTTACAGTGACTACCTAAGTTTCTCTTCATAAAAAAGAAAAAGTGACTACCTAAGTTTCTTTTCAAACTAATTTGCTCGAACAAGAAAATCCTATGTATCAATCTCATTTATTTGTTTCTCTTTATGCGTACTCGAAATTTACTGATCCAATTTTTCAAAATTGTTCTTAAAGATCTTTTAAAGGGTAAATTGCTCACTCCTGAAAAAGTTATTTATTTTCAGGCTTCAAACTTGAAGCTTTTAGTTAAGAAGGATGAATTCTTTATAATCTCACCACATCAACATATCAATCTGATATTGTTTTTACGTTTTAAGCATTAATTGTATTTTTACCTAGCATTCACCTGAAAAGTGTATCAACACCAAGTAAGTTGAATGCTTAAACTGTCCTAGAATCGAAATTAACAATATGCAGAAATTACTAATCGGCTATCAAACAACTATTGATATTATTAATTAGCTACCAAAGATAAAAATCATAAATTCTTACAAATCAAGCAAAAGGGCTTAGAAAACATTCACAACTTTAGACTATTAAGCTTAAAGGTAAATGAACAACGAACAAGAGAAGAAGCTATAGAAAAATCCTAAAATAGTCAATCAATACCACTATCATACCAATATTTGGACTGTGAATAGCATTAAGAATGTTGGTATGGATGAGTTTTGAATAATCGAGTAAGAAACCCCAGTTCACTAACACCGACTTCAAACATTGAAATCGAATTGTCAAATCACAGAATGAAGAATGTTGAGTTCTTCAAGTTTTTTCTCTCGACATGCAACAGATTAAACGAACTTCAAGCTCCAATAGTATTATACAACAAGGTTTGGCACAAGCAAAGATTGTATTTTCATTGTCAGCAGATTTATGGCCCAAATAGAGATTCCCAACACTTAACCTTTAAAAAAATTAAAAACTTGCAGATTTCAAGACATCCAACTTCGATTTAGATCACCAAATATAACCTAAATCTGTACCAATCCAGAGTTCAACGCAAACAAAGACGTACAAACTAGATTTTAGCAATAATAAGCAAAAAATACAGATTTATGCACAAACAAGACATACCCAATAAATTTAACTCCTATTTCAGATTTAGCTTCAGAGAATACAAAGAAAGAGAAAAAGGAGACGAAGCCCTAACTCCTATCGCGCACAAATTACCCATAAAACATGCAAAGAAAGAAAAACATACATGTCCTTGAGATAAAAGATGATCCAGCAGCGAAGAAAAGTAAGAGATGCAGTAGAAGAAGAGCAAAGATGCAGGAGAAGAAGATAAAAACGCAGGTGAAGCCCTAGATTCATATTATTTTGATCACTCTCATGATTTCGTTCTAGATGCAGTAGTAGAAGCTCTTTCTCTCTCAATGTTGTGGTGTTGGCTATGAAACAAAGTATAGATGTGTGCCCTAGGATTTATCGCTTAGTTTACACCTACTGACGGAATTAACAATGGGATTTATATTACATCGCTAAATAATACCTTAATTTTTTTTATTTTATAAAAAGAATTAACAACGGATTTTTCCGTCGCTGCAAATAGAAGTTTTTTAGGGAAAAATTTAAAAACCTAGCGAAAGATTTTCCATTGATAAATCCATCGCTACGTATTAATAAAACTTGCCGCATCCTTTTTGTTGCTAAATCTGTGGGGAAATTTAAGGCGCCAAAATTTTGCGCTGATAGATAACGATGGAATTTAGTTTTCGTCGCTAATCCGTCTCTATTTAATGAACTAAAATTTTAATTGTTGGTCTCGCGACAAAATGATTATTCCGGAGCTAATTCGTCGTAGTTAGCGATGGAGTGTGGTCTGTCGCTAAACGCTTTTTTTTGGTAGTGTACAAGGATAATTTAAATTTATATTCTTCTATAGAATTGTAACGGTATTTTAGTTATTTTAACAAAAGAACAATTTATCAAAAAAGAATTACCAAACACATATAATTACTTATTTGTAAAATCAGTTTCTATCCGCTAATTCAAACCAACTCTTAGAATGCCTATATTAATGGAGCTCCTACCTTGGCTTTGATGTCAAGACATGAGTCAGCACATGTTACACTTAATAAGTCCCATTAAGCACACCAATTCTCTTTAAGTACTCTATCATTAATTAAGAGTCAATCTAACAATTTTAGAATCTTTTATCCAGCAAACCTCATTTGTCCCTCAACTACCATTATTGTTATAGTTACTAACGAGTAATGATTCTTTAAAACAAAGGGAAGTACTTAAATTAAACCTTATTATAATTCGGATCATTTTTGCGGTGGGCGGTGCCAGAAACCCAAGTTCTGCGAAGCTTCGTAATGATGATTATATTGCTACTATCCATTGAAACTAATAATGGTGATTATATTTCTACTATCCATTGAAACTAATTAAGGATGTGTTTGGTAGGAAGGAAAATGTTTTTTACAAAAATATTTCTTATAAAATACTTGTTAGAACAAGGATGATAATAATAAAAGAAATCCAAAATAAACTTGCTTGGCTTAGAGGCACGTTAAGACGTTTCTTGAAGATAGTTGGAGTCTCTCCCACGAGCAAACGGAAGAATAAATAACAACTCTATCTTCGGGATTCAACTAAGCCACAACAAGTATTATTCAAGAAAGTTGCTCTTCTATTCTTAAATTGGTGATTTCACCTTTTGATCAATGTCTCTAAAGTTTTTAGGGGAAATTGTTTTCTTGAAGTGCTTGCCTTTTCCAAAAGAATGAAACATTATTTATAGGATAAAAATTACATAACATAAAAAATTTCATTAAATAGGATTTAAAATAGGTTCATGAATTTTTCTTAAAATACATGCAACTTTCATGTAACTTTCAAGAACCTAAAACGTAAAATACTAAATGAAGAATGTATCTTCAAATTCACATTCATTTAGTTTTGAAAAACTTTTATTAGATGAAATGTTTCAAAATTAATTAAAACATTAACTTAACAATCCCCCACTTGTTTCAAGAAATTTTGAAAATATTTTTGAGACATTAATCTAGTAATGTGCATCAATAATGGTGTCTTTTGGACTTGAACCATTAGCTAGCGAATACATTCTAAATCATTGACTACTTAGTGAACAAATCTTGAACTGAGTAGATCATTAAATGAAGTAGAAAAATTTTCACGCACATTACTATGTTCCGGTGAAAATCGTAATCCTTTGACACCTTACGGCCATGTGTCCTGAATCCTTTAAACTAAGTGCTTTAAGATTTCCCTCTTAAAAATCTTATTGAAGCGGCCTCCACTTCGCACTTAGCGCGGTGAGTTCATCAAGAGTAACTTTGCATACTCCGACCAAATAGTCTATGAATTCATTAAGAGAATTTAATCTCATCCTCCTTTAAAGCAAAGTGTCGATAAATCTATCAAGAGGGTTCCTACACACTCCAACCGATACCGGTTTATAGACTTATTAAGAGAATATAATCTCATCCTCCTCTACAGTAGGAATATTGGTAAATCTATCAAGAGTCGTCATACTAACTCCAACCGAGATCGGTCTTATAGATTTATTAAGAGAATAGAATCTCAACCTATGCACATTTACTCACTCTTTGAAGAAATGGAAATTTTATTGATGTGCTCCACAATTGTATCTTTACTTGTTTTTCCCTTTGAACCTAAGATTACATCAATAGGTAGGGTTACCATAAAGTACAATTAATTTACAACAGGCTTTATTCCCATCCCTTTACAAGTTTCCATTACTAACTCTTTGCCTAACCCTTTAGACAAAGGATCTGCTAGATTAAATCTGGACTTCACATATTAAAGCGATATTATGCCATCCTCCAATAGTCTTCTCACATGATTGTGTTTGAGACGAACTTGCCTCGATTTGCCATTGTAACAATTACTTGAAGCTCGAAAATAGCAGCTTTGTTATCACAATAGATAGTCAAAGGTGGCATTGGCTTACTCCACATAGGAATATCTATCAGCATACTTCGAAGCCAGTCAGCTTCTTCTCCAGAAGAAGACATAGCTATAAATTCTGACTCCATGGTTGAGTGAGTAATACATGTCTGCTTCTTTGATTTCCAAGAGATTGCTGCTCCGGCCAAAGTGAAAATCCAAGCAGTAATAGATTTAGAGTCATTTGGATCAGAATTCCAAGTAGCATCACTATAGCCTTCAATAACTGCTGGAAAGGTAGAATAATGTAGGCCATTATTAATCGTGCCCTTTAGATACCTTAAAACACAAATTAAGGCATTCCAATGTTCAACTCCGGGGTTACTGGTAAACTTGCTCAAAGTTCCTACTGCATAACCAATATCTGGCCTGGTACAATGCATGGCATACATAAGACTCCCAACAATCTGAGAATACGTCAATTGATCAAGAATGTCACTACAGTTTTGCACTAGTTTGATGCTAGGATCAAATGGTGTAGGAGCAGGCTTGTCATCAAAATGACCAAACCTCTTCAGAACTTTCTCAATATAACTTGCTTGAGTAAGAGTCAAACCATTAGCTGATCTCACAATTTTAATGCCCAAAATTACATCAGCTTCTCCAAGATCCTTCATTTCAAACTGAGAAGCAAGAAATGATTTTGTTTTTTTAACTCTTTCAATATCAGTTCCAAAGATCAACATGTCATCCACATAGAGACAAATTATAACTCCAAAATTTTCTTGAAAGTTACTGAATATGCATATATCGCCACCATTGATTGAGTAGCCATTAGAAATCATGGCCTTTCTAAATTTCTCATGACATTGCTTTGGAGCTTGTTTTAATCCATAAAGAGATTTACGAAGCTTACAAACTTTATGTTCCTGACCAGGAATGATAAACCCCTCTGGCTGTTTCATGTAAACTTCTTCATCTAGATCTCCATTCAAAAACGCAGTCTTAACATCCATTTGATGAATTATCATATTATGAATTGCTGCTAAAGCAATGAAGAGCCGAATAGATGTCATCCGAGTTACAGGTGCAAAGGTATCAAAATAATCAATATCTTTCATTTGAGTAAAACCTTTTGCTACCAACCGAGCTTTGTACTTATCTATAGTACCATCAGATTTTAATTTCTTCCTAAAAATCCATCTACAACCAATAGGTTTACACCCCAGAGGAAGATCTAATAAAATCCATGTATCATTTGACATGATAGAATGCATTTCATCATCAATAGCTTCACGCCAGAAAGGAGCATCATGGGAAGATACTGCTTCAGCATAACTTTCAGGATCTTTTTCAACCAAATAGACTTGAAAATCAGGTCCAAAGTTCTTTGGCTGGGCTGATCTTATACTGCGCCTCAGATGGCTTTCTTCCACGGAATCGACTGTTTTCCTTTTAAGAGGAGATGTAAAAGAACTTGCATCATGTTCTAAAGATTCCTTTTTCTTAGGAAATATATTCTCAAAAAAGTTAGCATGTAAGGATTCAATAATTGTGTGAGGACTTGGAGTCTCAAGATTTAAGAATCTATAAGCCTTACTGGTCTGAGAATAACCAATAAACACACAATCTACTCCTCTATAGCCAACCTTAGCCAAATGTTGATCTGGTAATCTAACATGAGCCAAACAACCCCACACTTTAAAATAATTTACATTTGGCTTTTGGTTCTTCATAAGTTCATAAGGGGATGCCTCAAGTTTCTTGGAAGGTATTCGATTCAAAATATGACAGGCTGAAAATAAGGCCTCAGTCCACAAATTTCCAAGCATACCAGATCCATAAAGCATAGAATTAACCATTTCTATAAAAGTCCTATTTTTCCTTTCTGCTAAACCATTTTGTTGTGGTGTATAAGATGTAGTCAATTGTTTTTCAATGCCTTCTTTTTCACAAAAATCAATAAAATCTGATTTTAAATATTCTCCACCTCTATCAGATCTAATTGATTTAATCTTCAAACTCAATTTATTTTCAACTTCTGCTTTATATGTTTTGAAAGACTCAAATGCCTCATCTTTTGTTCTTAATGGAAAGACATATGTATATCTTGAGTAATCGTCAATGAAAGTGATAAAATATCTCTTGCCATGACGTGACAAACAATCCATCTCACAGATATCAGTGTGAATTAATTCCAAAAGTGTGGATGTCCTTTCAACCGTCTTAGAATGTTTCTTTGTTATCTTGCATTTACTACAAGTAAGACACTTAGTAGTATGATCTTTTCCACAGTCCTTAATTAATCTATTTTCACCATAAGTTCTATGGATCTAAAATTCACATGACCAAGACGTTCATGCCATAAATCTAGAGATTCCACAATATAAGCAGAAATATTTTCATTATCAATATTGAGTTTGAACATTCCATTTGTAGCATAGCCTTTTCCAACAAATATGTCATTTTTAGACAGTATAAATTTATCTGCCTCAAAAATCATTCTAAAGTCGTGCTTCGAAAGAAGTGTACCTGACACCAAGTTCTTTCGAATTTCAGGAACATGCAATACGTCCATCTGCTTGACTCTCTTTCCGGAAGTAAACTTCAATTCAACAGTTCTTTTTCCCACAACCTTAGCAG
Source organism: Lycium barbarum (assembly GCF_019175385.1). Taxonomy (NCBI): domain Eukaryota; kingdom Viridiplantae; phylum Streptophyta; class Magnoliopsida; order Solanales; family Solanaceae; genus Lycium; species Lycium barbarum. The sequence continues at coordinate 4,937,619 of NC_083344.1, forward strand.
AGGACGAGTTTCCCATATACAAAACTTTATCGTCCCCCACTAATTCATAGGTCTTGAAAGCATTTCGATCACCTGATATATGACGAGTTGCGCCAGTGTCTATCCACCATTCCACTTGATTTCCTGCTACAAATGCTTCGGTAACCATTGCTACTAATTCATCTTTTCCATGATTATTTGCCTTTTCTTTCTTCTTTTCAGCTTTAAGAATTTTACAATCACGCGTATAGTGACCAAATTTGTGACGGTGGTAACATTCAAATGATTTAGAATTGGTACTAGTACGCTTGAAATTAGTACTTCTCTTTGCCTTCGGAATTTTCTTATTAACAGATTCCTTCTTGGTTGATTTTTCTTCAACCACATGAGCTTTCATGACAGGTTCCTTCAAAATATTATTGTCGCGATATCGAGTCTCTTGTTCAATTTGCAAATGTTGCAACAATTGCTCAAGAGTCAAATCTTCTTTCTTGTGTAAGAGTTTTCTTCTGTATTCTTTCCAAGAGGAAGGAAGTTTCGAGACAATAGCACCAACATGAAAATTTTCATCAAGAGCAATTCCAGAGATAGCAATTTTATTAGCTATAAGTTGGAATTCTTGCACTTGTTCAGTGATTGACTTATCATCAACCATTTTGAACTCCATATAGTTTGAAACAAGAAATTTCTTTGAACTCACCTCTTCCGCCAAATAGATATTTTGGAGAGTGTCCCAAATATCCTTAGCAAATTTGCACGTGGTATAATATTGATCATAAAATTTGTTGGACATTCCTCCAAAAATATAATTCTTACATAAATAATCATCATCTTTCCACTTGGCAATTTGTTCTTTAATCGAAGTAGCCTCGTCAGTTGTTACCTCAGAACCAGAAGCATTAGGACAAGGTTGTTCAAGAACATATGCCAACTTCAATCGTCTTAAAAAGAATTCCATCTTTCCACGCCATCTAGGAAAGTCTTTACCATCGAATATTTCAAAATTAGGATTAGGCAGAGATGGAACACCATTCAATGTTGATGTAGTAGCCATAGAGACAACTATCTTCAAATTGTTAGAACAAGGATGATAATAATAAAAGAAATCCAAAATAAACTTGCTTGGCTTAGAGGCACGTTAAGACGTTTCTTGAAGATAGTTGGAGTCTCTCCCACGAGCAAACGGAAGAATAAATAACAACTCTATCTTCGGGATTCAACTAAGCCACAACAAGTATTATTCAAGAAAGTTGCTCTTCTATTCTTGAATTGGTGATTTCACCTTTTGATCAATGTCTCTAAAGTTTTTAGGGGAAATTGTTTTTCTTGAAGTGCTTGCCTTTCCAAAAGAATGAAACACTATTTATAGGATAAAAATTACATAACATAAAAGTTTTCATTAAATAGGATTTAAAATAGGTTCATGAATTTTTCTTAAAATACATGCAACTTTCATGTAACTTTCAAGAACCTAAAACGTAAAATTCTAAATGAAGAATGTATCTTCAAATTCACATTCATTTAGTTTTGAAAAACTTTTATTAGATGAAATGTTTCAAAATTAATTAAAACATTAACTTAACAATACTCCCTCCGTTTCAATTTATATGAACCCATTTGACTGGGCACGACATTTAAGAAAGAGGGAAGACTTTTGAAAATTGTGGTTCAAAATAAGCCTTGAAAATTTGTGTGGCCGTAAATCATTCATAAAGTGAATTTATTTCCAAATTAGGAAAGAGGTAATTCATTTTGGCACGGACTAAAAAGAAAATAAGATCAAACAAATTGAAACAGAGGGAATATTTTTTTTTTTTGAAAAATAAGTAGTTTGCTTACTTATTTTCTCGTGTTTTGATAAGTAAACAAATCTAAGCAAACATTATGAGGGGTGAGGTGAGTTGGGTTGGGGGAAGTAGGGGCTTCAGGGTGTTGGGGTGGGTTGGGACATGAGGGATAGGATGGGGAGAGATAATCAGCACAGAATGACACTTATAGAACCCAGTTTCCCTACTTTTACTTGGAAAATTATGTTTTTTTAATATTTAAGGAACTTATTTTTATGGAGAAAATATTCTAAAACTTTTTTGACCAACCAATAGGAAAATTGAATAAAAAGTTTCAGAAAATGTTATCGTCGTACCAAACCACCCTAAGAGGCGAATCATCGACATGCCCTCACCAACCAAAATATTTGCACACGCTTAGGCCACCAAATATTTAACTTCACTTATTGCACAAATTCATCCACCAAAAGATTGTGATACCTAGGTGAAAACAAGGGATTTTGTATGATCTTCCAACAAACATTAAAATGGTTTTCAGCCAGGAAAAACGATGTTGTGCTGGTGGAAGGAGGAGCAATATTTGATGTTTTGCCCTTAGTTTGAGAACAATGTAAAAAGTGGACACTTCCACTTGTATGCAATCCCAATGCATGTCTGCTTTTAACATGTCACTATTTGTTAATTGAAAGGTTAATGAAAAATTATGATGTAAACTTAACTCACGACTAATGGAGGCCAAGTCGAGATTTTTATTTTGTGGGTTCTGAATTATAATTTTTTTTTATTTAATGAGTATTGAAGAAATTATTTGTACATATTAAATGAATTTTTAACATAAATGCATAGTTTGGACCAAAGTTACTGAGTTCTGCCGAACTGGCTCTGCCCCTGACGACCCGAATAGACGTGTCTTACTTTCTTTCAAGTTTGTTCCAAAAAAGAATGTCTAACTTTTTATATTGAGTAAGTTTTTAATTTCAATTCATATTTTTGTTTTATGCTCCGTTATAAAAATGATCATGTTTAACACCACAAAGATTCAGATAGTAGCATTTTTTGTGTGTTATACTCACCTTTAATTTTAAAAATTTGTGGCTAGTCAAGTTAAAACACATAACATAAAAGGAAATGGGTGTAATCCTTTTAGTAACTGTTGAAGTGGGTGGCTATTCAGAGGAGGATTCAGGCTTTCAAGTGTGTGGATTCCTACGACAACCTCAAGTTAATATACAATAGTAACAAACTTAAGTTGTTAAAGAGACCATCCTAGGCTTTTACTTAATTTTGTCTTAGTATCACGGAAGATTACTCAACTTTACCTAAATATCACCCAAATTAACTGAAAACAAGTTTTTAAAAATATCTTGCTCTACATCTCTAACTAGCAAACACCAATAATCTTTACAAGGGGTGCAAAACTAATTTCGAGGGGTCATATCATATATGGCTCACCGATATTTGGAACCTTTTGATGATTTTTAGAGGACCAAACTATTGATGGACATATAGCAATTTAACGTTAGTGTAGAATCTTATGGCATAATGCATATTTACAAAACGAACCAATTTTTTCCTTTGGGTCCATGCCTTTTTTCAAGCATTCTAATAGCTAGCCTTCTGTTTTGTTTTGTTGTCATTTTTCTTTTCTCATTTTTCATGTGCGAGTACGTGGGATATACTTAGCCAAAGAGGTCGACGATTCAATTATTGGCCCGTGATTCTTTATTATATATAAAAGTATCCTATTAGGCGAAAAAAGAAAAGAAAAATTGGCTTATGAAAAAAAAAAGAAAAAAAGAAAATATGACTATACACAATAGAATAAAAGGCACTAGCATATATCCTTGAAAAGCAAAGAGGTGGATGGTTAAAATTCTCTATCACCTGATCGTAAAACATGCATGAACCCAGAAAAAGGATAAAAAAATTGGTGAAATCAAGTTCTAGTGTAAAATATGCATAATTTTTCTTATTATTTATTTGCATAATTCATGAAGTTTCTACTTTAAAAAAGCTTTTAAGTATTAGGTGCATTGGATTGATTGGTACTCTAAAAATCATCAAAAAAAGTCCAAGTGTCTAACCCGTATATGATATTAATTAGGCTGGCGACTCACCACGCTATGGTTCATATTAGTTTTGGACCCCTAAAAGGTAGTGGCAAAGACACCCCTTAGAAAATAATACACAATAAATATCAATATGGGACAAGAAGATAATCTGTAAAATCAATAAATCCTAAACCAAACTCAATTATCAGCAAAATTGGGACAATAGACTGATATCACTTGTACAAAATTTTACATACGTCACGGCTAAAAAGATGAGTCTTGTTTACTAGTTAAGTTAGGTTGTATTATTGAGGTATATAAACAGTTGCCATTGATTTGGATGGTCAAAGAACAAGACATTTTCCAATCCTGTTTATAAGTTAATTGTTTATTCAAACATCAATCTACATGCGCTTAATTAGGTTAACAAGTGATAAAACCTATAAATGATTAACTTTAATTTGTCTCTTGATAATTCATGTCTGGTGAGCACAAACATATATGCACAAACAGTTGGAGAGATACGTAATCTTGGAATGTTTTGCTTTTGAATGGTCTTTATTTTACGATGAATCAACGTAAAAATCATAAATGGGGTTCTCTTTTTGGAATTTTCTGATACAACGGTTAATAAATTTGAAGAAAATGAGAAATAAAATGAAGAAGATGAGAAATACAATGACCTTCAAAAACCGATCATCTCTTTAGCCGGACGGAAATTCACGTGATTTCATTGAAACATGAAAGAAAACAATTAAAAAGGCAGAGAAATAGTACAAATTTCAATAAGCTTTGACAAGATTAAGATGATTCTTTAAAATTTCTTCAAAAAAGATCATTGATCAGGTATATATTCTTGATTACTGAATTTATTTGCGTGTATATATATATATATATATATATATATATATATATATGTATGTAAAAGTTGTATAATATCATGATCCTAATGCCATGTTAATGTTAGTTAGAATATTGTTTATGATTCACAATCTAGGACGTAAAATCCTTACCGTACCAAGATGTAGAATAAATTAAAAGGAAAATTAACATAAATAGCCGCTCACATAATAATAGCTAACAAATGCATATTTTTTTATATCAATAGATAATATATATAAAATATGTATTTTTTATACATAATAGTGTATATTTTTTTGTATACTTGGCTAGTGAATGTAATTATTTTTGGTGGACTGATCAAATGTGTGTAACTTAACCTAAATTTAATGCGAAAGGCTTTTCACTGACAAAGCTAACCTGCTCCTATTTAGGATGGGACTCTGTTGGGTAAGATCCTAAAAGGCCTTTCAAAGGTTGGGCTACACTGAGCTTTATATTGCCCAGTCCATTTTAACATCTCTACTTCTGGGTGGTTGCTTTGTTTGAGGGACAATTCGCAGATTTTGGGGTGGTCTTTAATTTTTATCCATTAAATTGGTGGTCTTTAATTTTTGTCCTTCGCTACAATCCCTTGGTTTCGAATTCGAACTCTCGCTCAGTCAAAAATAAAATAAAAAAATCGCAAGGTAGAGTTTGGATTCGCAAGGCCTTTAGGCAGAAATTTGCTACCTTCAGGTAGAGTTCAGGCAGAGTTTTGAACAAACGGTAGAGTTTTACCTTCAGGCATGCCAAAATTCTACCTTAAGGCCTAACTTTGGCCTGAACAAGCCTAACTTTGCTACTAGATTCTGCCTTGTGAAATTGTCTTTTTTTTTTTTTACTGAGCCGGAGTTCGAACCCCAAACCTCACGGTATGAGGCGAAATGGAGAAAATTTAAAGACCACCATTTTGAAGGACCAAAATTAAAGACCAGTGCATTTGAAGGGCACTCTGCACAAAAAATTGTTGTTTGAGTTGTCCCATTTGAGAGCAGACATGGGCTAGTTAATGGCACATTTTCACTCAAGGTCAAACTGTTCATAAAAGCGCAATTCGCACGAACGTCCCTCAAACCGCAGGTCTCAAATTTTTGTCCTTCGATACTTTAAGTAATAAAAAAAGTGGTCAAAAATATTCCTGATAACTAAAAAAGAAATTCAAATATATGACCTAATTTCGCAAGGCAATCTCTATATAACTTTGCCCGAATAGACATAATTTCTATAAATTATGCGGGATAACTTAATTTCTACAGAACTATGTTGGACAAGGCATAGTTTCTATGTAACTTAGCCCGAATAGACGTAATTTCTATGAAACCTTGCCTTACGGAATTGTTTTTTTTTTTTTGTTTGCTCTGCTGGGGTTCGAACCTAGAATCTCTAGTTTCGTAGACCAGTGAATAATGATACTTTGGCTCACAGATTTTCATTAATTGGGAAGTAAGGAATAAAATTAAAGACCAACGATTTGAGGGACAAAATTAAAGACCAGTCCATATGATGGGCAGGTCTTTAATTCTTTCCCTTAAAATGGACGAATCTTTAGTTTTTGCCCTTTAGAAATTGAGCTTATGCCTAGTGAGGCATAAGTTATTTAGAAACTCAAGTCATGTTAGGGCATAACCGTAGGATATTAGGATACAAAAATATAAACTTATGCTCTGCAAATTTATTTCTATGAGGGGCATAAATTAAGAACAACTTACATAAATAACTACCTTTTAATGTTTGCTTTCAATCTGTAGCTATCCTTTTGCTATTTACAATTTGTAGCTACATTTAGGCATTTTCGCTGTATTCGATTGTATTTCAGTGTATTTGAATACACTGTTCAGTTGTATCTAACCTTATCTGATGTCACATGTATTTGATTGTATTTGGATACATGCAACCTTAATTTCTCTGAATACACGTGTATTCAAAATGATGTATGCATTTAAATACACGACGGGGCTATGTATTTTTGTGTGTTTATATATTGATGTATCCTTTGTTTTGAGTGTAATTGAATGTATTTCAACAAAATTTCAAATACATTGTATTTACTCGAAAAAATGTATACAAACATATATACAGATTATTGGCAAATTGAAATACATTGAATGTGCAAGTTTCTGCCGTATATAAATACCGTCAAATACACCTATATTTGACTGATAAACTGTAAGTCTACAAGATTCTGCAGCACTTGAATGCGTCCGAACACATATGTATTCAGCCATGATTCAAATGCATATGTATTCATCCATGATTCATACATATACATATGATTCAGATGCGTTTAGTTTAAAATTCACCTATATTTAATTCATTCAAATCAAAATACAATCACATACATATATGAATACATATGTATTCAGCCATTATTGCAATATACCTATATTTTAATTCACAAAACAACTGATTCATATACACCTGTATTTGATCATTCAAAGCAAAATACAATCATATATACATATTTTTGATGTATTCAGAATTTCTAACAGCAGTGGTGGAGGAAGAAGCCATGAATTTGTTTTCGCCCCCGGTAATGGATTGATTGCAACTTCGTGATTTCAGGTTTGGATCTGACGGTGGGTGGTAAAGGTGTTTAAGGGTGAAAGCAGTAGTGGAGGAAGATGTTCCGGCCAGATTTGATGTGTGGAGATGAGATAAGGGAAGAAAGAGAGAGAGAGGCGGTTGTTTGGTTGGGCTCCGGTAGAGCTCCGCCGTAGAAGACGACCGGCGGCGACGTAACGAGATCTGGCCGAGGGAAGAGAGAGAGAGAGAGAGAGAGAGAGAGAGAGAGAGGTGAGGGAAAAGAGAGGAATGAGAAAGAAATACAAGCCATAAACCTAATGTATTTTCGTATAGCTATGAATGGTAATTTATAAAATCACTGTAGCTATTAAATATAAATAAATTAAAAGATAGTTATTATCTATAATTATCTCTTAGAGATAGTTCTACCAAGTAATTATTCCATAAATTAAAGACCAGCACAAAAAGTGCAAACGACGCCAAACTGTTTAACATGGATAGGCCTCATAATATAAGAGGCCCAAGGTAATTGATTCATGAAAACATTTAATAGCTAGAAACTTTAAAATGGAACGTTTTAAAATTTTAGCAAAACTTAAAAAATCATATGGTGGCAGAAGAACTCTTACATTTCCCATTAAATAGGGATACTAATTAGCAACACAAAAATTAGAAGGAAAAAAAATGAAAAGAGGATAATTTTAGTGAATAGTATTCAAACGAAGAATTGCACGGTTTGGCCATCAAATGGAAGAAATTGAACGGTTTGTGCTTCAAATTGGTTGGTCTTTAATTTGGCCTCTAAATGGGCTGGTCTTTAATTTTTGTCCACCAAAATTGAACTTATGCCTAGCGGTGCATAAGTTCTTTATGGGATCCGGAATAACTTGTGGAATATTAAGATGACTTGTTCCCCGAGAAAAAGTTGTTTGTCTTGAGGGCCAAAAATTACAGACCAGCACAAAATAGGTATAAAGTGCAAATGACCCATTCAAATGGGGTGGTCTTTTGATTTTTGTCCTTCAAATGGGCTGGTTTTTTGCACTTCAAATCGAACTTATGCCTAGTGGAGCATAAGTTCTTTAAGGGCGCGTGACACCACTTGTTAGATATCATTAATGCGAAAATCTAAACTTATGCCCCGTAAAACAAATTGCTTGTTATGAGGAGCAAAAACTAAAGACCAGCACAAAATAGAGCTAAAAGTGCAAATGACCCTATCCAAACTTGTCCACTTACTTGTTATACATATCCAAACTTCAAATAGTTGAAGATAAAAAAGTACCTTTCATCCAAATATATTTGAATATTTGTATTATAATTATTTTACCATATATTCATCGAAATACATGATTAATATATACTACGTATATCCGGAGTATATTAAATTATAGAACTCAATTTATCTTAGTTTATTGTATAAATATTATATATTTGGAATATATTATATTTATATATATAGTATACAACTTGTATATTACTAGTATACATAGTGTACATAAATAGTATATGCATATTATATACCATAAAACTAAAAAAAAAAAAAAATGAAAACGGGAAACTGAATACAGGAAGCATATGCCTCTAGTTGTGGCATACGTTTATGTATTCTAATTGCTACAGCAAATATTAATACACAAAAAGGACTCCCCTAGATGTCTAATCAAAGTGGATATTAGAAAAGCCTATGACTCAGTAGAATGGGGCTTCTTGAAACATCTGTCACTGGAACTTGGCTTTCCAATTAGAATGGTGCAATGGATAATGGAGTGTGTGGTTACAGTCGGTTATTCACTCTTAATCAATGGGGTGTTAACTCCCAGATTTGAAGCAAAGAAAGGACTCAAACAAGGGGACCCAAGGTCCCCTTTATTTGTTTGTCCTAGTAATGGAGTACCTCAATAGATCATTGAAGCAATCAGAACAAAAACCTGACTTCAACTACCACCCTAAATGTGCAAAGTTGAAAATCTCTCATGTATGCTTTGCTGATGACTTACTACTATGTTGTAGAGCTGATACTTCTTCTATTCAGCTTCTGATGGAAGCCTTTGAGCACTTCTCAGCAGTTTCAGGGTTAAAAGCAAACATGGAAAAAAGCAACCTTACATTGCAGGGGTCACAAACCAGTTCAAGGAACAACTGATAGAGGACTTACACTTTTCAGCTGGTACTTTGCCATTCAAATACCTGGGAGTGCCATTATCCTCAAAGAAAGTCACTATCAGTCAGTTCATGCCACTAGTAGATAAAATCATAGCCAGAGTTAGATGTTGGACATCCAAATTTCATACTCAGGAAGACTACAACTAATCAAAGGGGCTCTGTTTGAAATGCAAACTTATTGGAGTCAAGTATTTCTACTCCCAACAAGGTGCATAAGTTGGTAACAAGTATATGCAGGAACTACTTATGGAGTGGAACACATGAAAATGCTAGGAAAAACCCTATAGCTTGGGAAACTCTATGTCAGTCCAAGTCATCTGGAGGTCTGAATATTATATACTTTGAGGATTGGAACAAAGCTGCACTCAGTAAACTATTCTGGGCAATTACCAAAAAGAAAGACAGACTCTGGGTGCTATGGATTCATACACACTATATAAAGAACAGAGATATAAGTGAACTACCAACACCAAAGCAATCTACTTGGTTGGTAAGAAAGATACTGGATGCAAGGGCATAGTTTACAACCTTACAAGACCTGGACAACTATAGCACAGATGGAAAATTTAGTATCAAGAAGGCATATACCTGTATGATGCCACAACTCCCTAATGTCCAATGGAAATGACTAGAGCTACTCAAAGGCCTTATCCCAAGGCATCAATTCATACTCTGGATGGCTGTACAAAATAGACTAGCAACTACTGATAGACTAGCTAGCTGGGGCATGCAAGTAGATACTTTGTGTCAATTGTGTAACGCTGGAGTTGATGAAAATCACAAACATCTGTTCTTTGAATGTACATATTCTACCTTCATCTGGAAAAAACTTCTTCACTGGATGGGCATAAATAGGCAAATTGACTGCTGGGAGAATGAAGTTGCTTGGCTTGCTAGAAGGATGCAGAGTAAAAGTTCAAAATGGCATATGGTTGGTTTTGTGTTTGCTGTTGCAGTTTATCACATATGGGCTGAGAGGAATGCTAGAAAATTTCAACAAGTAAACAGGAGCAATGCGGACAGAACGAAAGAAATAGCTCTACAGCTGCACATTGCAGGACGAAGTCAAGTTAAATGGTTTCAAACACTTCTCAGTTTGAATAGTTACCCTTGTTGATTGATGTTAGTTACTTGCAGGATGGGGTTAATTAGTTTTTTCCTTTTGAAGGTGGAAGCTAAGTAGTTGCCAGGGAAGTAGAAACATAGAGTTTATATCAATAGGTTATTTTTGAGAATCCTGTCTCTATAGTCCAAAAGAGCAGGTTGTGTAAAAATTCCAGTTGCAAATTTTCAGTTTTGATCAAAAAATTCACGAAAAGGACGAGAGAAAAATGAATGAATATCAACTTCATTACTCAACATAAGCTATAAATAGTACTATACTTGGTATGTACAAGATGTTGCTTCCACTCGTATTAGTTCCCTTTCACTTCATATTCATTAATTTAGTATGCAATTGCGAAAATCATAGATCAAATTCATAACGACCGCCATTTTTTTCGACCAAACTATAAGAACTTTGTAGCACTTGATGTATTTCACAAGCCTGAAGTACAAGATTTGGAGAGCTCGGATTTGAAGGGTTTCAAGCAAGGATTTCATCTACAAGTTTGAGATAAGTGATTTAAACATAACTAAGGATTAGATCATGAATTTGCCTTAATATTCAACATCAAAACATGACATTTGATGAGTGAAATTGGATCTTTTGCATAAATCTAACCAACAAATTGACTCGATCTCTTACTTATTCTGTAGTTGTGCTCAAATTTGCTATCTTATCAAAGCTTGTGATCACCGAACAATCGCTAGTGCTTTCATTTTCAACTCTTTGTGACAATGATGACATTTAAATAGAGCTTTATAACACTACTATCGTTTTAGTGCATGGAAAGTCAATTGCTCATGTCTCTTTGGTTCCCTTAGTAATAAACGGATCCTCCTTCCTATACTATTATCTTAAGGTGTTCTTACTTAATAAAATTTCTCAGTAGGAGTAAGTAACTTATGGTATTTCTCTATATCCTTTCGGGGTGGTAATTTAGTACATTGAGTTATAATTCGACCGTGGTGTTGTTTCTTTCACCGGTGGTAACTAGGGGTGTAGAAAGAAAACCGACAAACCGCATCAAATCGATAATCCGAATCAAACCGAGAAAAAATCCGATTACTGGTTTGGTATTGAGAAAAAAAAAAAACACGATAATTGGTTTGGTTTGGTTTTAACTAAAAAAAGTCAAACTAAACCAAATCAACCCGACATTATATGTATACAATTTTTAAATATGTTTTATACATAAAAAAAATTATTTGTAATGTAATTTATAAATATTTCTTAAAGTTTCATAATTTTTGTCTTTTAACATATTATTTCAAGCTTGGTCCAATAAGTTTTATAGCCCATAGATGTTAGTAGCTCAAATAAAGTCCAAACCAAAATCAAATCAATGCTAATGCTAACAAAAGAAATTCAATTATAACACTAGCAATGACAATAGTGTTCCATATCTATTCTTTAGTTTTGCATTTGTTTAGACAATGAAAATACATAACTCAAGTTCATTTTTTCCTTTTGTCATGTGATTAATACTTATAAGCCGTACCTATTTTAGCATGACTTGTAGTTTTAGATTATGATCATTTTCATTATGACTTATTAATTAGCAATATTTATTTTATGCGATTTTTTTTTGTTGAATATTTTATTACAATATCATCACTCATCTCACATTTTGTGTTATCTTCTTAAGAAACACATTAATTATATAGTTGTGTCTTACTAGGACTAAAGAAATATTTGAAGTAAATACTATATGTTTTGTATGAAGAGTTTTCCGGAAAAAAAAACCCTGAAAAACTCCGAAAAATCCCGAGAAAACTCGAGGCCGAAAAACCTGACTTTTATTGGTTTGGTTTATTTTATAGATTTAAAAACCCGACATAATTAATTTGGTTTGGTATTTGAAAAACCTGAACCAACCCGGTCCATGTACACCCCTAGGTAACGACTCAATTCACCTTGCTCGTGTGTCATGGAGGTGTATAAATGTTACACCTCAAAAATTTTCGCGTCGTTTGCGTTGTAAGTAAAATAATGTAAGCCCGGAGAGTTTATGGAACCCTTATAAGGTTAAGGAAGACTTCTAACAAGTGCTAAGCAAGAGTCTAAAGGTTTCGGGATAAAGCAAATCGAAGAAATTAAGTTTGTCGGAACTTTGGAAAAACTTGGCAGAATTTTGGATAGAAATTTTTTGTCCTACTTGAGAGAGCCATATCTTCTAGAATATGAGGAGTTATGGAATGCATAACCTATGTAAATTCAAGTCCAGCAAGTCTTCTTTCCATTGCAATTGACAGATCGCAATTCTGAGAAGTACAAGATAAGGTACGGGCTGAAAGAACGGGACGTACTTTGAAGTACGACCCGTACTTTTTGGACGTACTTTACCCAAATTTTTCAGAAAGTTGGATTTTGACCATCCCAAGTACGGGCTGAAAGTACGGCCCGTACTTTGAAGTACGACCCGCACTTTTTGGCCGTACTTTGCCCGAAATTTCTAGAAACTTTAAAGTCGGTGGACTTTTTCTTCTAGCCTATAAATAGGTTTTTCCACGACTTGGGTATCAATTATTCATCAAAATAAATCCCTAGTGACCTCCTAATCTCTCTCAAACATCCATAAATATCCCAAAGCATATCAAGAGAAGATTAAACCTTGAAACCCTGAGCTAGTTCCTGGAAGGGGTGTGTTCTTGCTTCTAGTTGAATTGTGGTGGACAAGCTTTGGAATAAATTGTGTCAAGTGAAGTTCTTCAAGTCAAAAGGTATGATTGTCACTTTATTTCTTATTTTGGGTTGGTACAAAGGCTTAGCAAGTCTTAAATGTGAAAATAATTAAAGAATGAAGGTTATAAGGTGTTGGGTTGTAGTTGATGGCTATGGATGCAATTTGGAAGGAAGATTTGGGATGGATTTGAGTCTAGTTTTCATATAATCTCTTGGCTATGATATTATTGATATTGTTAGTGATGTTTGGGTGTTGTTTGAAGATTGGTGGAAGTAAGTAATATGGAGGAAATGCTGCCCAAATTTCGTTAGCTCACTTAATAGTTTAGTTTGACCAGCGTTTCAACGACCTAACCTTAGTATGAATCGTCTTGAATGTAGATTTGCAAGCTCGAAGGATAAACGTTAAGTGGTTAAGTACGCGACAAGGTATGTAATGGCTATCCCTTCTTTTTCTTGGCATGATCCATAGACAGTAGGTGCTTATCGAATCTAAAAGAAAGAAAACTATTGTTTAGAGTTGTCATAGAGGTGTAACGTTTCTAGATGTGGTATTGTATCTTTCGAGAGATTCCTATCCGCTCCTTAGTTCATTGTTGGTAGAAGAGTTAGAGAAAGACATGTTGACATCATCATATATTTCAGTCTACACATGATATACAGCATGCTATATACATATATTTTCTTTAGCCTGGCCACTTGGTCAGTGAGACATTTTATTTAGCCTGGCCACTTGGTTAGTGAGATATATGATATTATTGTATTGCATTTCATATTGGACAGATCAGAGAGATACTCAGGGCATTCTTTAGCCTCCAGATTGTATTCATTTCAGTTCAGTTTCAGTTATATATTGCCTTACATACTCGGTACATTGTTTCGTATTGACGTCCCTTTTTTCGGGGGCGCTGCATTCATGCCTACAGGTACAGATAGACCGATTGATAGACCTCTCTAGTAGGTAGAATCTGATATCAGTTGATTGGTGGGCTCCCTTTTGTTCGGAGTTATTAGGTCTTTTGGAGTCTCTCCTTTTTTACTATAGATTGTATCGGTAGGCCAGGGCCCTGTCCCGACCATGGTACAGTTATACTTTCCTTAGAGGCTTGAAAGACGAGTCATGTATATAGTGTGTCTGTGTGATAGCCTTGCCGGCTTGTATATGTCTGTTTGGGTACTGTTGGCTTGTACGATCATAGCAGCCTCGTTGGCTTGCTCAGTTGTGTATACATGTTTTGGGTGTGTGTGCCCAGTTCAGACGAGATAGCCAGTGTTTATATATATATATATATATATATATATATATATATATATATATATATATATATATATATATATATATATATATATATCCAGATTGCGGCCTTGCCGGCTTGCTGGTATTGTCTGTGTGCAGGTAGGCCCTATCGGCCTAAGTTGAGGGATACTCCTCCAGAGTTACAGATTTAGAGTGGTTCGCTCGGGCCTAGTATGACATCGAGTGTCGGTCACGCCTCTCCAGATTTGGGGTGTGACAATAAAATAACTCAATTTAACTTTAAACTTGCTATTTTATTATTAATAAGATGATGTGTAGGGATAAAATTGATTTAACTTGTTTTAGATCATAATTTTCAAAATCTTTTTTTTTTCCTTAAATTTCGTGCTTAGTGAATCATAGTCACATAAATTAGGACTAATGAAGTACTAATAATCACTGATTTTGAACCAAAGATGTGATAAGAACAAAGGTTGAGAATAAAGTTTTTCCAGTTAGGTAGGTAGCCCTAAGAAGTGGTGCAAGCTTCTGTTCAAGCACATTTCATACCTAACATAAAACTCTTAGATGAATAGAATCATGCTTGTTTTAATAGCACATAAGTACTGAACACAGTAAAATCATAAGATTGAAGATAATGTTAACAGTTGAAGTGGTTTCTTTGTCTCCATACAGTAAAGAGTAAAGACACCTAGTGTGCCTTAAAGTCAGATCATACCTTTTGATCCAATTGTATAATATGCAAGCATTTCCCTCAATCGCCTTACATAATTTGCAAGATATTGATCATAAGGAAGGTTGTTATATTATATAGTACTTAGGGCTCGTTTGGTATGATGGATAAGCAAAAATAGTCCTGGGATAAAAATTAGTGTCGCCTTATCTCGCGTTTGGTTGGAAAAAAAACTCGGGATTAGTTATCCCGGGATTATAGTGTTTTTTTATCCCACCTTGAGAGTGGAATAACTAATCCCGGGATAACTTATCCCGAGATTAGTTATCCCGGGATAAGTTATTTCCAACCAAAAGGGCCTTAATCTTTTCTTGTGTGTGTTTCCAAATCAATAATTCTCATCATCTCCTTTCAGAACTTTCAATTTCTCCTAGCCATCTTTCTAATAATTTAAAACAATTTCATTATTATATGGCTTTCTTATAAAAGATTAGGGAAGATAAAATAAAAGTAATATTGTTAGAGTATAAGTTCTAAACACTCAGTAGTCCATATAGGATTTTTCGTAATTAGTGTCAATATTTAAAGAGGTGAACAAAAGAATAGATCAGTATGATGAGAAGCGATTGATGTCATTTTTTAATATTTATGCCTAATGTTTTCTTTCTGCTTATTATGTATAATTATATATATACATATCTAAAGAAAGAAATCGACGAAGCAATGTCCCGTAATATTAAAAAATTTTACAATGGGTGAGGCATAAATATGACATGGTGTGTGAGGGAGTATTTTATTACAATTATAATGTGGGCCCCACCACTTTATGCTCTTCCTTTCTTTCTTCCACATTTTTTTCTTCTCTCTCCTCTTTCCTTTTTTTCCTCATTTTTTGTTTTTTCATCAATTTTAAAACAAATTCTATTATGCGCAGATCAATTTTTTTTTTTTTAAAGACATTCTTCCGTTTTATTATTCAGCTTTTCAATTTTTTCTTAAAAAATCAATTAAACTCCGTACAAGGTTAACAATCAAACCGATGACCCAATAAGGACATAAGATCTTACTAAAATTACCTTTAGTAAGTAGGTTTTAGCGATATTTTCTCTGTGAAAGATGTAGGAGGCCAAAACAATTATGTTCGAAGACAATTAGTTTAACCGGTAAACTGAACCAGCAACGTCTTTGAACCTATATCCTTATTGGGTTATCGGTTTAACCGTTAATAGAACTTAGAAATTGAAATCGAGCTGGTAGTCCAATAAAAATTAAAAAATCATTAATCAAATAGATTGCTAAACCAATAACGTTTTGTCTGCTCAGTTTATCGGTTAAACCGATTTTTGCACACCCCTAGATTCAGGGTCTACTTTGATGACACTTAGGACTTTAAATTTCTCGGGAGTAGAATGTAGCAACTTTTAATTGAATATATACTAAAATAAAAATAAAAAAAAAAGAATTCTAATAAATTTCCTAAGGTGTTTTACTTTTAAAAGTATCTTATCAGTTTTTACACTAAAAACTTTTTTTTGAGTGCCAATTATTTTCTTTTAAAATTGTAAGGATTTTAATAGATTTTTTAAGAAAAAATTGAAAAGTTGAATAATAAAACGGAAGAAATCTTTAAAAAAATTGATCCGTATATAATAAAATTTGTTTTAAAATTGATGAAACAAAAAGAGGAAAGATGAGAGAGAATAAAAAAACGTGAAACAAAGAAAGAAAGAGAGGAAGAGTATAAAGTGGTGGGGCCATAATTGTACTAAAATACTCCCTCACGTTGTTTGGGGAATATATCCGGGCCTGCAAATGGTGTATAAATATTTTACACTAGTCAATTAAAGACTTTTCATAGCAAGACTGATGCTATATAATATAAATAATAGCATAATGCCCTCTGGTTCAAAAAGAATTGCATTTAACCATTTGCACGATCTTTCAGAAAATGTTAATTTTTAGATTTGTTTTAGGTAATTTGACTAAACTATCCCTAATAGTTATTAAATTTGATCACTTAGCACTTAATAAAGGCAAATCTAAAAAGATAATGTTAATCCTTTTTGATTTAATAAATGTGCACTCTTTTTTAACCAAAAAAAAAAAACTAAATAGACTCTCTTTTTGATTCGGAGAGAGTAATCCGTAATAATCCGTGAAATTTTATTCAATAGAAAAAAAATATTCTTTACACCCCTTGCACGGATGTATTTCACTGAAATGCATATTTCTTTCTTATATGTAGATCTTATCTTATCTTTTTTTTAAAAAAAAAAAAAAAAGAGTAAAGCATTAAAATAAAGGAAGGGAATACGTGACTTAAACGCTATGGAGTCAACATCCAAATTAAGAAAGCCTGCAACAAAATTTTAAGTCAAAAACCCATAGCTGCTAAGCTAGTAATAAAAGCAAAAGCATATAATATGAAAGCTTCAATTTTCAAAGCTATGTCAAAACCCTAGCCACAACTACTTCCCTTTTATTGTTCTGCATAATAATAATACTTCGAATTAAACCTCTCACAGACTCTCAGAGTACTGCATATAATAGTAAATAAATATGTAATAAATAAACAGCTATGCGTAATAGGAGTAACTAGCAAACTTTACTTTTCTGTGCATGGAAAAGGAAACAAACATTTAAGGAGTTACCAGACACAGACCGAAAAGTCATATTTTTATGCTAAAAGGAGAACTCTCTTATTGATTGAGTTTAAGTGCTATGTGAATAATAACTATAATTAATTTAATTATAAAATAATTACAAGTAAATCTCGATGATAGCAGGCGATTAGATAAAAAAGATATATGAGTAGTGCGTATAACTTAAATTCTTAGCTAAAAAAGTAATTGCTTAGTAAAGTATGAAAGGAAAAAAGATTAAAGATTGACATGGAATGAATAACCACTCAAAGTTGATCAAGAGGAATCTTACTTCCTCTGTCCCAGTTTATGTGAAGGTTTGAAGGACGAGGATCAAAACACTTAATTTTGATTATGAATTCGAGTTTTAAAAACGACACGAAAAGTTCTAATAGTAAACATATATAGCTAATGATTCAAAATATTTAAAAAAATTGAGAAAATTATAATTAAAAAAAAAATGTTTAACTCCTTAAACAATAACACCTTCACATAAAATGAGACTGAGAGAGTAGTACGAGAGCACAAAAGGGTGTTCAAAAGTGCTTCATTTGCATTCCTAACATAGTTACCTAAGCAGAGAAAAACTATGGCACTACACATAGAAATCCTCCTAAACGACTCCTAAAGCTAATACTCGGGATGCTCCACGATTAAGTATACTCATCCAAACTCGCTTTTGTTCAAGTATTGATAAAAAAACACTTTGATGAAGATATATAGCATCATTCAAGTAATTATAGATTAAAATTACAAAAACATAAGCTTGTGATATAGCTACATTTACGAATCTCAAGATTACAAAGACTCATCCTCTTTGAGAAAAAAAGGAATGGGTGAGAATCCAGACAGTAATTCCGACCCCTCATCAATACTCCCTCCGTCTCAAAATATTTATCATCCTTAGTAAAAATACTTGTCTCAAAATATTTATCGTTTTATTTACCCAAGATAAAATTAAGTAGTTTTTTCACATTTTACCCTTGTATCAATTACATCAATTAACTGATTTTGTGAGTTCACATACCAACATTTAAGAGGTTTCATCATTCATGGAGTAATTATTTATTGAGGAGAGAGAACATGATGAAATATGTTAAGAGGGTAAAATAGTCAAAATGTTATCCTTATACATGCTTTTTTAATGAGCGCGTAAATAAAAAATGCGATAAATATTTTGAGACAGAGAAAGTACAAAAAAGGGTGATTCCAAGGAGGATTTCGCAAACCAAAAATGGCAGGCGAGATCCATTATGGAGGGTTGGATCGTTCTTGAATCGGCGACATTTTTATCAATCAACGGAAATATTACACATACTAGATGGGTAAGATTTCAACTAGAAATAAACTAGTAATTCCAGACCGGTTAATGCAAGAACTATAAATAAAGGACTAGGAAAAAGTGGTACCTGGCATGAGGAGCTCATGTACTTCTCCAAATGCAGAAGATTCAAGAATTTATGATCGATTATGCAAAAAGGTCAAGCCATCAAAGAGTATTACTACTACAATAGAAATTAGATTTTGCATAAGTCAAATATGATGCGATAGAATTAACTGGAGTAAGATCTTACCTGCAAATTGTGAGTGAATTTTGTGAAGGTTAGTACTTGTGTTTTATAGCAAAAAGCAAGAAGGAGCCATAGAACTCAGGATGGATAGCGCCAAATATAATCGATGAATTTGTTGTACCAAAAAGGATAAAAAAAAGATGAATTTATGGGAAAGACAAATTCAGAAAGAAGAAAAGAGCAAATGAAACAAAAAGAAAAACCAACATCACATATGTTCCATGGCGCTATCCCTCCTGAGCTTTACAGATCCCTCCATACTCTTTCAAGTTTAACATCACTTGTATAGTACATAATATACACCATGTGAATATACAAGTATATACATGTGTACTCACAATTCTTTTTTTTCTTTTTTTGGTGGTGAAGAAAGTAGAGAGTTGAAGTGTTTTTATAGGAGGAGAAGTAGAAGACCTTTTAGGTTTTTAACATTAGGGGTATAGGAGGAGGGGGACGTGGTTAAGAACATACCATAAATCAATTAATATAGTACTGCTTTTTTCAGTCTAGTGATAAAAGGGTTTCAGATCATGTTTAAAGTGATTTGGATTTGTGGAGGGACGGAAGATATTCTTTTTAATGTTTTTATTCTTACTAATGTTTTTCTATTGAACATTTTGTATATATTAAAAAAAAAATCACGACAGACTAATTCAGATTCGCATTAAAAAATATATTTAAAAGGGATAAAACCCTTTTTACCAAAAAAAAAAAAATAATTCTCACGCTCGAACATAATTTAATAACAAGGAGTTAATCCTATTTAGTGATATTAACAATGAGTTAGCGACAGATTTTATAAAAAAAAATTAACTACGACTATTTAGCAATAGGTTAGCGACAAAGTTCATAATTTTTATTCACTCTTTAGTGATAATAGTATATGTAGAGACACATTAATGTATGATGTAAGATGTAACCATTGAGTTAGTATATTATTGAATATCAATGAAAAAATCCCTGAAATAAGGTGGCTGGCAGTTGTTTGACCTTCGGCAAAAGAGGAGCTCAATTTTGGGGATATGTCATGTTAGTCCTTTTCAATTTTCTCTCTCTTTCTATAGTAAAGATATGGTAAAACACAATTAATTAAAGTTATTTAATTAGGATATAACGATATATAAGTAGGGCATACATACATACTAGTCGTACTGGTATAAAAGTAAAACTTTGGGTCAAAGATCACTAAATCATGGCTCTGATTGTTGTCTTTCACCATCCCAACATAACTAGTGAATATGTACTTTAGATGCCTCATTTTCTTCAAAGTAATGATAATTATTTAATTATCTCCCCCATATTCTAAGGTCGTGACTTTTCCCTCGAATTAATTTCAGATAAGGTCATTTTATAAAGTCAAATTAGTATGTCATTTAAATCATAAAGTCCCAAATAAATGATTTCTTCACTATATTACCTAACCCTCACTCAATTTACCTGATTATTTTCTTGTTAAATAAAAAAGTATTTTATCGGACAAATTTTACCGAAAGAATGGTATTCGATAAAACTTTTTTATACATTACAATATTTCTTTTCATTGATAATGTGACTATAGCCAAAAAAGAAGTTAATTGGACAAGCTTTATCAGGTAATGATATTGCTAAATCTTTTTACGCATTACAACAATATTTCTCATATGATTATTGGCTTACATAAGCAAGAAAAGTTTTGTAAGGTAAAATTAACGAGTTCAGAATAAATGATAATGGGAAAAATCGAATTCACATCTCAAATGTTTTTTTTTTCTTAGTTTTGAAGGTAAATGATAGACTTTGACCAATAAGAAAAAATAACTAGACAAGCAATCGCCGTCTGTGGGGATCGAACCCACGACCACGTGGTTAAAAGCCACGCGCTCTACCACTGAGCTAAGACGGCTGATATGTCAATTTTGTATATTATAATAGTACAACCTAAATTCAGCCCATACACATTTCATGTAATGTGTAAAAAATATGTATGCACTTACCTTTTGCTCTGATAATTTTATTTTTTATAATATTATATGTTAGCAATGTACTAGCTAGTAGCTTATAGTCTTATACAATGTCATGGCAATTTTCAAATTCAAAGATTCGGAATTATAGCAGGCGCATGAGAAATTAAACCATTTAAAAGATAATAACTAATTAGTTTGACATTTATCTTTGGCTTTTTCTGTCCTGATGATTTGATTTAAAATTTTGTGAAATCATGTAACTTGGGATATTAGTATATATCTTCAATATTTAGGATAGAAAATTCCAGAACCTTTCTGTTATTGGAAATCTCGTGACTTTAGCCACTTATGGTTATTAGATAAACAAATGAATAAATTAGAACCCCACATTAATTATGACACACGAGAATAGAACATCATAATTAGGTAAAGTCTGATAACAGCTCGGAAGAAGCAAAAAGTCTGATAACAATTACATTTCTCAGTATTTTATTGTTATTGTCGTAGCCAGGTGAAAAAAGTGATTATGATAATGTTGCATACCTCATTTAAGTTTGTGTATAAATTGCTTATAAAAATGGTACTTTGCTTATGAATTATGGTGAAACTGCAATGATTCTATCTCTGTGTCTGTGAAGTTGCAAACATTTCTAACAGCATGAGAGTTGGAATTTGATGATTAATTCTAGCTGGATGCTTTCAAGTTCAAGATTCCAGACCCCGCTAATCTTGTTTTATATTTTAAGTAATATTGCTGATAGTATAAAAAATATTTATAGAATCAGGTATAAGGTAATTACAACTAAATTTCTATAATAAACAATAACTTGTAAGTTCATGATAAAAATAGTTGAAGTGACATATATATAGTTTCATTAGTGGCGGAGCCGAAATTTTTAGTAAGGGGTTCAAAAATATAAAGAAGTAAACACACGAAGAAGCCAAGGGTTCAACATCTACTATATATTTTAATCTTGTATATATAGTGTAATTTTTCGCTGAAAGGGCTTCAAATGACCCCTGACCCCTTACTAGTAGTTTCATATGTTAAACTACTTTGATAGTGCTAGAACTTTTTACTATCAATGTATTTAACTTATTAGCGATTTTTATGTTTGCTCCCTGCATGTTGCTACTTTCGAGTAATTTTGTATAGTTTAAAGCTTTTTAAAAAATTTAAGTTGTATGCATTAACGGTGTAAAGACTATATACACGATAACGTCATTTATTGTTAGATAATTTCGATACAATTCTTGATAAACATTAATTGACAATCTAGTAAAAATGATAATAGTAACTAACCTATTATTACATATTAAAGTTTATTATTAATTAGTATAAAAAATAATTATACTATCAGTGTATATAATAACTTAATTCTTTTATGAAAACATGATATATTAATTTATATCATTTTCCACTCATAAAAATAGCTAAACCTGTACAAAAATTGAAATAAGACAATGAAATTAGTGTCCCAAAATGTTGACGTGGACGTTAGATTTTACCTGAAACTTAAAAAAAGAAATTGTGGTTATATTGCATATTGAGTATATTGTGTTATCCGAGAGAGTTGCTCAGATGGTAAGCGTCCTCCACTTTCAATCCGAAGATTGCGAGTTCGAGTCACCAAGAGAGCAAAGAGCTCCTGGGAGAGGGGTTAAAAAACAAATATATATTGTGTTATCCATGTCATTTAACTGTTCAGAATGTGAAATTCTTATCTATATATATATCTAATTAGGTCCACAAAACAGATTCTTTTTTCTTTGGATAAACCTCATGATAGAGATATTGGTTTGGATAATTCGTCCTGTGACTCAAACCCAAAACTTCATTGACGTGGGACAATAACCTCAAATGCCATAAAGGCATTTTTTTATATGTGCTTTAGGTCTAGCACAAACAGAATTAAGTTCAAGATACAATTTAGCAAACTTTGTAATTAATTAGATACTTCTTAGTCAACTTAGACAAGGATATTGATAACGAGAGATGAACTAACTAATCTTATTATCAGTGACGCAAATAAGTTAAAGTTGAAATGTGACTAGTCAATTATAGAATAACTTAAAGTTATGTACCCTCTAGAAGCCATGAAAAATCCAAATAACATCCACTTCTATTACATATCGAATACATTCCCTGCTTAAGTGATTGCCGTCTTAATAAATAACATTTAACCCAAAAATGTTCTAACAATAACAGTATAAAATTGACAGAGCACCATCAAAGACTATATTATTTGTGCAAGTTATTAATGTCAAAGATAATATTATATAGATATATAATCAGAAGGCCAGAAACTACACGTCTCTCTATACTAAATTATCTATTTTAAACTTAAACAACTGATAACTGAATAACTGATAGCCATTTGAAGGATATACTGAAATATGGACAAACAAAAATCTCAAATTAACTTGATTTTGTTTATGTTTTGACTTTCCATGTCAATTGTTTCCAGCAATATGGAGCTCTTGGAAAGTTTGTTTCTAAACATAAATTGCAGAAAATGGATAACAATATAACATATGTGTGGAAGATTTGGGATGCTTTTGTTGTAGTTAATTGATTCCAAATATTAGAAAGCATGACATGCATTATACATTTTATGGTAAAAGAAGATACATGCAAGTCCTTTAAGAATGGATTTAAATTATATTCAGCGATAATATAAAGATATTTATAAGTTTGTACTTGTTATAACAGGTACGATTTTGCAATTTGCCTAATTAAACTTGTCTATAATTGTTTAAAGTGATCTGACAGTATAGCGATCAAAATGAACTGGGGTAGCACAACATTGTTTTTGCGCGGATTGTCCTTTTATTGGGTTGGTCTTTAATATTGGTCTTTAATATTTATCCTTCGCTTAACATCCAGAGGTCCTAGGTTCGAACCCAGACTTAGTCAAAAGAAATAAAAATCGCGAGCCATAAGTTGGGATTCGCAAACTTATGTCTTAAGGCAAACTTTTACCCAAAATTAGGCTTTAAGGCAAACCTCTGCCTTAAGGCAGAGGTTTGTAAAATTCCAGCAAAATTTTTTTTTTTTTTTACTTTAAGGCAGAGTTTGAAATCCAACTTATGCCTTGTGAATTTTTTTAAAATTTTTGACTGAACAGAGGTTCGAACCTGGAACCAAGAGGCTTGTAGCGAAGGTCAAAAATTAAAAACCACCAATTTGAGGAACAAAAATCAAAGACCACCCCAGCGAAGGCCCATCCTGCAAATTGCCCGTAGCACAATCGAGCCCAGCTCAGATGGCCTATGGACCTTAATAGCCCAACCCATCATCTAAAGGGCCTTCAAGAGAGAAATTGCACGTCTTGTCCTTCAGTGGTCCGGTCTTTAATATTTGGCCTAAGTTTTGCATGGATTGTCCCTCAAACGCATTGGTCTTTAAATTTTGTCATTTATATATGTGGTCTTTAATTTTTGTCTCTACTTCTTACTTAATGAAAATATCAACATATGCCTTACTCAGCATAAGTTCTGTAACATTTTTATCGTTGAAAACAGAACTTTTGTCTTGCTCGGCACAAGTTCTGTATGAATTAAGTTATGCGGCATAAGTTGTGTAGTATTTTTCAGTTTATGCTGAGTATTGAAAGTTTTGCCTTTTCCGGCATAACTTGTGTGGATGTGATGATACATATGTCAAAGCTAAACACTAACTATGTCAACCCTTTTCAGATTATGTTGATCGAAAGTTTTACCTTGTCCGGCATAACTTGTGGTATGTTAACTATGACGGCCGAAATATGAAGTAATGATGCACCAAAAGTACTTAAGGGTAAAAATTAAAGACCACAAATTTGAGGGGAGAAAATTAAAAACCACCCTAAAATAAGGGGATTTTGCGAAAACCCAATTTTTGTCCTTCAAATGGACCGCTCTTTAGTTTTGCTCTTTAACAATCAAATTTATGTCTAGCGGAGCATATTCTTTAAGGGCAAAAGTCATGCGGAGCATAACGTGTGGATAATATAATGCAAAAATATAAATTTATGCCTCATAAAAAAATTATTTGTTATCACGAGCAAAAATTAAATACTAGCACAAAATAGAGGCATGAGTGCCAATGGCCCCTTCAGGATGCCTGTCCAACCTAACCACAAGTGGCATGAATTGGCCTTTCACTTTTTATTTGTTTAGACTTCAGTTGTAATAGATTTTGATAACATTAATGTTGACCATATTTTTGTGTGTGTCGTTCGAATATAACAATGTATTCTCTATAAGACTATAACAATTAGCAGAAGTACTGTGAATGCAAGCTGACCCTACCGTATATTCTCTTTTTTTTTTTTTCTCATCTGGTGTCCGATAGCCACATTGGAGTCCGATTATATTCGGATTTGCACTGCGTAGGGCCCTATTCAGGGGTAGGGGGAAGCGCTGCCTACTAAAAAAATTTTCATACCTAGGGCTCGAACCCAAAACCTCTGATTAAAGGAGGAGCAGCCCCATCCACTGCACCACATCCTTTGGTGGTACCTTAGTGTATATTATTGTTCAAGTATGTTCATATTTCTATTAGTTTCAACTATAAGTTCCTTATTTGGCATTATGGAAAGCAATTTCTATCACTATCATCATATTCAACCAAACACTAACTTGCGTTGGGTTGAAAAGGCTCCCATTTTAAATAGGCTAAAATGAATGGGTTGAATTGGGCCGGTCCAACAGGTCCAACAAGCTAGAGCAAGAGAAGAGAAAGAGGTGATATGAAGAGAGTCGCTGGAAAAAGTGTGGAATATTGGGATTGCTAGATTATTTGCATCAAAGGCTTTTTCTAGTAAACAATCGAATTGATGTAAAAAAAAAAAAAAAAAAAAAAATCCGATTTGCACCTTATCTTTCTGTATGTAAATACTATATGTGTGTGTCTGTACATTGCTGGTGCTTCGCCTTTTTTGTTCTGTTTCCTTCGGAAATGGGATTTGGTCAGTGTAATAGCAGAGGATGTTGATCGGGATGTTGGACAAAGGTAGCTATAGCAAAAACAGAATTCTCGCAAAAAGAGGAAAATTAGAAGCAAAAGGGACTTTTCTTTGGTTAATTTGAGAAGCACTTGTGTTGTGTGATGATGGTTTGTTTGGGAGTTAGATCCGTGACATGTTGGTGTAAATGATGTTATCTTTCCACATTAGCTATGTAATGTTTATCTATAGCTATACAGAACATAAATATTATATATACACTGCAATTTGAGTTGGTTACGTATGTTAATCCATAATTATACAAAGTATAATATATATATATATACCAATGATATAGTGGGCTACATCGACTGCAAAC
This sequence comes from Lycium barbarum, assembly GCF_019175385.1. NCBI lineage: Eukaryota > Viridiplantae > Streptophyta > Magnoliopsida > Solanales > Solanaceae > Lycium > Lycium barbarum. Next base: position 4,964,188 of record NC_083344.1, read on the forward strand.
TAGATACATAGATTGTATAGGAATACATAACATATACATTACCTATATACCAACGATATTATGGGCTATATCGGCTGCAAACTAAATGTGTGAGCTGTATATATAAGTTATTTCCCCATATTTTATTTTAGGAAAAAGAACTTACATGCCCCCTCCAAGCAAAATAATTACATGTCCTTTCCCTTTTCTAAATAATTACCCGCCCATACCCCTAAATTATGATACCAATATGGTATCACCTTATCTCTTATATACCATGATTGTATTACAGAGACCTTCTTTCATTTTTTTCAAAGATACTCATCAGACCTTTATAAAATCCATATAGTATATATAATACACTAATAGGGTATCATAGAGGATCATGTTCATTTATTCAAAAAAAAAAAAACTCACTTTCCTAAAACAAGCCTCTATGATATCATCATCTTATATACATATACTGAGATGGTATCATGGAGGACTGCTTCAATTCTTCAATGAAACACTCATCAGTCTTTCATGATACCATCATAGTATAGACCATATACTAAGATGGTATCATGGAGAACTGCTTCAGTCCTTCAATGAGACACTCTCTTAATCCTCCATGATATCATCATGATATATAAATATACTGATATGGTATCATGAAGAACTTCTCTTTATCCTACATGTTACCATCATGATAGATAAATATAATGCAATGGTATCATGGAGGAAGGGTTTTGGGCGAGGGGGTATTCAAGTAAATATTTTCGGCCTTCTTGGTTAAAGCGAAATTAGTTTAGGAGGGAGCATGGGCGGGCAAATATTTTATAATTTAGGGATACTTTGTGTTGTTTTCCCTTTATTTTATGGCTTTGCCTGAAAGTTTAAGTAGGGAGTTTTCTGGTGGACTAGCATATTGATCATTTATAGTATTCGTTATCATGTCGTGCAATTGTTGGGCTCTCAACGTGGCTCTAAAAACAAATTAATTTTTTTTTATCGTTGGATGACTTAGAGCCTGTTTAGCCTAGCGGTTTTGAGGTAAAAAGTGTTTTTTTTTAGAAAAAAAAACACGTTCTTTGGATACTTGGGGTGTTTGGCCAATTAGTAAAACTATTTTTAAGTAGAAGCAGAAACAGTTTTTCTGCTGTTGCGAGAAGCAGAAATTAATTTTCTTCAAGATAAAAATATCCCTATCATAAATACATAATTACCAAGTATATCCTTCATTAATCCATTATGGATGAAATCATAGAGAATCTTCGTGATGTACGAAGGATTCTACTTATTTTTGTGTCGAATTTTAATTTGTGAAATGATTTTGAATTTTATTTTGGTTGTACTTTTTTAGTATATGTAAATCATCGTGTTGATATTATATCAATATTTAATATTTTTTATTTATTTATGTATTATATTAATTAAAAAATTTAATATGTACTTTTAAATTTTAATTAGTTAAAAGTAAAAATTTAATTAAAGTCTTTCATAATAGCTATTTAAAATAATTTCTCTCTGTAAAATAATCTTGATAGTAAACGTTAATTAATACTTGCCCTTTTTCGTAATTTGACACTCGTAGGCACTTTTTTAAGAAGATAGCCAAACACAATATGCTTATTAAAAGCAGTCAAAAGCACTTTCAAATGAATTAGCCAAACACAAGCTGCTTATCATAAAGTCACAACCCAACCATGGGGGGTGTGACTGGCATCCGGCACCCGAAGGGCCGAGCGAACTAACTGTGGTATCTGAACTATGTAACATAAATCATAAGCTGACAAGGCCCAATAAGATATATATGCATAATTGAGGCCGACAAGGCCAACAAAACACATCAACACTAACTGATAGTCTATAAGCCTCTAAGAGTACTAAAATGCAACAACTGGTCGGGACAGGGCCCCGCCGTACCCAACACCATCTAAATACATGTATATATATGCATGCATCCTAGTTGATGACTCTGACCAGCAACTTCGGAGAATGGAATGCAAACATCCCTGCTGAACTCTGGTATCCTACTGAGAAATGTACACCAATTCGTCTACCTGTACCTGTGGGCATGATCACAGTGCACAAAAGGTGTCAGTATGAAATATGTACTGAATATGTAGAGAGGTAAGTTTAAGCATAAGAAATATAAATAACAAGAGGGGAGATATAGAGGAAACCTGAACTCTGAAACAAGCCGCTCAGGGCAATCATAACCACAACGTGAATATAACTGTATGCTCGTAAAAATCATTTCTCATGGTGGAGGCTTATAACATATCATATCATATAATAATATATATCCCTCTGTGGGGTGAGCTCATCATTATATCATCATCTTTGCCTAACTGATCAGTGACAATGCACAGCTACGTGCCTACCCGATCGTCTACGACACGACTCGGTAAAGAAGAAGCATGGCTAGGTGCACATATAAGTGTCTACCTAGCCGACTATAGCGCGGCTCGGTAATGAAAATAAATAAATAAATATATATATATATATATATATATATATATATATATATATATATATATATATATATATATATATATATATATATATATATATATATATATATAAGTGCAATGCTAGACTGACCTCAATAGAGATATCATAAGAAGAGTCAGAGTGACCTATCGTCGTTACCCTCGGACTATCATTATTGTCGCTATGTTCATCATTCTTTAATCAATAGGTAAAAGAAATAAAAGTACAGGGGAACATATTTTTATGAATTATACACGAAGCTGAAGTTAGCCAAACTCTTATGAAATATGATCGACACAACCTTTATCAGAAAGAGTGTACCAACGGGAGGTTCGTTACCTTTGAGCAATAGACAAGAAGATAAGAATTAACTCAATTAAAGGAAGTCCAAGAAACTCAACTTTGACGTGAAGAGTATCATAACGAATGTCATTCTTTATTCGATAAACAAGAGGGATACGAAACGCGAAAGGTACTTCAATACAAGCTATTCATGAGAAAAGAGTAAGCTTAACCGTTTTGGAACATAATCGACACAAGTTGAATAGAAAGTCTTTTAATTGATAACTAAAGGAGATATGGAAAGTGGAACATACTTTGTTACAAGTGAAGTATGGTTCAGCTCAATTATCATGGAACGCGATCGATCTAAGTTAACAGAACAACTTTTCAATGAAAGATCATTTGAAATCTAATCATGCCAAAGAGAACAGAAAGCCCTACATACCTCGTTGATTGGAGTTATACATACTTCCCAAAGCCTCGAACACTTTACAACTGAATTCCTACAGGATACGAACAATTCGATATCAAATTTGAGCATATAGCCAATAAAAATCTTCATTTAGGCATTTTATCGAGCAATTCGTAGGCACGAGTTTGTAGTCTCTTTCATAGTGATAGCTTCTTATAAAACACTACCAAAAAACTACTTTTATACTTCTCCTTACTACCATGATTCAATCCATACCATCATAACTCTAAACAATACAACAAACCCAACACAAATTGCTCAACAAGTTAGCCATGTCCATGGGAGCTTCAAGTTTTAACAATAACTTATTCATATAGGATTTTACCTCCATTTTCTTAGGTTTAATTACTTGTAGAAGTTCAAAGAAATAAAAAGGAGGTTAAAATATACCTTAGATCATCAAAATCACTCCAAACTCCAAGTTACTTCAAAGCAAGGTTTTCCTCCGAAAGGCGAAATAGTGAAGAAATCACAATTTCGAAGTTGCCATGTTGTTCTCCACGTTGAGGTTGTTTGATTTGCCCTTAGGTGTGTTTATGATTGATGGAAGATGATTAGAGAGGTTTTTTCTAGGGTTTATATGGTCTTTCAAGGTGAAGAAATGGAGAAAAATTCGTCTAAGGCATCTATATATACTTGGGCAATATAAAGCCACCAACTTAGCACACTGTTCCCACGGCAGTTTGCGCCCCCTGACGGAAATGCGAATTTCTCTCTACTCTGACATTGTATCAACAAACGGTTAAATGCGCTGGAAACTAGACTCGTAGAAATTCGATTTGGTAGGTGGATCACCTCGTAAATCCAAGTAGATTGAGAGAAAATCTCTTTGACATCTGATCCAAATTTCAGTGAAATTTACAAATTTAACTTGCGACGCCCTTTGTCGACTTTCGTATTACAACTCGCTTGACTTCCAGACTTAACAAGCGACCATTATACGATTCAAATACTTCATATCATTACTTGATTAGCATGTGAAGAGCTTCTAATCTCACCCAAAAGTACAAGTTATCGTATTCCTAACTTGCTGACTTTTGACGAAACTCATCATTCTTTGATTCATTCACTCTCCAAACCTTCCGCCACTTACTAATCTTATTTATAGCTCTTATAACCATTCATATTAATTAGGGCTGTTCAAAACCGAACCGCCACCGATAACCCAACCGTAAAATTGACTTATCGGCTTATTGGTAGTGGGCTATCGGATTAGCGGTTCGGGAATGGATTAAAATTTTGTAGTTAACGGCTTATCGGTGCGGGGCGGATTACACAATTTTCTTATTGGACAACCCGTTAACCCATTAAGAATTTATCATATTTATATTTTTACCCCTAAACATATAAAATATGTATTGTAAACCTAAAACACTAAAATCTAAAGCTAAAGCACTAAAGTGAAAAGTCTGAATCGTCAGTAATTATCTTCGGTAAACTCTTCCATTAACCATAAATTATTATTATTATTATTATTATTATTATTATTATTATTTTGTGTTGGAAGTTACTATTGAAATAATTGTGGTTCCAGAGAAAGGTGGTGAAGTGATCACCATCGGAAGGGTTGAGATTAAACTTGTGAATTCTTAACTGTTAAGTCCTGCCCTGTGGCTATGGGGCTTAATTGACTTCCTAGTTGTTAAATTATGAATAAAACGTTTGTCTTTCAAGGCAAAAAAAAAAAAAAAGATAGTAGTTACGTAATTTAACCGATACACCGCCCGATAACCGTCCAATAATTGCTAACCCGATACCGAACCAACCGATATCTTATCGGTTGGCTAGCGGAGTAGTACTTTTAAAAGCCGATAACTGTTAAGCGTAGTTATCCGCCCGATAAGCAGCCCTAATATTAATAAGCTCAATCCCTTTTAACCTCAAGATAATTTCTTTTGAACTTGCGTCGACTATTCTCATGATGCGACTTTAACATGCGAAAATCTGGGGTGTAATACATAAAAAATACTTTTTTGAAAAGTTCAGAAAAAAACACTTCTCAAAATAAGTAGTTTTTAGCCGCTAGGCTGAACAAGCTCTTAGCAGGAGATTCGGCAATGACCTCTTTTTCAAATTGTCTGCGTATGTTAGTTAATTAAACTTGGAGATCACATTCCAAATAAGTTATAATTTAGTCGCTATAGGCTATTACAACTCTATTGTTTTGCCGTTATAGAATGTCAAAATTGATGTATTTTCATATGAATTTTCATTTCAACGTTGAAATTTATGTTACCATAGGTCATCAAATTTCTTGTTTTACTGCAAAAAAGAGTATCTTTTGAGTTATAATTTGGAGTTTTTGCATTGGAAACATTTCCGAGGCCTATGTTTTTGAGTTACTCCGATCTTGATTCTTAGCTTTGTTTCAGTAGCATATTGTACTTGGATTCAAACCACAACTTTTTTTGTTTTGGTTAGGTGATTAAACTTGAATTTTATTAATGTAAAGAACGAAAATGAGAGAACTAGGATTCTAAGTTCTAACATGTTGTCTACTTAAGTTGCATTTTCCAGTTTAAACCATAAAGCCAAAGACAGACATTTGAATTTTTCTATGTTAAAGAAAATGAAAAAAAAAAAGTAGGATTGCACCAGCCGGGAATCGAACCCGGGTCTGTACCGTGGCAGGGTACTATTCTACCACTAGACCACTGCTGCTTTTATTTTTAGAAGTTTCATACTACTTATCATTGAACTCTTGAAAAAAGAATACAAAGACACAAGTTAGGTTGGGGCTTCCGGTAAATTGTATTCGATGAAATTGAATTTTCGAAAAAGGGCATAAAATACCCTTCAACTATCGGAAAAGGGCCTAAAATACCCTCCATCCACCTTTCGGTCCAAAAATGCCTCTCACGTTTATGTTTGGGCTCTAAAATACCCTTACACTTAACAGACCTATCTAATTAGCCACGTGTCGTTCTATGATTGGTCAACCTAATATTAACTTTAATTAATTAATTAACCCCTTCCCCCCCCCCCCCCCCTCATTTAATAATATCCAACGACCCGCCAAAAAAAAAACCCGACCCGTCCCAATTCTCACCTATCAAATAAAACATACCCCTTTCATCATAAACATAAACAACCGCCTCACACTCAAACCCTAGAACCCTTTAACCATTTTTGAGTCAAAATGTCACTATTTTCTACTTGAATACGTTCGTTTGTTGAAGATTTGGACTGTACGAGTTTTATTCATCCTATTGAAGTAAGTTTTATTAGGGTTTTTAGAAAATACAACTTTCTTCTTAGTTTTCCTCCATAAATTGTTGTTTGTTTCATTCTCTTTGTTAAAATGTCATCATCGTCTTCCGTTTCTTCTCCTCAACAAGTTTAGTCCCGTACTTGTAAGTGCGGATTGATTGCAAAACATTTTACTGCTACAACTCCTGAGAATAGTGGACGTCGAGTCTACAAATGTCGTCTTCCTGGGTCAAACTCTTGTGGTCATTGGGATTAGATCGATGCTAAACTTCCACCTCATGTGTCAACGATGATCCACAATAAAAAGTTGAATTGGATTCAATTCTAAAGGAAAGAAACCATTTGAAGAAGATCGTGGAGGGTATGGGTGGTATTGAAAGCCAAGAACTCAACAAAGTGTCCAACGTCGATTCTGAGTTGAAGGATATGGATGCTACTGAAATTTCTGATTTGAAGAAAGTTCCTACCCTTGGAGGAAAAAGAGTCAATCTTGGAGTTAAAGAGTGGTATTGAAAGTTCAAATTTGAAGAAAGTGGAAACTTTGGAGTTGAAAGTTCACCAATTGATAAGCTTGCTTCTAATGTCTTGGGCTGTTATTATTGGTTTTGTAATTGCCAAGATGATGTAGTGTAATGCTATTGTTTGTGTTAAGTTAGTATCATGGGTCGGTTACGTTTGTTTTGTGTGTTGGTGTTGTTGTCAAATGAATTTTTAGTTTAGTTGACCTTGTTTAGGAACCTGCAACTGCAATGTAATCTTGTTTATCTGCAGCTGTAATGTAATCTTCTTCTTTAATTATTGTTATAGTTGGCCTTGTTTAGGAACCTGCAACTGCAATGTAATCTTGGCTCAGTTTTTAAACCTTCATTATTTAGACACTTCCCAACATGTTTCTTCATGATGGTATGTTTAAGAAGTTGATATAATCTTGGATTCTTTTCCAACAAGCTGCAGTTCTCTTCATGTGGTTTCTTGAAATTTGTTTTAGCTTTTCTTCCACGAAGGAGATGTGCAGCACTATTCTATACTTAAGAGAGGAGGTTAACTAAATAGTGGTTTGTTTTATGATTAGGAGGAGGGGGTAACAACGGTTTGTATAAAATGGTGTGTTGATTGTCTTTATTGAGTATTTTAGTAGTTAAATAAATTATAAAAATCTGAAATGATTAAGTTGATAGTGAATTAGCAACCCTAGGTAGTGCAAAGCTCCCAACACTTGATCTCAAAGTTAGAGCTCAATATCAGGACATGAATAGACTGCACATGTTATAAATGTCCATGATTGCTACTCATCACTTTGTATTACTGTATCAATGTGGAACATTAATTTTTTTCCCTCCGAAACTAATCACTTTGTATTAATGCCCTGGGTATAGTACTTCCAAGAGCCAACAAACAAAATTAACTCATCAAAAGTCCAAAAATGAATAGAGCCTCTGCAATAACTAAAGGATTGGAGCATGATAGCAACAAAGAGCTACTGCACTTCTCCTTTGCATAACACCAGAAATCAACACCATACCCTAGCACATATTATTTCAAACCTGCAAACTACTAAAAACGAGCAAAAAAAATGATCCATAATCAACTCTGTCCAATAGCTGAAATATAGAATTTAAACCAGCAACCATAAAAAACCAAGTCTGCGCAAAATACAACAGCTAAAATATGGAATTTAAACCACAACACATTTAAACTAGCACTTGTAATGTAAACATTGAAAAAACCACAGCACTACATTGTAATGTAAATCAACAACATATTTAAACTAGATTTGGCATTGTCATATATTTGCAAAGTGTTCAACAACCACTACACAACTTCATTGCCATTGACATACATGGAAACCAACAAAAGATAAGCTCCCAAAATATTTTTGGAGTGAATCAAATCATCCACTTCCAAGACTAATTCACTCCAAAAAACAACAAAATATGAAGTTTAATGCCATTACATATGTTACACCCTGTAGTTTCGTACGTTAAAACTTATAAGTGTTGGATGTTTTAAGTCTGGATACTAGAGTTACTTTCAAGGATATACGAGAACATGTGCACCAATTTGGTTATGAAGGTTTAAGTTCATACAGTAAGCTATGGAAGGATTGGAGAGCAAGTAAATAAATAGAATTAAGTTTTTGGAATTTTTGGAGAAAATATGAGGGCCAATTCTGGCCCATATCTTTTAGTATATGAGGAGTTTTGAAGCAAAGCAAGAGCCTAAATTGAATTTCATGAAGTCTAGTTTCCAAAGCAACAAACCGCTCGTCGATACGACGTCGGAGTAGAGAATTATGGACGTTAAAAGTTAGGCGGACAAAGCAGGGGGCTACACTGCGCGAACGCACAGTGTCGCGCGCTGCTACAGTGCTACAGTGCCAACCGACTTTACTCCACTATATAAGGACTAAAATCCATCTTTTTCTCCATAATAAACTTCCCAAATACTCTAGAAATCTCACCTAACATAGGAGAGCTTATATACACCACAAAGTGAGGATTTTATATAATTTTCAAGTGACAGAGTATTAATCGAGGTCCGAGTAACGTATAGTCGCGATTATAGTTTTGTTTTGCGTTGGAGTTGACTTGGATTCAAGTAAACATTGAAGATTTTGCTATTCTGGCAAAAGTAAGGTATGAATCTCTTTTTATTAATATTGATTTAGGAATATTTACGCGAATAAGAGTTATAATTATTGTGTTGGTATTGTTGGCTTATGTATTGAGGTTTGAAGAAAGTTTTGGATGAAATTGTGCATATTTATCTTGTAGAATCTTGATGATATTATTGTTGATGTTCGTATGGTTGTTGTTGGTTGTTGGTATTGTGATTTCAGGCTAGGCATATATACAGGGGAGATGCTGCCCGAATTTCGGCAGATTTTAAATAGATTCGAATTAAAGGCTTAAAACGAACATGTGAGGATGAGTCTAATAATAGTGTGAATTATTTTATATGTAGATTACGGGATTGCGAACGATCTTAAGTAAATTTCAAGACAGGAAGTAAGTTGGAAAGTCGAGAAATAAGCCTCCAGGTATGTTAAGGCTAGTCTCTTTCTTTCTAAAGGCATGATCTTTTTGTTATAAACCTTTGTGTCATACCCATAATATCCTTGGTTCCACAAATGCTAGAAGTCCACGAATCTCATGATCCTTATGATATTATTGAGCTTCTAAAGGCGTGATTCTTTTCCTACCAACCCGTGCATGAATTCCATAAAAAATCCTCATTTCTAAGAATGTTAGAGATTCATGACTCTTAAAGTTTTTATGATGCTAAAGATGAATAATTTTTTTTTATGATAACCATGACGATGATTATAAAGGATTTATTTATCAAAACTCCAAGGCATACGGATTTCATGTTATTATGAGATGATTTTATTTATAGAGATTTTCAAGTACATGAGCTTTATATTATTATGAGATGATTGAGCTTACTTTACAATTTATTAATTTCCTTCATTGTTGGTAATCTCACCTTATGACCCTTGTTCCTTCAAGGTGGGATAAACGATGATGATTGATCCATAATATAATCGGAGGCTACCGACGTTACGTCATTCCGATATAGATGTGGTTTTTGATTGGGCTCTCATGCATGCTTTATATATATGTATGTATTTTCTCACACCGCGCCGCGCTATACTCGGCCGGGCATGGCACGTAGATGTGCACACCACTGCAGTGGGCATGTTATGATATTCCCCCGAACGCGGAAGGCCCGGACACGGGCTAATGATGATCACACCGAGCCTTAATGGCCGGGCATGATACTATTTATATAACACTGAGCCTTAATGGCCGGGCACGGTACTATATATATGTATAAAAAATGTTTTTTTAAAAGGTTAAGTATGCATGACATCTGCCTCAAGAGGCATCCAGACGTACAGGTTATCTCTCTCTTATTTTATGTTACTTTTCATATCTGTATTATGTTGTTATCCATGCCTTACATACTCAGTACATTATTCGTACTAACGTCCCTTCTTGTGGACGCTGTGTTCATGGCCGCAGGTTTAGGTAGTCAGGCGAGCAGCCTAGCGCAGTAGGATCTTCCCTCAGCTGCAGTCAGTGCGCTCCATTTGGCTCGGAGCCGCTGTCTATTTTGGTATGATATTTTGATTTGTACATATGGGTATGGCGAAGCCTCATTACGTCCTTCCTATAGTTTATATTCCATAGAGGTCTATAGACATTTATATGTAGTTAGGAACTTATGTAGCCTTGCCGGCTCTATGATACTCGTGATGTTGTAGCGACCTTGTTGGTTCGCATATGTACATATATGTTGGAATATCAGATGTTTTTATGTTGGGCCCTTTCTGCGTGCAGGTATTCTTTGAGTTATGGTATCTAATGTTCAAGGTAACTGTTAAGGCAGGTGGTCCCCGGCCTACGGGTCGGAACCCGCCATGCCCCTCGTTGGGGTGTGACAACATAATATTGAAAAAACAGAAAATAAATAACTACAAATCTGCCCTAATGCTTGCCCCTCTTTGCCAATCTTTTTTTTCTTTTGAGCAGCCAACTGATTTGAGGTCACACATGGTTGGCCTTTCCAAGCCAGCTTTCTTGGTGAGTATGGTATATTTGTAGGTATACTAACACCATTCTCATCTCCCTTGAAGCCAATCTTCCTTGCACCATTTGGTTGTTGATGCAACTTCTTGAGTTTAAGCCTAGCCTTAGCTTTAGAAAACACCCTAGGCCTTAGAATTGGCTGGTCATCCTCATCATCAAGTTCACTTTCATCATCATCTTCATCAACAAGAGATTTTGAAGGTATAAAGGGTTGGTTAATTGAACTTGAAGGTGCAACAACTTTGTCCTTAGCTTTTCTCTTTGATTTTGAAGTTCAAACAGCTTCAGAAATTGGCTGGCTAGAAGAGGCAAAGCCAGGATTAGCCATGAACACAAAATCAGAATCTTGACTGGCTTGGGGTGTTGAAAGTGGCACATCATGGACTATTTCTGCTGCTGCTTGAAGCTACAAAATTTGTCAACTAGTTAGACATTTAAATAGGATAGTGTTAACATTGAATAAGTAAAGGAAAAGTTACTTTACCATAGGACAACTTCTTCTATTGTGACCAGGAGTACCACAGTGTCCACATGTCATTTTTAGACCTTTTCTTGAAGCTGACCACAACCCCTCCCTCTTCCTTGACTCATTTTTTTCCCTTACTGTCTTAACCCTTGGTCTACCAACCATTTGATGTACTACTGGGAGCTCCATAGCATGAGAAGGATGAACTTTCAAGAATTTGTCACCTCTAACAGGTTGTATCTTATGCCTGTACACTAACATGTAAGCCTCTTTTGAATACCACTAATGCAACTTATCTAATGGTTCTTTTTTTGTCATGAAGTAAGACTTTAATAGCATGAGGACATGGTATTCATGATAAGTCCCATGTCCTACATGTACACCTCTTCCTAACAAGATCCACAACATGCCTATCTACACCTTCAACACTTCATACCCTAGGTCTCTATTAGCTTCAACTTGACAACCTTGAGCAATGATTCTAAAATCATTATACAATTCCATAGCATATGAGCTGAAATCAGAACTCCAATTTCTTCCCTCCACTTCAAGATTTTTCAGCCTATTCATAACCTTTTCATAACAGAAACCAAAAAACATATTAAGCATCCAAAAACACACTGAAACTAGACCAATAAAAAACAGTAAACCAGTAAAAACAGTAACTAATACTATACACTGAAATTAGACCAAGAACCAGTAAACCAGTAAAAAAGTAGTAACTAATACTATTAACTCATTAGACCAATAAAAACCAGTAAATCAGTAAAAAAACAGTAACTAATACTATTAACTTTTTAGACCAATGAAAACCAGTAAACCAGTAAAAAACAGTAACTAAAACACAGACAAGTAACTAATACTATTAATTTTAATGTACAAAAACCTGTAAAAAATAGTAACTAATGAAAGAAACAATATAATACTATTAACCAGTAAAAACCACACCAACAATATAATACTATTAACTTCTAAAACTACACCTGCTTTCACTACTCCCTGTAGCTTTCACTAAGGAGATAAAGATTACAACAACCCATAATCAACTAACAAAAAAAAAAGTAATCTTTTTATTCATTAAAGAACCTATATTTAATATACAAAAACCACTAAAAACCAGTAACTAGTGGAAGAAACAGAACCAGTAAAAACCAAATTAGACACTGAAACAGAAACAAAAAAAAAAAAAAACCAAAACAGTAAATATGTACCTTAATTCTAATATCTTCCAACATGTTGATTATTGATTTTGTCCTTGCTTCCAGAATCCACTTGTTGAATGACTCAACAAAATTGTTTTCACATGAGAAGTTCTTGCAAACTGTGTCAAATTAGGCCCTGCACCAGTGTTCTGGTGGGGTACCATAGCAAATCTTTGATAGCTTGTTCAGACACAACACTCATAGACTTTATTGGTGCTCTAAGCAGACCATCACAATAACTTCTTCATCTCTACACCCCTCCAATATTTCATCCAATTGGCTTCAATATGCCTTACACACCATCTGTGGTGTGCTTTGGGAAGCACATGAGTAACAACATCAATCAAACCCTTCAACAATAATTAGCATAACAAGTTAATATAATTAGCTATACAAAACAGAAATTAGAAACCAATGATAAAAGTGATAAAATAGGAATCACAAAGTGTACTTTTTCCATATCAGACCTAAGTGTGAATCCTTGACCATCCTTCAGCTCTAGGGAAATTTTCAACAACTCAATAAGCTATTTCCAGGTTCTAGATGTTTCTCTATCCACTACTATCCAAGCAAGAGGATAGAAGTGCTTTATTGAATCTTGTCCAAGGGCAACCGGTAAAATTCCTTTACACTTCCCTTTCAAAAATGTGCCATCCAACCCTATATATGGTCTCAAAACTCATTTCCAACCACTTTTCAAAGCTTGAAATCACACATACATTCTTAGAAATCTTCTTTTACCTTGTTCAAGAGCCTCTTTAGATATGTTTATCACCACATCAGTACCAGGATTGCTATCCTTAATTCTTGAGCATAAGCCTCCAACCTATTGAAATCATCAATGTAGCTACCCTCCAATTTCTCTAAAACAAGCTTCTTAACCCTCCAATCTTTGAAGCACTAATATTAAGTTTAAATTGAGCATCCATAAAATGCCTCATCTTTTTCACCTTGTACTTGGGATTATTCTGCACTTTGTTCTTGAAGTAGTGTGCTAAAGCTTGTTGAGTAGCTCTTCTATTCTTAAATGATGGCTGACAAGTATGTTTTGTTCCCAAAGTCTTAATCTTAAATCCCTGATCTTTGTTATCTACAGAAATCAAACACATAGAAAGACAGCCAACATCACACTTATATCTAACTCTAGTAGTGTCACTCTTCTCAACTCTAAGTCCAACCTTATTAGAAATTGAGTAACAGCTCACAACTCTTTTAGCTTCAACAAGATCCTTAAAGCTCATACCCTTTTCCAACATTAAAAAATTGTCTAGTTTTCATTCACTTCCCTATTCTTTTCCTTTTTAAAAAATTCCAATCCTTCACTGTCATAGTCACTAAGAACTGGTTCATTATCATCCTCCTCTTCCAAACTTGACTCACAATCAGTTCCTACATCTACTAATGGAAATCCTACATCTACTAATGCAAAGCATGATTCTTTATGATGAATGATGTTGGGAACTAAAACATTATGTTCACTTTCATCTACAACAAAGAATTGCAGCACACAAAACTGACTAGACAGTGAAGATTGAAGTGATCTCAATGCCTGTATCACTTTCAACCAAATAATATCTCTCAGAAGGGCCAGTGACCAGCAACTGTTTTACCACCCCAAAACCTAATTTTTCAGTGTATTCTTTACATATGTCTATATAAGAAAGCAAATCCGGATCATATCCCTCCCACACATGATTTTTTTTTTTATGTAGACAACATGTGGATTCAGGACCCACTTGCCCTCATAATTAAACACTAAATCAACCTTGTCAACCATACTGCAAGACAGGCACATGACAAACATCAAGAAAAAAGAAAAGGGACCCATTAAAAACATAAAAGAAAGGGAAATAGAAAGTTGCATACACAACAATTTAATAGGGAAAAGTAATCTACCAATATTTAATATTCATGTGAAGACAAGGACAAGGGAACAAGGACCACATGCTTAAAAAAGACAAAAACATTGAATAAAGTACCAAAAACAAATAAAAATTGAGCTGTACATAAATAAACCTTACCCAACACATATACACAATGCAAAAACAGAAGGAAAAAAAAGGGGAAAAAAAAAAGGAAAAAGCATATAAAGTGGTCTGTCTAGCAAAATATTCCAACTTGAAATAACAATCAACTAAATATTCCAACTTCAAACAACAATAAAAAAAACCCTAACTTGTGACACTTTATTTAATATGATTGAGTAACAACAACAAAAGATGACTAAAATAAGCATATAACACATGGAAGATCAACAAAAAATGACAATATACATCAAATCGCACGCACAATAAAAAAAATTATAAACCCTACCTGAAAATTAATAAGAAATATGCAGGAATTCTTGCTTCAATAGGAGGAATGAAACTCGTACAGTCCAAATCTTCAACAAACGAACGTATTGAGGTAAAATAGCGACATTTTGACTAGAAAATGGTTAAAGGGCTCTAGGGTTTGAGTGTGAGGCGGCTGTTTATGTTTATGATGAAAGGGGTACGTTTTATTTGATAGGTGAGAATTGGGGATTTAATTGGAACGGGTTAGGGTTTTTTTGGGGCGGGTCGTTGGATATTATTAAATGGTGGGGGTGGGGGGTGGGGGGTTAATTAATTAATTTAAGTTAATATTAGGTTGACCAATCATAGGATGACACGTGGCTAATTAGATAGGCCTGTTAAGTGTAAGGTTATTTTAGAGCCCAAACATAAACGTGGAGGGCATTTTTGGATCAAAAGGTGGATGAAGGTATTTTAGGCCCTTTTTTCCGATAGTTGAATGGTATTTTAGGCCCTTTTCTAATTGAATTTTCCATACTCGTTGGGTCTGTGATGCCCTTAGATGTTCTGGGCCGCACGCGCGCTACACTGATGTATTCAACGAGTTTATAGCCTTGGCCGACAGGCCCGAGTAATCTTTGAAATTTCATCGTAGGGTCTGGGAGGCCAAACGCGCGACGGGGTATAGCCACGACACTTCGAGAGTTGGGTTACAACCACCACTTGTCGTGACGTCCGTCGACGTGGACTTATTCTGTTGTGAATCGAGCTGGATCTATAAGGTTCTGGGCTCTAATTGGCGATGAAGACTGATTTAATTGAGATTATTGGGCCGAGTGAAATGTTGGAGAGTTTTATTTGAGATCCAAGCTCAATTAACAACTAATTAAAAGAATTGTGTGTTAGAAAGACGAGTGAGATGCGTACTATAAAGGAAATGTTAGCAACTAATCAGTTAAATAGGTAATATTTTCCTAAATTAGTTTATTTAAAAGGCCTAAAAGGACCCGGAAACGTGGCCAAATGACGTACCCACATCCCCTTCGAAATCCAAGCTGTGCGATAATTAACTGTAATAAGGCTACGTTGCAAACTGTGTACAGATTGGATTAAGCCGGAAAATGGCTATTTCTCTTTCTCAACACTTACTCTATTCAACTAGTAATTCATTCAATTTCCAAAAAATTAGCTCAATTTCTGTCAGAAAGAAACGAAGCTTTGTTCATTGTGCTTCACTGGATTCTGCTCCTACCAGGTAAAAAAAAAAACTCACAATAGTTCTAATTTTTTGCTTAGTTAACCAGTAAGCATATCAATTATTAGAAAATTTTAAGAGTTAATGATCATGAACTACTCTTTCTGTTTTAAGTTGTTTGTTTTACTTTCTCTTTCCTTTTTTGACAATTCTTGAATTACAACTGTCCACGTGGTAGGTTTTAAGACCACAAAATTAAAGGATATTTTGGTACATTCTACCTATTCTTAATTTAAGATCACAAAATTTAAAAAAAAAACTTTATTTTTTAAAACTATTTGCCAAGTCAACACGACAAACAAATTGAAATGGGAGGAGTATTAGAAAAATTATGGAGTTAATGGTTAAAAACACATGTGAACTATCACTTTTTCGCAGTTTCATACCCCCAACAATTAGTTGTTCTCTTTTTCTACTTGAACTATCACAATGTACTCAACTATGTGTGTTTTGATACATAGATGGTAATAGTTTAGGTAGGAAAAGGGAACGGTTGATAGTTGGGGTGTGAAATTCGCGAAAAAGTGATAGTTCAGGTGTGTTTTTTATGATCATCTCAAAATTATATGTTTATATCTATTGTCACGAAGAATTAATGGTTATGGTGTATCCACATCTATTTGTTTGCAGGCAAGAGGTGTCATTAAGTGTTGGAACGTACCTAATTCCACATCCCAACAAGGTAAGTACTAATGTATTCTCTTCTTCTAAAATGGCTATTTTAGTTGTGTAATTTTCTCTTAAACAAAAGGATTTGAACTTTATGGGTTCTGGATTCTAGGACAACGACCTCAAGTGCTAGTAACTGCGTTTAGAATGTAATAATTTGTACATATTTAGTGAATTTTTAAATGCATATATAAGGTTTGGACCAAAGCTATTTGTTTCTACTGAACTCATATATTTCAAGCCCGCATCCTCCCTTGGTCTACATGCCATAACACTTAACATTTCTATGGTTATAAGGGCCTATGTCATTATGCATAAAAAGAGAAGTTTAAAGTTAGGGGCCATTTGGTAGGATGTATTAGAAAAAAAAATAAAAAAAATAATACACATATTTGTTTTGATATTACTAATCGTATTAGAGTAGTATTATCCTATGTATAACTAATACACGGCAAACCATGGAATTAGCAATACCAAGACTATTAATACATGCACAAGCATGGTTAAAAACAAAATTGCCCTTGAAGTCCGTCAATGCTAAAGAATGTGGAGGGTATTTTAGTAAACAAATGACTTTTTTAGAAATCATACAATCCATGTTATTTTTATACACCACACCAAACAGTCAATAATAAATATCTCAGCATAACTAATCTCTGCATTACTAATACACCCTATTCAGCACTATTCTTATACACCCTACAAACGACTCCTTAGTGTTTTCAAATATAGAATTGTGTTATTTGTTTTTGGAACAAACTAAAAAGGAAAGAGTGTCGTATAAAATGGAACAAAGAGAGTGTTGAGTTAAATCTGCATCCACCATTGGCTGGTGTTGCATGTTTATGTTTTGAAGGTTGATAAAGGTGGAGAAGATGCATTCTTTGTGAGCAGTAATGATGGGGAAGTGATTGCTGTTGCTGATGGTGTTTCCGGGTGAGATGCTTAATTTATTTTGCTTAACATTTAACTCTTTGGCGTAATTTTAGCAGTCATATGTTAAACTATTTTTAACTATGAAGACTTGTGAATTCATATTAACTTTATGTAATTTCTAAATGTGTAGAATTTTAAGGAAATGGTTTCCAGTATTATACAAAAAATTATATGCTTTGACTTTGTTAGTCTTAACACGTCTTGAATTTGAAATGAGGAAAGTTTAAACTTTGTAGACATGCTAGTCTGGCCTTCTATCTCACTAGAAAAGATGGATATGAGACGTTTACATGTATTGTTCTGGTGTTGTTGACTTCTTTCTACCTGTGATTTTGGAGGTCTAGAACTCACTGAGCTCCCATTTGGAGATGTCTTTAATTATATGTTTGCACTATATTAAATCAACCCATGAGTACAAGCTTCCACTTCCGAGTTGTACTCGCCAAGTGGAGACTCTCCTCTTAGGCGAGGAAAGAAAATTGAGCGTATTTACTGTCACTTAACAATCAAATCAACCTATCAAAAATTGAGCGTATTTACTGTCACTTAACAATCAAATCAACCTATCAATCAACTATGCCTCAATCCTGAACTAATTAGGAAACAAGCGTATACCTGCTTTCAGTTCACTGACACCCAAAATCTTGCTCGCCTTCCTCCATAGCGATCATGAATAAGGGAAATTTTATATTTAGATGATATGATAAGGCAACTTCTTTTCTCAAACTTGGCCGTAAACTTCACAGAAACATGGATTGGTATAAGGTATATTTTAAAATGTTATATTTCTTCTATGACATGTCATGAACAAGTGCAACCTTCTCTTTTTTTTCTTTTCAATCTTTTCCCTCTTATGTTTTATTGGATGGTGCACTTTCCAATAGCTCCATATATAAGGATGAATATTACAATACAGTGTTGCTTAGGTTGAATCTTCTAAATGATACCATCAGCTTTCTGATTAATTTTGCATCGAGATTGAAACTACAACTCAACTGGAGTGACAAAGGCATTAGTAGAAGAAGGGGAACCTGCTGCATGAAAATTCTTTGTTTTAACTTCTGAGTGGTATATTTACGGGGATTGAAATTCCATCTTTTTAATTTAGAATTACATACACATGTAAAGAACTAGTTCATAGATGGATTTCTCCAAAGAGGATTATGCGATGAAAAGGATACTGACAAGCTCTTACGACTAACCTTATCAGCTAATAAGAAACTACTATGATTCCAACTGTTATGTCGCTTACACGCAGCAATCAACAAATGATCCTAAATTTCCACTGGCATCATCTCCAAATGACAATATTTTGATCCTAAACTTTCGTGGCTCAAAGGTGCATAAATATCTAACCTATAATTTATTCCATAAAATGTTTTTGGCAGTTGGGCTGAAAAGAACGTGGATCCTGCACTGTTCTCCAGAGAATTGGTGTCTAATGTTTCTTCTTTGGCGAGGAATGCAGAGGTACCGACATTGCAGAGACATACCTAAGTTTAAAATTAGTTTCATGAGTCGCATCATATTAACCAACAGTGACCTGTATTTCCGTGTAAGCAATCGACTTAGATTTATAGCCTGTTTGGTCAAGCTTCTAAAAAGTACTTCTAAGTGTATTTTCTTAAAAATGCTTTTCAAAAAAATACTTTTGGGGAAAAACTACTTATTTCAACTTCTCAAAAACAGCTTCTGTTTCTCAAAAGCACTTTTCTTCTCCTAAAAATTTGGCCAAACACCTCAATTTGAAAAGAAGAAGAAAAAAAAAACACTATTAACCTTGGAGAAGCTTGGCCAAACAGGCTATTAATCAATTATTATGAATTCTTAGCTATGACATTCTGGTTTACCAAATTTGGCAGGTCAATTATGATCCTCGGATTCTCATAAAGGGAGCCCATGCTGCTACATCATCTATCGGTTCAGCTACGGTGTAGGTTCCTTTATCTTCAGAGCTATTGTTCTTCTTGAGCATTGATAGTCATCCAGATTGAGGAACTTCATTATTATCATTGAATGTGGCTTTCTACCTGGCACATAGAATTGTTTCTACATTCGAGGACGGAATTCTGAAGATAGCCAGTGTTGGGGATTGTGGACTACGGGTCATTCGTAAAGGTACAAACTCATATTTTTCTTTTCTGTGACTTTAATTTTCTAATGTCTCCTTGTTCAAATTCATCTGATGTCATTATTACCTATTTGGATGCAGGTCAGATGATTTTCTCCACATTTCCACTAGAACACTATTTTGACTGCCCATACCAGTTGAGCTCAGAGGCTGTTACTCAAACGTACCTTGATGCCATAGTATGGAAAGTTATATACGGTGAATCATATCACACTATATCTTTTGAGTAAAATGGACTTTGTTCTATTTTGCTTCCATGTCATTACTGTTATTTGGTTAGGAGAAGAGGAAAAGCTTTCTAAGACCTCCTTCGCTTTCTGGTACTAACATAATCCAGACTATAAGACACTAGGTAATTAAATTCTCTTTTCCTGATGGACAATTTTTTTTTTTTTTTTTGGAATAATTACCTTTTTGGAATGCCTTAAAAAATAATAGTTGGCAAATGTATATGTTGTGTATATTAAGTATAAATATACATATTTATACATAAATATACATATTATATACATAGTTGGTGCATATGTTTTGTATATTTTGGCTAGCACCCGTAATTAAATTTGGCCGACGGGCGAAAAATGAAAAAAGGCCAACAATTTTCTCTAATGTGTGCTTTGCTAACACTAGAAATCCTGTTACTCATAGTCCAATAAGCCGACATGTCCTAGGGGGTATTTTCTGTCGCCTCGTACACATTATCAAGAAAGTAGCTATTGGTTTCTTTTGCTGCACCACAGAAATTTTCTGATGTTGTATTTGACTATTAGAGTAAGCACGCTCTTTGTCTCCTCTCTCTGTATGTTCTTTCCACAGGTTAGCACAGTGGATTTGCAAATAGGAGATACAATCATAATGGGCTCAGATGGCCTCTTTGATAATGTTTTCGATCAAGAGATCGTTTCAGTTGTGACCACAAATGATGATGTCTCTAATGCTGGTACTTGTTTTCTGCTTTATCTAAATTTTGCTTGGAAACATCGACTCAATTCTGTGGTGTTCTTAGTGGTTTGGTATTAATATTAGCAAAGGCATTAGCTGATTTGGCGCGCAACCACTCTGTGGATACCAAATTCGACTCCCCCTTTTCACTGGAGGCTAGAGCAAGGGTAAATTTTCAATCTCAGTGAATATAGGAAAAAGTACCTAATGTAACTGATTATGCTCCATAATTACATTTTATAGCTGTACTCTTAAATAATTACAAGACACAGCTATATTTTACATTTTATAGCGGATATACATTGATACACGTGTCCCTAAATTGTAGGCATAATTCTTGTATGCACACGCATACTGTGTATATGCTAACAGTGTATATTCAATGTGTCAGTGTATATACATTGGTATTGTATGCACGCGCATCCAGTGTATATGCTAAGTTTTGAAAGAAAAATATTGCTATGTTTTGGAGAAAAAAAATATCGCTATTTTTTGCAAAAAAAAAAAAAAAAAAAAAAAAGGCACTAATCTCACTACTTATGAAATTTCCCCTTCAATATCTATAGATTGTCCTTGAAAGCCTTGTCTGTAGCGGTATAACGTGATACTTATTATAGCATCACTTTGACTGACAGGGATTTGATGTTCCTTGGTGGAAGAAATTTTTCGGAATGAAGTTAACAGGCATGACTAGCAGGAATGTTTTTCGCTCCCCTCTGTTATTTTCTTGATGACATGCTTGACAAGGCTTCTTTTCCTATAACATTGAACAGGAGGAAAGCTTGACGATATTACAGTTATTGTTGGAAAGGTGAAAAATTCGTGAACAAGCTAGCCTGGACACCACCGATATTTTAAAAAAGAAAAGGCTCGTGAACAAGTGAATATATCTTTGGTGCCAAGACTTTGGCAGGGTGCGATTTCCTGAATCTTTGGGCAATTGGATGGTGTTTTGAACTACGAGTTGAAGGATGAGGTAAGAAGAGAACAGCTTCAAACAACACTCGATAGTTGTTTCTGTATCGTGTTATCTGTCGCAAGACAATGTTTGGCACTAAAAATCTGTATGACATTTGGGACGATTTGTATTATTCATTGTTCATAAGTACAACCATGAAAAGCTTACTAACTTCAGTAACTTGTTTAACACCTACAGTCTCCATTGGCAAGGCACTTAATCATCTAATCCATACACCTACTTGTGTTTCCTGGATCGAATTTTGTATTTTCTGTTGTTATTTTTTCCGATGATATATAGACATAATTGAATTACTTTTCCTTTACAAGAATTTGATTTATGACCTTGTGTCTATAAATTGGAAGTGGGATGGCTATCCATGAAATAACCCCAATAAATTGGTGAATAACATTTATTTTTCATAAGAATGTCACCAGTATTTTGGCAAAGAATCTATTCTTCATGTGTAGTACATAAAAGCGAAATGCCAAGAGATTCAACGTATTACTTTAGAAAAGGATTTGAGTTCTTGAAAATTCAATAATTTGCTGTGTCACTCTCATAATCACTCAAGGATAGACTTGGATAAATTTTTTTTATTGTTTTTACTGAGTATTTGGAGGTAGCTTTCTCCAAAGATTATGATCTTTTAACACAATGCTTTAATAATTCTGAATCTGTCTGAGCCCTGGGTATGGAATTGTCTTTGTTAAGGAATGTTTTGCCCCTTTCCCGGTGCAAATCCAAATTTAGTTGGGCCCCAATACGGACACCGGGTGGAACACCATAAAAAAATTTATCTAATCTGTATGGGATACAAGGTGCACGTGAAATGTGAAAAAATACTCTGATTTTCCTGCTAATCTTTTCTTTTCTCTCTCTAGAACTTTCTCTCTCTGGGCGCACATTAGTATTGTGTCTTTGAAACTTCCAGGTGCACGCTTAGGGTGAACGTCTAACCTGCGGCACTCGCCGGAATGGCGAGGGGAAGGCTGAAGAAAGATGACACTATCGGTGAAGCATCCAAGCAAGCTAAAAAAGGGAAAGTTACTAACAAAAACGACCCAATAGCAACTGCTACTCTAACAGTTGCGCAAGGAAAGGTGACAGAAGAATGGCCCAGACTAGCCAGAAAAATGGTAGATCTGGAAGTACCGGCTGGGGGAAACGTATCTGGTAGGGTTTCAACTCCAATTGCAGTGGAGGCTACATAGGGAACAGATAGTATGACAGGGGAAATTGATACAGGGAAATAAATCACAAACTGCCCAACGACGAATTGACCTAGCCGCCCCTGAAAACAAGGAGAAAACATGGAATTCACTGTTTGATAATAGATTTGCAGCTCAAGGTATGAGTCTCACTTTCATAGCTCCGACGATACACAAGGGCGAAAAAGTAGTGGAACTACTCCAATCGGACATTGAACAGGAGAGTGAGCAGTGGAAACATTCGCTTATATTATACGTGGTGGGGAATTCCCCAACAATTGCTGCTATTGAGAGGTTCCTGGCTAGTCAATGGAAATTCAACGTGCAACCTAAGATCTATTATCATAATGATGGGTACTTCGTCATTCAATTCACTAATTACGATGATCGGAATGATGTTTTGTATTCAGGCCCACATATGATCAATAATAGACTAGCCATTGTAAAACCTTGGACCCCTGGGTTCAATTTCGCTGATGAAATCCTGAAAATTGTACCACTATGGGTGAAGCTCCCCAAAACGCCCCTAAATTGTTGGAGTATGAATGCTCTGAGCAGGATAGGGAGCAGTCTAGGGACTCGAATTTGCGCAGATGATTGTTCCACAAAAAAGGATAGAATAACCAATGCTAAACTATTAGTAGAAATGGATATTACTATGAAATTGCCTAATACTGTAAAGGTGATGGATGTTCATGGACGTTTATTTAATCAAAAAGTGGAGTACGATTGGAAGCTCGTCTATTGTGGGGTTTGCCTGCAGGTTGGACATGATTGCAACAAGAACAAACGACACCAGGTAGTAGCTCCTCCAAAGCAAATAAGGAAGGACTGGCTGGCAAGGCCGTATACTGATTGACCTAATATGAAACAGGCTGATCCAAAAAAGAAAGGAAATGCTGGACTAAGTGAGAACCCACCAACAGTAACAACTGCAAAGGATACAACTGCACAATCAGGAACTGAACCTAACACCACTCCAAAGACAAGGGAGATGGAAGGACAGTGGAATGAGGTGCCAAAAAAATCTATTGCCAGAGGAGGGGTACAAATACTTAAAAGGCCAGAAGTAAGTTCTATGAATGGTTTCAGTCCACTAGCAGATACGGGGAGCGATATGGTTGCTCAAACTCAAATTGTACCAAGGAATAGTGGACAGAGTAGTCAGACAAGGGAAAAAGAGGATGGGTCTCAACCTTATCATAATCAATGAACCTTGCCACTTGGAATGTGAGAGGCTTGAATCAAGCCTTTAAATATAGAGGGTTGCAGAAGTTTATAATAGATAGTAAAGTGGGGATGATTGCTATAGGGGAACATAGAGTACAAAAATCCTTAGCTGATAAGGTGATTAAGAAGATATTTAGGGGGTGGAAATGGTGTTACAGCTATAATCCGAATGGAAAAGGTTGAATATGGTTACTATGGGATCCATCTTATTTTGGATTCCAGGAATTGACAATGACTGCTCAATTCATCCATGGTATGGTGTTGGTGAAAGACATGAATATCCGATTTTTGTTCTTAGCAATATATGGCCTGCACACAGTTGAAGACATGAAATCACTTTGGAGCGATCTGGGTGGATTGGCTGCCAATACACATGATCCTTGGATACTAATGTGGGACTTCAATGCTGTGGCCCATGCTCAAGACAGAATCAATGGAAGCGATATACAAGATGTAGAGGTCAGAGATCTCAGAAAGTTTCTATTAGATAATGCCCTGACTGAATTACCAACTACTGGGAGAGAATACACATGGAGTAATGGCACAATGTCTAGTAAAATTGACAGGGCAGTTACCAACGCTGAATGGATGCTGAAGATCCTTTTCCTCAATGTTAATGCACAAGAACCCTTATTCTTGGATCATTCTCCAATGTGCTTGGCAATTGGGGGACATCTTGAGAAGGCCCCAAGAACTTTTAAGTTCTTTCACTGTTTGGCAGATCATCATGCTTTCCCAGAGGCAGTGAAAACAAGTTGGTACAAACATGCAAAGGGGGCAAACGTGGAGAAAGTATGGAGGAAATTACAAACCACTAAAGCTGAGCTCAAAAGACTCAATACTAAAGAGTTTACAAGTATTAACAATAAGTTGCAAGATATAAAGAATCAGCTGATAACTGTACAAAAGCTCATGAAGGATGGCCAACAACAACAATTACTAGAGTAGGAAAGAGAGCTCGGGAAACAATTGGAGAAGTGGGGTAACATTGAAGAAAGTGCTATGCAACAAAAATCAAGAATTTAGTGGCTAAAATTGGGTGATTCCAATACAACATATTCTCATGCCAATTTGAAGAATAGAGAAACACAAAACAAGATCAGGATGTTAGTAAATGATGAAGGTGAACTAACAACTATGGAAGACATTGAAAATGAAGTCCTCAATTTTTATAAAGGATTATTGGGATCCAATGCAAGTCGACTTCCTATGATACAAGAAAGTGTTTTCTCATAAGGATATGTGCTTAATAGAACTCAACAACTTCAATTGATTGAACCTATTACCAGTGAGGAGGTGAGGTCTGGACAGCTTTGAAAGGAATAGATGATTTGAAGGCCCCAGGGATAGATGGTTTCAATGCTATGTTCTTCATAAAAGCTTGGAATATTATTGATCAAGACATCACTGCAGCAGTTCTTGATTTCTTTGAATCAAAGCACATCTACAAACCAGTGAACTGTGCAAAAGTTACCTTGATACCAAAGATTAAAGATCCTACAAGGATTAAAGATTACAGACCAATTTCTTGTTGCACAGTCATATATAAGATCATTTCAAAGATACTAACTAGTAGAACGCAATCAGTCATGGCCAAACTAGTAGATACAAGCCAAACAGCCTTTGTACCTGCAGGTAGAGTGATCTCAGATAATATCCTCTTGAGCCATGAGTTGGTTAAAGGATATGGAAGGAAGGGGATTTCACCAAGGTGTATGCTTAAGGTGGATATGCAAAAAGCCTATGATTGTGTGGAATAAGCATTCCTAGAACAAGTGCTTAGAGGTTTGAACTTTCCTGATAGATTCGTAGGATGGATCATGAAATGTACAATCACTGTATCCTACTCTATAAGTATAAATGGCAAGATGACAACACCATTTCCAGCTAAGAGGGGTTTAAGGCAAAGAGATCCTATATCTCCTTTCCTTTTTGTATTGGTGATGGTATATCTCAGTAGGTTGCTAAAGAAGTTGGGCCAGGATCCTGATTTTCATTTCCACCCTAAATGTGCCAAAATGAACCTGATTCAATTAGGTTTTGCTGATGACTTGCTGGTATTCTGTAGGGGTGATGAAAGATCAGTTCTTAAGCTTTTTGACTGCTTCCAGGAGTTCTCAGCCCTCATAGGATTAATTGCAAACAAGACAAAGAATTGTATCTATTTTGGAGGTGTCCCCGAAGCAACTCAGCAAAGTATAATGCACAAGCTTGGTTTTGCAAAAGGATCCATTCCTTTCAAATACTTAGGGGTTCCACTGAGCTCTAAAAGGGTGTCAATTATTCAATGCCAGCCATTTTTAGATAAGATTACTAACAGGATCACATCATGGACCACCAAATACTTGTCTTATGCAGGAAGGATACAATTAATTAAGGCTGTATTATTCTCCATACAGACATATTGGTCACAAATTTTTACCTTGTCAAAGAAAGTTTTGAAGCAGATCATTACTTTGTGCAGAAGATTCCTATAGACTAGATCACCAGAGGCATCAAAAAAGACATTGGTTGCATGGGAAACTTTGTGTCTACCTAAATCAGCAGGTGGAATGAACATTATGCACTTGGAAACATATAATAAATCTGCTATATGCAAGCTATATTGGAATCTTTGCCAAAAGGAGGACAAGTTGTGGGTCAAGTGGGTACATGTCTGCTACATTAAGGACCAGCCAATAGAAGAGATAATGCCAAAACAAGCTTCTTGGCTAATGAAGAAAATTTTCAAAGCAAAAAGGCTGTTTGAAGAGACAGGAATTAATGGCACTTAGTTGGACAGATTATCCATCAAATTCATGTACAACAAGCTCAGAGGAGATTTTGCCAAAGTTCCATAGAAGAAGATGATATGTAATAACCAAGGGCCCCTAAGTGGATCTTCATCACATATCTAGCAATATAGGGAAAGCTATACACCAGGGACAGGCTACTCAAATGGGGGATTATTGATGATGCTGAGTGTGCTATGTGTGGTTTGGAAACTGAGTCAACTGAACATTTATTTTTCAAGTGCCCACTGTCTACCGCAATCTGGGGAAAGTTGTTTCAATGGCAAGGGTACTCAAGACCAGTCCTAGCATGGAAGGATGAACAAGAATGGCAAAGATTGTATGCTAATGGCAAGAACTCTAAAGATGAGATGTACAGGGTGACATTGGCTGGTTGCATTTATATGTTATGGCACGAAAGGAATTGCAGAATTTTTCAGCAGAAAATGAGGACAGTAGATGTGCTAACAAAGTTGATAATCCAGGAAGTTATATGTCGAGGAACCATGAAGCCTAAGTTAACTAGTAGAGTTATGCAGTTGAATACTTACTTGTAATGTGCTAGCTTTGTTATGTTCATAGGTTACTAATATCATGGAGGCTCCCTGTCCATGAATCAGTCGGAGTTTTGTACATGCAGCTCATTTGGTAAATAATAATAAAATTAGTTACCCAAAAAAAAAAAGAATTGCTGCTGCAGCGTTACAGAAACAATTGGTTTGGACCTAGGCATCAGTTTTACTTAAACCATTAGACGTGTAACTAACACAAGATGGATGATCTTGTTTAGAATTTTATTTAAGCGAAGGTGGCCACTTATCACAAGTTCACAACTCGTCTATGAATTTGGGTCTAGAAACTGAGACTTTACGACTCTATGTAGATGTTCTAATAGTCTTACTTCTCATCCCAAATTCTATCACAGTTTTTTTTTTTCAATTGGTATGTCTATTATACTAGATAATCTTGCCTATGCTCAGCATAGGCCCAACAAATTACAATTTAAAATTATCTGCTAATTATAACAAAAGATTGCAAAGCATGTTTTTGCTTGTAAACTGTAAAAGATAAACAAGTTTTTGCTTTGAGATATCACTCCCTTGAAATTAGTACAACTTCAATGCCACAATGTAAATTTAACCCAAGATCTAAATTAACATATGAGTCCATGGATTAAAGCTTTACATAAGTTTTGTGTCGACTTAGTCTATGAGCAAATGCATTTGCTACTGCTGCTTTCAGCGTAGGTGATTAGCTGTTAATTTTTTTAATAGGAAGCTATGAAGCATGTATTCATGCTGATAGTTGACTATGTTGTAGGTGGAGACAATAAGATCAATAGAACTCTTGGAGTAGAACTTATTCCAGTATCAACCGCGGTTAATGCTTCATCTTCTAAAGCTCAGATCACGGAATATACACTTGACAATCTGCTAGAAATAGAGAACACAAGTAATTTGTCTCAAACAGGACAAGACAAAATGGAGTACATTAGCTACTCGACATGAAAGATGGAGCTTCAAGAGCTTAGAAGAAAAGTTTGTTGTTAACCTTCACTATTTGATCTATAGAAGTAACCTAACATCATCCAAAAAGATAAACTCATACATTTATTAAATCCAAAAATTACAGAAGTAAGTTTATTATCTTGACCTGGAATAAAATGTTATAATTTCATTCAAAGTGGAAATAAAGAGAGGTACCTAGACATTGGCAAAATATGAAAGTTAACATTAACATTACTTCAATTTCTCAGGACAACTTGATATTTTCTCCTGCAAAAGCAAGTAGGAAATAAATCTATGAAGATGCAAAACTCAAAGAGCAGATAGAGAAACAATGCATTAAATCTTAAGATATTACATTAGAGTTCTATAAGAGGAACATTTGTTATGTTTTTCTGAACTAATAACCACAAAAATAAGCATAGCACAGAAGTGCTACTCTTAATATTTTTATGTAACAAGTAAAATCTAAGAGAACCAAAAATTCAAAGGAAAGTGGAAGAATTGAAGTTACTGATCTGCTTTGGAAAAAGCTAGAAAATGCCAAAGCCATCACTGAATTACTTTCAAATTAAAAATTGAAATTACCATTATTCATAAATCATTACTAACAGTCCCTAAATTCTTGATGAATTTTATGAGGGGTTACGCTCTTTTCTTTAAAATCCACGGATTTGGAATGCCTCAAATAGATCTGAACAAACACATTACTGAAAGAAAAAGAAAAAATGTCATTACACATACTTGGATGTGGGACCATCCCAGTTCTTAGCATTTCCTTCATTCACTGAATAAATCTTCTTTCTCTTAAGAATCTACATGTGGGAAGCAATGTAGTGATCTTGCTAAACAAAAAGATGCATAAATCCTAAATAATAAAAAACGAACAAACAGAAAATCATAAATTGAAATGTCAATAGGATGAAAGTAATATCTACGAAAGTCCGGCAAGCTAAGATATGAATGATTTGGAAAATATGAGGTCAAGAACTCAAAATGTCAAATAGCAGAAGGGTAGATAAGCTTAAGTTTAAGTAGAGGCAAGTTCAGAGACAGAAGGGACATAGGATGTTATTATGCTAAAACAATTTCAGATAGCATGATATCTAGCATTCTCACAAAGAGAGCATATTTTACATATTAAACTATTATAATTATAAATTGAGGTTGATTGGTTGATCAACAAGTTATCACAGATTCAATTATGGGAACTGTAATAGAGTCAACAAGAATCACATGATCTCTAAATAGTTTTCACTCTTACATACTTTTGTTCTAAAATAAATTCAGTCTTAATACAAGGTTGCTGTTACACCTCGGAAAAATATTTCGTTCATGTACAGTGAATAGACTAGCGAAGGGCACGAGGTATACAATGTTTCGATAAGTAAGAAATAGCACTTGATGATCCCAATTGAGATTTCAAAGGCATTCGAAGTAAGAGAAGAAAGTTTGCTAAGAAAGGCAAGGTATACGTTACGAATCGGAAAGGATTTACAAGTGATAAGTTAGCGATGATTCAATGATGTCTGGGAGAAGAGTTATAATGTCCCTTATATAGTTAACGAGGTGTTAAACAAGTGTCAAGAAGGTTCCACAAGGATTGGAGATCAAACGAATGACGGAGATCATTTCAGGGAAATGGGGTTATACGACCGACTTATACGGTCCGTATAAGGGTCCGTATGACACCCACAGAGATGATGTTTGCCTGGTGGTGAACCATGACCACTTATACGGGTCGTGCAATGTTATACGGGCCGTGCAATGTCCCGACGTGCTGAGTTAAATTCAATTATATAAATGTGATCCCACTTCACTAATTTCATTTCCCACACTTCTTCATATCTCTCAAGGCTTCTAGAGGGTTCCACACTTCTTCCACAAGAACCCAAGAGAAATTGATGATCAACTTCATCAAACCAACAAAATCTAGTGTATGAGACACATTAAAGTTCATCCAAGCCAAGGAATTCCAATGGAAGTGAACTAGGGTTTTGGTGCAAGAGAAGTATTTCCACTCAAGGCTTATTCCTATACTATCTAAGGTAAGTTTTATGATCTTTTCATGTTGTTTAAGGTAATGTTTAAGGTAATGAGAGGTTGAAAGGCTTAGATTAGATAGAAAATGGGTCACAAATATAGGAATAATGAGATTTTGAGTAGTAGTTTGGAGTGAATCATGAATATTGATATGTTGTGATTGTAAATATGTTATAAGTGACATTTAGAATATAGGATAAGCATTATATGTGAGAAAACGCAATAGTGAACTATGACCATGATTATGGAGGAATTGAAGCGAAATTGTGAAATGTGGATAATGTAGATGAATGATGATTGTTGCTTATAATATTGTGAATGTTGTTATGGATGTTTGGGAGTTGATATGAATATGGGGAAAGTTGTATAAACAAAGGAAATGTTGCCCAATTTTCTCTAGCTTTAGTAAGCACGTTCTTATAATTGTTTAGCTAATGTTAATACGAAATCCCTTGAAAGTAAAGACGTGAGCATTGAAGGAGAACGATCAAGCGGTATAATAGCTAAAGGAAAAGGTATGTGAGGCTAGTCCCTTCTTTCTAAGGCATGAATCTTATGACGTGATCTTCCCTCCTTCTCCATGAATTTCCTACATTTCGTAAAACTAAGAGTCTATGCTCATGAATAGCCATATGAGTTAAAAATAAGAGATATTATGAACATGATGATGATGAGCTTAAGTCCAAAGATTCTAGAGTTCACGATATGATGTTTCTACAAAGTTAATGTTGTTAAGTATGATCCATTGATGTTGTTTATTGTATACACTCACCTTTTATGCTAACTCCTTCAAGGTGAGGCAGAATGCTTATGAATGCTCCATAATGAAATCGGGGGTTCACGACCTCATGTCACCCTGATAAATTATAGTTGTCTTTGAGTTCTATGCATGCATTATGACGAGTACATGATGATGATATTACATCGCGCCTATATGGCCGGGCAGACACCGCTAAGGCAGGCAGCGTATACACCATGTCTAGATGGCATGGGCAGACACCACTAGTGGGCGGCATGAGATGGTACCCCGGACGCGGGAGGCCTGGACGCAGGCTAATGATTATCACACCGTACCTATATGGTCGGACAACTTATACATATATGCATACATGATATGATGATGATTATGGAGTAAGCCAGCATGCATTATTTTTTTTTTAATTGATAGTCAGTTACAGGTTGTTTCTCATTTGATGCTTCCTTATTTCATTGATGTATTGTTATTGCTGATGCCTTACATACTCAGTGCAATGTTCGTACTGACGTCCTTTTCTTTGGACACTGTGTTCATGCCCACAGGTAGACCGGGAGATGATCCAGACTCGTAGGAGATATTAGCTGACTTGAGAGCACTTCATTGTTCCGGAGGTGCCATTGATTTATTCTTTTGTGTATATATATGTTTTAGGCATGACGGAGTCCTGTCCCGTTCCTATGTCTAGTACTCTAGTAGAGGCTCGTAGATGCGTATGTATGGGTAGTATGGTTTCACGATGTCCTTATTGTATGTACATTATTTTGATAGCCGAAGGGCTTATGTATATAAAGGTAATTATGTTTCGAAGTGAAAAATGGTTTTTCCTATGACTTGAGTATAATATTAATGAATGAACGCTTGATGAATACGATGGGTAATGGTCTGAGCGGTGCTCGGTGGTTAGCTCCGGGTACCCGTCATGGCCCTTAGTCGGGTCGTGACAAAAGTGGTATCAGAGCAGTTCAGTCCTAGGAAGTGTCTACGAGCCGTGTCTAGTAGAGTTTTGTTTATGGTGTGTTGCGCGCCACACTAATATACAGAAGGCTACAGGGCATTTAGGAAAAATGACCATTCTTCTTCTTACGAGATCGTGCGATAGAGCCGTGTATAAGATTTTCTCCTCCCTAATAGTGCATTATGATTTCAGAGATGCCGCCAAAGGGAAAAGCTACAGCTGCCCAGAAGGGCAAGGTTACGATGAA
Organism: Lycium barbarum; assembly: GCF_019175385.1. Lineage (NCBI taxonomy): Eukaryota > Viridiplantae > Streptophyta > Magnoliopsida > Solanales > Solanaceae > Lycium > Lycium barbarum. The sequence goes on from NC_083344.1 coordinate 4,996,749, forward strand.
AAAACGGGTAGAAAGAGAGCCACCAATGAATGTAGAAGAGGGTGAATCACATAATGAGGCCCCATCTAATACTTCCTCCACTCCGCCCAATTTAGAAGAACAAGAGGGAGCTTCAGCTCCAGCTCCTATGCCTCCAGCTCCTCCACCGGCTACTTCGGGTCAACAAGTGACCGAGGCTATTCATCTATTGACGCAGTTAGTTGCTGCCCAGGCACAGCGGCAGAATGCGGGTCCAAGTGATTGGGCAGCTAGTATCAGAGCCCGTGATTTCATGAGTTTGAATCCTCCAGAGTTTTTCGGGTCAAACCGGATGAAGATCCGCAAGGCTTTATTGATGAAATGTTGAGAACATTGAAGATTATTCATGCCTCCGAAACTGAATCTGTGGAGTTGGCATCATATAGACTCCGAGATATGGCAGTATTATGGTACAATAATTTTATATCATCAAGAAAAGAGAACGCGCCTCCTCCCGTTTGGTAAGAATTTGTAGATGCCTTCATCGGCCACTATTTGCCACTCGAGGTCCACTGAGCTAGAGCGGATAGGTTCTTAAATCTAAAACAAGAAAATATGAGTGCCCGGGAGTATAACCTTCAGTTTAATTCATTGGCTAGATATGCCCCGACTATAGTGGCCGACATGGGGGATAGAGTGCATAGATTCGTGAGTGGATTAGGGCCACATTTGTTCAAGGACTGCTTGACGGCTTCGTTGCAAGATGGGATGGATATTTCCCGCATTCAAGCCCATGCCCAGAATTTAGAAGGACAACAACATCCGCAAAGGGGTGATCGGTGATATTGATAGAGGGCAAAGCAAGAGGGCCAGATCTATGGGGGCAGGTAGTGATTATAGAGGGGGATGAAGGCAGACATATTCTAAACACTCAGGCCAGTCGGCGACTAGTGCGCCTCCACGATTTGCAGGTAGGATATTTGATCGCTCCTTTCGTTCAGGACAGGGTCAGAGTTCGAGGGCCTCAGATTCTCAGTTTGGGGGAGATTATAGCCAGAGGAGACCCCCAGTACCGCAATGCAGCCAGTGCGGTAGATTACATTCCGGACAGTGTCGCCAAGGTTCAGATGCTTGCTATATCTGTGGCCAAGTTAGGCACATGATGCGAGATTGCCCATCGATGAGTGGTAGAATTGGGGTCCAGCTCACAGGATCAGCGGCTGGTTCTTCTTCAGTGCGCCCGGTAGGGCAGACTCCCCAGATCCCAGCAGGTCGAGATAGAGGGAGAGGGGGAGCATCTACTTCAGGTGCCACTCAGCCCCGTATGTACGCTTTAGCCGGAGGACAAGATCTTGAGTCCTCCCCGGATGTGATTACAGGTATATTATCCGTATTTTCCCATGATGTGTATGCATTGATATATCCGGGTTCTACCCTATCTTATATTACTTCGTATGTTGCGGGTCGTATTAGGGTGAAACCCGAGCCAATTAAACCTTTTGAGGTATCTACTCCGGTTGGTGATCCCGTGATAGCTAGATAAGTGTATAAAAATTGTGTAATTATGATATGCGACCGCCAAACTAAAGATGATTTAGTTGAGCCGGAAATGTTAGATTTCGATGTGATTATAGGTATAGATTGGTTGGCCTCATGGTATGCTAATGTTGATTGCCGAATGAAAGTAGTTCGATTTTAATTTTCGGGAGAGCCCGTGCTTGAATGGAAGGGTGATACAGCATCTCCAAGAGGCAGGTTTATTTCCTACCTTAAAGCAAGAAATATGGTAGCTAAGGGCTATATTTATCACTTAGTCCAAGTTCATGATACTGAAGCAAAGTCGCCAACTTTCCAGTCCGTTCTGGTAGTGAATGAATTCCCGGATGTATTTCTAGATGAACTTTTAGGTCTTCCACCGAAAAGAGAGATTGATTTTTCCATTGATGTGTTACCGGATACCAACCTATTTCTATTCCTCCTTACTGAATGGTTCCTGCAGAATTGAAAGAGCTAAAGGCACAATTGAAAAATTTGCTTGAAAAAGGATTCATTAGGCCTAGTTCATCACCGTGGGGAGCACCACTCCTATTTGTGCGAAAGAAAGATGGTTCTCTACGGATGTGTATCGATTATAGGCAGTTGAATAAGGTGACGATAAAGAACAAATGTCCTCTCTCAAGGATTGATGATTTGTTTGATCAATTACAAGGTGCCAAGTGATTTTCCAAAATAGACTTGAGGTCAGGTTATCGCCAAGTGAGAGTTAAAGAAGAAGATATTCCCAAAATAGTTTTTAGAACGAGATATGGCCATTATGAATTCTGGGTGATGTCATTTGGGTTAACTAATGCTCCGGCAGTGTTCATGAATTTGATGAATAATGTATTCAGGCCTCTCTTGGATTTATTCGTAATAGTATTCATTGACGATATTCTGGTATACTCTCGCACAGAATCAGAACATGCAGACCGTTTACGTATTGTTCTTGGAATTCTTCGAACTCGAGAATTGTATGCAAAATTTTCAAAGTGCGAGTTTTGGCTGAATTCTGTGACATTTTTGGGTCATGTTATTTCAGATGATGGCATTTGAGTTGATACTCAGAAAATTGAAGCTGTGAAGACTTGGCCAAGGCCTACAACGCCTACAGAAGTCCGTAGTTTTCTGGGATTGGCAGGTTATTATAGAAGATTCCTAGAAGGATTTTCCTCTATTTCAGCCCCATTGACGAAGCAACCCAAAAGTCAGCCAAATTCCAGTGGAATGATGCTTGTGAACGCAACTTCCAAGAGTTAAAGAACAGATTAACCTCAGCCCCAGTCTTGACACTCCCGGAAGGGCCAGATGGTTATGTTGTATATTGTGATGCTTCCGGTATTGGGTTAGGATGTTTGTTAATGCAGCACGGTAAAGTCATCGCTTATGCTTCGAGACAGCTGCGGAAACATGAAAAAAACTACCCAACTCATGATGTCGAATTGGCTGCAGTTATTCATGCATTAAAGATGTGGAGACATTACTTGTATGGTGTGCATGTTGATATCTATACAGATCACAAGAGTCTTCAATACATTTTCAAACAGAAGGAGTTGAATCTGCGGCAGAGGCGGTGGTTAGAATTATTGAAAGATTATGATGTGAGTATTTTATACCACCCCGGAAAGGCAAATATAGTAGCTGATGCGCTTAGCCGCCGATCGATGGGCAGCCTATGTGAAGTTCCTCCGGGGAAGAAAGAATTAATTCATGAGCTCTACCAACTAGCTAATCTTAGAGTACGCCTAATTGATTCAGGTAGTGTAGGAATTGGTATTAATAATCCCACAGTTTCGTCCCTGAATATGGAAGTGAAAGAGCGTCAATATGAAGATCCTCAGTTGAGCCATTATAGAGGCACATTTCGTGAAAAAGAGAAGTCTCCATTTGAAACTTCTATGGATGGAATTCTTAGATACCGAGGTAGGCTATGTGTTCTGAATGTTGCAGAATTACGTCATCGAATCCTCGAAGAAGCTCATTATTCTCAGTATTCTATTCACTCAGGTGTAACGAAGATGTATCATGATCTCAAGTTAATATATTGGTGGGATGGCATGAAGAAAGACATAGCAGAATTTGTAGCTCAATGTCCAAATTGCCAGTAAGTGAAAATCGAACATCAAAAGCCAGGAGGATTACTGCAAGCAATGGAAATCCCTACTTGGAAATGGGAAGTGATCAATATGGATTTTATTGTGGGATTACCTCGTTCCCGAAGCAAGTATGATTCTATATGGGCGATTGTGGATAGATTGACGAAAGCAGCTCATTTTCTTCCAGTCAGAACCACATACTCAGCAGAAGATTATGCAAGGTTGTATCTCAAGGAGATTGTGCGACTCCATGGTATTCCGATATCCATTATCACAGATAGAGGAGCGCAATTTACAGCTAAGTTCTGTAAATCCTTCTAAGAAGGTTTGGGTACTCAAGTAAAGCTCAGCACGGCATTTCATCCGCAAACTGATGGGCAAACCGAACGTACCATTCAGACCTTGGAGGATATGCTAAGGGCATACGTACTAGATTTTGGTGGTAGCTGGGATGACCACTTACCCCTTATTGAATTTGCATATAACAATAGCTACCATTCTTGTATCCAAATGGCTCCGTATAAAGCTCTATATGGAAGGAAGTGCAGATCCCCAATTGGATGGTTTGAAATAGGAGAAGTATAGCTAATAGGCCCTGAGTTAATTCAGCAAGCAGTAGAAAAAGTCAAGGTGATCCGAGATCGATTATTGACAGCCCAAAGTCGCCAAAAATCTTATGCGGACAACCGTCGGCGAGACTTAGAATTTCAAGTTGATGATTGGGTATTCTTAAAGGTGTCACGAATGAAAGGAGTGATGAGATTTGGTAAGAAAGGAAAGTTAAGTCCTCGATACATTGGACCCTATAAGATTATCCGCAGGGTGGGTCAAGTAGCTTATGAATTAGACTTGCCTCTAGAACTTGAATTAGTCCATCCAGTTTTCCATGTCTCAATGCTCCGTAAGTGTATCAGAGATCCTACGAGGAGTTTTCCAGTAGATGATGTTCAAGTGACGGAAAAATTGGATTATGAAGAAGTACCCGTTGCCATACTAGATAGGCAACTATGGAGACTTCGAAATAAAGAAGTAGCCTCAGTTAAAGTCTTATGGCAAAATAACAACCGAGAAGAAATGACTTGGGAAGCAGAAGAGAGTATGAAATCCAAATACCCGCACTTAATTCAGCCCCCAGAAGAGATCCACGATGAAACATCGAGATTATGAGGTATGTATGTTTTCTTTTTATGCATATGGGCTGTGTGTGACCAGCTTATATTGCTATTGTCTTGTGGCCTTGTGAGGCAATGTTATTATGGACTGTTGTGACAAGATGGTAGTGCCATATTATAGGGGAAACTCTAGCGAAATTTTCGTGGAATTCCCGAGAACTTAACATTCGAGGACGAATGTTCCAAAAGGGGGGAAGAATGTTACATCTCGGAAAAATTTTCCGTTCATGTACAGTGAATAGACTAGCGAAGGGCACGAGGTATACGATGTTTCGATAAATAAGAAATAACACTTGATGATCCTAATTGAGGTTTCAAAGGCACTCGAAGTAAGAGAAGAAAGTTTGCTAAGAAAGGCAAGGTATACGTTACGAATCGAAAAGGATTTACAAGTGATAAGTTAGCAATGATTCAATGATGTCTGTGAGAAGAGTTATAATGTCCCTTATATAGTTAACGAGGTGTTAAACAAGTGTCAAGAAGGTTCCACACGGATTGGAGATCAAACGAACGACGGAGATCATTTCAGGGAAATGGGGTTATAAGACCGACTTATACGGTCCGTATAAGGGTTCGTATAACACCCAGCAGAGATGATGTTTGCCTGATGGTGAACCACGACCACTTATACGGGCCGTGCAATGTTATACGGACCGTATAAGTGTCCGTGGAAGTCCCGACGGGCTGAGTTAAGTTCACTTATATAAATGTGATCCCACTTCACTAATTTAATTTCCCACACTTCTTCATCTCTCTCAAGGATTCTAGAGGGTTCCACACTTCTTCCACAAGAACCCAAGAGAAATTGATGATCAACTTCATCAAACCAACAAAATCAAGTGTATGAGACACATTAAAGTTCATCCAAGCGAAGGAATTCCAATGGAAGTGAACTAGGGTTTTGGTGCAAGAGAAGTATTTCCACTCAAGGCTTATTCCTATACTATCTACGGTAATGAGAGGTTGAAAGGCTTTGATTATGGAAGGAGATAGAAAATGAGTCACAAAGATAGGAATAACGAGATTTTGAGTAGTAGTTTGGAGTGAATCATGAATATTGATTGATATGTTGTGATTGTAAGTATGCTATAAGTGACATTTAGAATATGGGATAAGCATTATATGTGAGAAAATGCAATAGTGAACTATGACCATGATTATGGAGGAATTGAAGTGAAATTGTGAAATGTGGATAATGTAGATGAATGATGATTGTTTCTTATAATATTGTGAATGTTGTTATGGATGTTTGGGAGTTGATATGAATATGGGGAAAGTTGTATAAACAAAGGAAATGCTGCCCAATTTTCTCTAGCTTTAGTAAGCACGTTCTTATAATCGTTTAACTAATGTTAATACGAACTCCCTTGAAGGTAAAGACGTGAGCATTGAAGGAGAACGATCAAGCGGTAGAATAGCTAAAGGAAAAGGTATATGAGGCTAGTCCCTTCTTTCTAAGGCATGAATCTTATGACATGATCTTCCCTCCTTCTCCATGAATTTCCTATATTCCGTAAAACTAAGAGTCTATGTTCATGAATAGCCATATGAGTTAAAAATAAGAGATATTATGAACATGATGATGATGAGCTTAAGTCCAAAGATTCTAGAGTTCATGATATGATGTTTCTACAAAGCTAATGTTGTTAACTACGATCCACTGATGTTGTTTATTGTATACACTCACCTTTTATGCTAATTCCTTCAAGGTGAGGCAGAATGATTATGAATGCTCCATAATGGAATCGGGGGTTCACGACCTTATGTCACCCTGATAAAGTATAGCTGTCTTTGAGTTCTATGCATGCATTATGACGAGTACATGATGATGATATTACACCGCGCCTATATGGCCGGGCAGACACCGCTAAGGCGGGCAGCGTATACACCATGTCTAGATGATATGGGCAGCCACCACTAGTGGGCGGCATGAGATGGTACCCCGGACGCGGGAGGCCTGGTCGCGAGCTAATGATTATCACACCGTACCTATATGGTCAGACAGCTTATACATATATACATACATGATATGATGATGATTATGGAGTAAGCCAGCATGCATTATTTCTTTTTTTAATTGATAGTCAGTTACAGGTTGCTCCTCATTTGATGCTTCCTTATTTCATTGATGTATTGTTATTGCTGATGCCTTACATACTCAGTACAATGTTCGTACTGACGTCCTTTTCTTTGGACGCTGTGTTCATGCCCACAGGTAGACCGGGAGATGATCCAGACTCGTAGGAGCTATTAGCTGACTTGAGAGCACTCCATTGTTCCGGAGCTGCCATTGATTTATTCTTTTGTGTATATATATGTTTTGGGCATGACGGGGTCCTGTCCCGTCCATATGTCTAGTACTCTAGCAGAGGCTTGTAGATGTGTATGTGTGAATAGTATGATCTCACGATGTCCTTATTGTATGTACATTATTTTGATAGCCGAAGGGCTTATGTATATAAAGGTAATTATGTTTCGAAGTGAAAAATGATTTTTCCTATGACTTGAGTATAAGATTAATGAATGAACGCTTGATGAGTACGATGGGTAATGGTATGAGCAGTGCTCGGTGGTTAGCCCCGGATACCCGTCATGGCCCCTAGTCGGGTCGTGACAGTTGCTGTTTGATCTCGATACTTTTAAATTTTAACTATGTTTGGTCATATTTTACAGCAAGGCACTGCAGAGTCAAATTGTTCTTACACAATAGGTCAACAAACCTATTCATCTTTATCACGAGTATCAGTTCCTTTATATATTTCTATCTTTTAGTCCATTAAATGTTCAATCTTCTCTTTAAATAATTGCACACCAATATGTATATTGATAATTAAAGCAAGCCTAGCATACAGGCACGGACACAAACACCAGAAAATTAAGCAATTTACCCTCTAAGATGGTTCAGAATTTCTGAATATCATCTGCCAAAAGTCAATACAATTACCAGCTAAAAAAATAATTAACTAAATTTGCAATTCCATATACATATTAAAGTAATGAGGAAAAAAGAAACCGTGAAGTACAGCAAAGATTTTTAACATACCTCTTCCAAAACATGTCAAGATGCTTTAGTTTTCTTTTTCCATCTCCCACAGTTACCTAAGCTTAGCCATTTTCAGTCCAAGACACTTCACGTAATACCATCAAGAAGACAGAGACTATTAATTCAAGGGATTCAATAGAAGCATCGTCACGTTGAATTAGTTCAAAACCACATTATAGACTCTTTATATCATACCTCTTGGTGTTTGGTGATACGACCCTAGACACCTGTAAAGCACATTAATTTTATAGAGCTTTAACCATGGTCGTGCTCAAAGGTATTCAATTCCCATGATAGCGAAGCTAGAGCATTGGAAATTTTAATCAAGGCGATCCATGAGCTAGATTCTTTTGCAGTGATAAGCAAAGTGTAATCATCATAATGAAATAAAGTTAGTCATATCACCTTGATTCTTTTTCTTTCTTCTTACCTAGTAGTATTGAACAGGGGCGGAGCCATGTTAGCTCCAGGGGTTCATTCGAATCCCGTCGGCGAAAAATTACAGTGTATTTTCAAAATTAAAATTATTTTATTATGTATATATAGTAGATGTTGAATCCCCTGACTTCTTTGTGTATTTACCTTTTAGAATTTTTGAACCCCTAGATGAAAATCCCGGCTCCACCACTGGTATTGAACATGGCAAGTAAGGGCGCAGACCCGTAGTCTTTCGTTGATAAAGACAAAGAAGAAAAAACTTGCGAGAAATAAAATATGAAAACATGTGCTGCTATTATAAAATTGGACATAACCAAAGAAAGAAGAGGTTGCTTTGGAAGAGAATATTTCTCCTAAAAACTATTTGATTAATTTTAACTCGAGAGACAAATGTGAATTCAACTTCCTTGCATAATTAAATTGTTTAAGGAATATCATCAAATACCTTAGCAAAATAAAAAAATGAACCAGAAACTCAGTTAATCCAATTAATCTATTTCAGTTTATCGAATCTGTTTTTCAATTTAAGAGTGTGAACTGACAAATTACATTATCTATTAAATCATTTGACAAAAAAAATAATAAGAATAACTGAGGGGAACATGAAAACAAATATATCACAAAGGAAAGACAACTTAAATAAAGGAACTAACTTTGGGATGTCAAATAAATCCTAATGCTTCGCCATTCAAAGTAAGAAATAACTATGAGATAAAGATTCATATAGTTGCTTGACCGAAGACGTTGAATTCTTTAGAGTCTTAGTTTTGATAAAGAAGAGGAAGAGGAATGAGAGAGTACAGAAGAGCAATGAGGGAATAATTGGGAGACGTGAAGAACAACGAAGAAGGATCGGGAAGGAGAGTGTGACAGAAAGAACAGATGCAAAAGACAAAAATACCCTTACTTTTGAATAAAATAACGAATATAGAAACCTGTCCAACTTTTGATGTGCCAATAAATTATATGGTCGTCCTGCTCTTGGTGCTTCTATATAGTAGTAAACTAGATGGCTCGTGTCCGTGCCTTGTACCAATGAGATGCAAATAAAGGCGACATGATTAAACAAAATATTTGCATAATATGCTTCATATCATATCATATTCATTTGTGGAACAAAGTCATACAGGAAGTTTGCTAGAAAGGCAAAAACAGAGAGATTTAGTTGCTCCAACATATGTATGAGATATGTTGCAATGGCCTAGAATTTGAATTCTGGAACCGGTTAACAAAAGTAAGTTGTTCCAGATGAAACTCTTACATGACCTGAAAAGAAATTAAAAGAATAAACTAACACAATCCAACAGATAGTAAATTTAGAACTTCTGAAGTGGGAATGCATCTAACCTCATCTCACTCATCTTTCACCTCTAGTTTTCTCTTTCTCCTTCTCATCTCAGGTGTTGTCGTAGTAATGCTGCCAACATGTATAACAACTGAATTGTCTTCATTCATTATCTTGTAGCTATGCCAAGAAGTTGCTTCAGGCCCTTAAAATATTACATCTTTAATTGATAAATAAAAAATCTTGGTATCCCTAAAGTATTTATCTTTGCTACTGCAAATAGCAGAATTTCACATGTAAATTAAAAAAAAAAAAAACGAATGCACTGGGAAGAGGAAAAAATAATTTCCTTTTTTATTTGTGTCTTGTCGCTGTCATTACTGCATTTTTTCCCACTTATCTTAAAAAAATATTGCAATGCACAATAGGTTACAAATAAATCCATATATATGGAACTTTAGAGTTGTGTACATAACAAATAAGAGCTAAATTGTAAATCTTTTCACACAATTACCTGATTATTTTTTTTGGCACTGTAGCCTTGAATGAATTTGCCCATTCTTAGGGACAGTTTCACAATGTATGGAGATTTTTACCTTATTTGTGTAAGAATGTCACGACCCAAATTCGGGTTCGTGTGGGCACCTACCCTCCCACCTCGGTAGGCGAACCCTCTCATTCATAAAATGAATCTATCATACGACATTCCATTTAAACGCATTTGATAGTTAAGAAGTACAGCCGAATTCCATTTATAAGTATTCAATGACATAAGGTGTACAGGTTTACAACAACACAATTTTTTACAGACTTGATACGACTTCCCATGACCTGGTCTAGACTGGTGCAAGAGCGACTATTGACTCAGATTACCATTACGTTCTACGACGCATCCTCCGTCCCGAATGAAGTGGGAGGAGGCCTTCCGGATAGGCACCGTGAGTTCCTCTTCACATCAACAAATACCTGAAACAATCTACACCCCAAAAAGGGTGTAGCAAGTGCAATATCAGTACAAACACGCGTACTGAGTAAGTATCATAGGCATACAACGGTTAATAGTACATATTGGTAAAGAATTCGCGAATAATGAGAATAATCACTAAATTAAATCACATATCCCGAAACAGTAGATCACAGCTTCAATATAACTTAAGTCACAACTAATCTTCAATGAATTATAAGTTGGCCAAACCCCTATATAGATTCTCAACACCTTTACAATTCCCAAGTCGCTCATTCGTGTTTTAGGGCGAGCTCATTGTTACGACACCTTTATGTCCACCTCGCTTAACACAATACACTACTAATTTTAGGTGAATTTAACAGGCACAAGTCAACAATATAAGTCACAAGAATCGAGTCCAAATGTTCGTCATTGCCTATGTATAGCATCTAAACCATATATGTTAAGTCTGAATATATCCGATCCAACCAATCATTACGATAGAATCATTACCATACGATCATCACAACAGAATCATCACAATCCAATCATCACAACAGAATCATCACAACACCTCGACCAAGTCAATATACAATGCAATGCGATAATGGTATGAATGTGATGCCATGCCATGCAAATGAGGTGTACACATGTACTCCGGACGAAAATATCGACGTCTCGGCAGCACAACCCAGCGTGACTCGCGAAATCTAAGTGGCACCCGTCCCGGATCTTTGCCAAACAGACAGATGGGACCCTGGCTAATTGCTCACAGGGGGAGTCTCACCGGCACCACCCTGGGGGACTCGCGGAGTCCATGTACTAACAATGATGCCGGGATAATATCGGAATCGGCCATGCAACAACAATGCCCGAATACAACCATCGGACATCGGCCTCCTCACAATCACTCAAAAGAGTCTGTCAAATACCAGTTTCACAAATCAACAATTTCGGAATTGAACCTCGGACATCAGCCTCCTTACAATCACTCAAGTAAAAGAGTTTATCAGGTATCAGTTTCATATAAACAACGATTCCGAAATGGATCTTCACACATCAGCCTTTTCACAATCACTCAAGTAAAAGAATTTATCAAATATCAGTTTCGCTCAATCAACGATACCGGATCATCACCGGGTATCGGCCATGCATGATAAATATGAGAGAATGCGTGCAATGCATATGTCAATCACCAACAGTGGGTATGCCAACATATATCAATAGCTCAAGTACCAACAGTGGGTATGTCAACAATATATCTAAGTACAAATACCAGCAACGGGTATGTCAATCCTATCCGAACCAGGACAACAAGCAGAATTCGATATCTACCAACTACACATGGCATCAAGCCAACACAATTGAACAATCAAACACACATAACGGGGTGGCTAGCCCCAACACACATCAAGTCAATCATTTAACATACGGTATTACCATTTCCCTAATCATCATATTTGCTTAAGATAAGAATCTCACCCTACACTCGAGTCACTCGTCACCATTTAACTAGGACATCATTCACTACCGTGATTCCTTTTATATTCCTAGCTAGCGTTTAGATTCACTACAATAATCTCATCGATAGGCATAATTAGATTCGCCCACTACTCCCAAGTTACATAAATCCACCGATAATCAATAAGGCCACATCAAAACCTAAGGAGTCTACAGGCCACAAGCCCGAACAAACAAGTCACACATGAAAATTCTATCCTAAAGCTCCATCCCATATCTCCAATGTCCTACACATGCATTCTCCGTTTCTTTTACACAACAATACGGAAAACTAACCGGAGTCTACCGAAGGGAAAGTCGTAACCTATCTCATTGCCGACCGGGAGCCACGAACATCCGTCGATTCCTTCAACCCACCGTCACCTCGTAATCCACACAAAATAGCTTGGAAGCAACCATAAGGTCCAAGAATTGAAATACCCATTATAACCTTCATAAGAGACTTTGGATTTACGAAGGAAGGTTTTTGATCTCAACCCATTTCTAGATTCCATCCACAACACTCCTAGATGTTTTACCCATTTTTAAGCTTATATTGGGGAAAATGTACTCATTTTCAATTCCATGGAAGAACTCCTTTTTAAGGTGAAGGAATGTAGTGATCTGGGTTATTAATTTGTTCTAGATGAAGCATATGGAAGGTTTGTTTAGAAGGGACTATGTGAAAAATGTTGTTGACTCATCATCTCTCCTACTCTAGCTTACTAGGAACACCCACTTGATAATTCTTTAGGGAACAAGATTTAAGTGGTTTAGGAGTAGTCTACTAGGTGGAATGTGAATTTGAAGGCTTGGAAAGGTCTATCAAGACCAAGGAATCTGTTATTTCTGGTTTTTCCCCGAGCTAGGTGGGACAATTCCCGAAATGATTCCTTAAATAGGGTATTTTCACTGCGTGCACCGCTTCAGCGGTTAACCTACCGCTTCGGCGGTAGCGCTGCAGCGCTCGATAGGCTGTTGCAGCGGCCTGCGCCATTATGGTACAACCACTTCAACGGGATTTGACGCTAGAGTGCCACGACTATAGCGCTCGGGGGAGCGCTGGGGTGTCCTAGCCCGGGTCCTTTACCCGAATTTTTGATGTTTGATCCCCTTCTGCACAATGGTTATCACTAGTTTAGATGTCCGTCGTAATTACTTTAGAGAGGGGAAAGTCCCGGGATGACGCGTTTACGGGTAGTTCGGAATCTTTACAGTATTGACGGAACGGGTCGTTACAAAGAAGTGAAAGTATAAACTCAGCTCACAAACAAACCAACCAAAGCGTTGAGTATCTATAAAGATTTGTGGAAGATGTGGAAGTATAAACTCAGTTCATAAATAAACCAAAATGTTTGAAAGGAGGTCATTTTTTCCTGCAACATTAGCTTTTATCATTTATATCTTCTTCTTTTTTTTCCAACAATATGGCAATAATTTTCAACAGCAATTTAACAGTAATGATGGGCGAGCATATCTGGGCTATTGAGAACCAATTGGCATAACTTGTATCATGTATGCTCCAATCAAATCGAAGATAAAATTAAGCTAATGATGGGCGAGCATATCTGGGATATTGAGAACCAGTTGGCATAACTTGTATCATATGCTCCAATCAAATGGAAGATAAAATTATGCTAAATTACCTCAAAATGTTGTCTTCATATGTAAACTGAGCATAGAAAAGAGTTGTACCATATACAAGTCTCAAATCTTTAGCTCACAACAAATTATGATATACTCCTTTACAGCACAAGTGAAAGAACACAATTTATTCCTAAAACGTAACGAGAAACCATATTTTACCCAATAAATTTCAAATTCCACAGGAGATTAAGAAATGTGGGAGTTCTCCTGTATCTAAATCCTGGATATGGAAGCATAGAAATCAAAATATATAGAGGAAAAACCTGGCATGTTTTCAACTTCTATCTATTGACAAAATCAAAATAAGTCACTGTGAACTTTGTAGATGTATGAGTTGGAGAAAAACTCACCCAATTTGTACAATTTATTTCATAATGGATATGAAGCTGCCAAACCGAGCCAACAAATAGGAGAACTGCCAACTACCACCCACACGTTTTACAAGGCTGGGAGGCAAATTTAAGTGACAAATAAAATTTATAAAGAAGTTTTAAGAAATCAAATGGAAAAGTTTGATCTTTTCTTTTTCTTCATTGTGGTTGCAGGATCTCCAAGGAAAAATATGCTCTGATTTTGTTTAAAATTCCTTTATAGAAGGAAGTGCTTCTTCTCCTCCTACGACATACTCACTTGATTCACCAATATCGATGGATCCCCTACTTACCAAAAAAGATAAAAGTGAAAATCAAATAAGATCAAAGTGTCGGTACATTAATTGCAAGTATTAACTTTAAGATAGGAAAATTGTCCTCTTCGGTCTAATCCGTGAACCAATATCTCATATTCTTTGGGTGTCTATTCAGTTTTTCAAAAGAACACTCCAATTTATCCCACTAATGGAAGTAAAATTCCCTGGAGAAAATTAGGCCTGACCACAAACGTTCAATTTGTTACCAAACCATCTATATATTTATTACAAGGCGTTTGTCACCTCACCTGCATGTGGTTTGACAACGTTCCCAAACTCTTGCATTAACCATAGAACTGACAAATATTAGCAAGAGTATTTGATACCTTGAATGAATATACCTAAGAATACAACATACAAGATAAGTTGGAGAAAATAGCCAATTATTGTATCAGAATGCAATTTTGTTCTATAAACAATTATAGGATTTTCACCAAGCACGAAAAATAATAACATGAAATAAAAGTAACAATTGTATTTAAGGGTAGCTATAATTTGGTACTAAAGTGTTGCAATATCAATGTGTGAGTCACTTCATTGATCAATCAAAGCTTCAACAATTGTCAAATCTCTCTTACCAAAACTGAAGGATGATACTCACACAATATATCTCTTTATTCTGCTCAGCTTAATGTCTAAAAGCAAGCTTTCTAATTTCTTCAGTTGTAATTTCTCCAAATGTTATATTTACATATTCTTTCACGTTTGTATCAATTACACATCACCTTCCTCCAGATGCCCTTTCATTTTGAAAAATTCTGACGCATAAACAAATGTGCGAGTTCACTGCAACAAGAAAGATAAGCCAAAAAGGTTCTCCGTTCAACTATATCAATCCAACTGCGGGATTCTCCCCAATAGTGTGACATAAGGGAATATTCTTGCTTCAAAATACACTATGTGCAAGAGAGAGAAGACCTCTACATAACAAAATCCCCACTGTGCGCAACGTTTTTTTGATAAGCAGAAGATCCTGAGGGCCAATGGTGCACGATAAAACTCGATGAATAGTAGGTCCATTAGGGATCAAATCCTTTTCCCAGGAACATATACAGTCAAACCTCTATAAAGACGTCATTTGTTCCGAGTATGTTTTAGCTACTATAGCGAAATATTGTTATAGAAAACGTATATAACATGAAAACTGATTCCAAAAAGAACTTGAAGTTGTAGTGAAATGTTGTTATAGAGAGATACAACTGTAGCACATGTTAGAATTTTACGTCTCTTATAATGTGGCCACATAGCAGGAAAGCTACCAAGTCTAAATGGAGGGCATTACTGCCTAGACCAGTAATAACATCACACACAATGTTTTCCAGACTCAAAAAACTAAGGATACTAGAACAGATATACATGAAGCAAATTGCCAAGATTGAGTGGAAAGAGTGTTTCCCAGTCATGTAACAGAATTCAAGCTTTACAATCTGCAAATTTACAGCAAAGAACAGACTTACAAGTTACTACAGTGCATTAACGTACCGTAAATGCAAATTACCATTCATGATTCAGTAAACTTGGGGTTGCTAATCTTCATCACTCAGAATAATCACCTTTTTTTCAGTAGACGAAGACTCCCGAGCAAGATGCTTCTTGCGAACTGCATTGGAAGAAGTCGCAATATTTTCTCCAACAGCAGTATGCTGTGATATTTTTGGCAATAAAACTTTATTCTCATCTTGACCATTTTCTTTCGATTGTGATCGATGAGTCAATGCATCTGAACCAACAGACGAACAAGATATTGGATCCAAATTATTTTTCTGATCCTGTTGAATATATGATGTTCGTCCGGAGGTTAAACGGTGAGACATACTCTCAGAGAGTCCCACATCAAAAATCACAGGTACCTTCACCATTTCAAAAGGAGGTACCATACATCCATCCTTGCTGGCATCTTTAGAGACGTCAGACACAGGCAATCCAAGTTTTTCTTTTGCCCACTTATGAACTGCACTTACCTTAATAAAAAAGAAAGGGAAAATTTCATAAGTAGCAAGATTAGTACCTTTTTTGCAAGAAATAACCCCTTTTTTTTCCCACAACGTAACAACATTTTTTCTTCCAAAACGTAGCATATACACTGTATGCACGCGCACACAGTATCAATGTATATACACTGATAGCAAATACACAGTATGCGCGCTCATATAAGAATTGTGCCTACAATTTAGAGATACGTATATCAACGTATCTGCTATAAAATGTAAAATATAGCTATATTTTGTAATTATTTAAAAGTACTGCTATAAAGTGTAGTTATGGAGAATAAATCAGTTACATTAGGTAAGTTAAAAATAAAATTTCAGAAAAAAACTTACCTTCTCATCCAAAGCATCAACCATGATGTTCAACTCATCTATTCCATACCGTATAAGAAAATACTTCTCGCTCCAAGCACAAGCACAAAGCTGCTTGGCATGAAGAAGACAAGTATATTTATGTGGAGAACATTTGCAGCCAATGGCCGAAAGGTATAGATCATAGAAGCATATAGCGCACTCCCGTTTGGTCGTAGCACAAAAGTCATCCTCCATCTTTTGCGATTCAAGAGAAGCACACACATATTTGCGTCTTCTCACTTCAGTGGCAACCCGTGTCTATCCAAATATAGAACAAATTAAAAATTACTTCCAATAGAAAATGAAACGTCACATTTTACATGAATATATTTCTAAATAAGATAACTAGTACTCACACACACGAGTTTAAACTCAATAAAGTAGCTCTTAGTATAGTTAGTAGGTGTCTGAACATAAAAAAGTATGATATTTGAAAAATGTTGAAAAAGAGGATTTTGGAAATCGAATTGTGTTTGGACATGTATTTAATTTGAAAAAAAAAAAAAGTTCAGATTTTGTGAGTGGAAAAAAAATTCAGTTGAAAAACTGTTCAAAACACTTTATCAAACGTGAAACTCATTTTTAATAAATCAGTCCAATATATAACCAAATGCTGTTTTGGGAGAAAAAAAAAAAAAAAAAAAGGAGGAGGAAGAAAGGTAAAGAATTTGTATGGACAAACGGGAGCTTAACTTCCTCAACCAGAGTAGGGACTAACAGAAGCTAAGTCTCAACCTGCAAACTAAGGATAGGGAGCTGCTCACAGAACACACATATCAAAAAGAGGTAAATTACAAAAGACCCCTGCTGATTTTCCCTAGTAATATTTGAATCATAAATTATTGTTGAACATGTCTTTGAAATGCTCGACTCCGAAGGTCAAAAGTCTGCAATGCATCTTTTACCTAAATAAAAGTAAGGAGGTCTAGTGACAGCAAACAGCTGTGTATGACACCAAAATTAGAAAGGCAAAAGGGTCAAATTTGCCCCTTTCAGGGCATACCGGTCACTTACCGCTTTTCCTATTCCGTTCATACCCTTCATGTAAAAAGAAGAGGAGAAATTCAAAATTAACTCTCTCCTCATGATAATAATTACTTTTTCTCCCCAATACATTCAGTAAGTAAAAATGTGCACGCCTAATTAAATTTGATTCTTGAAAGTAGGCGTATTGTACAACCAACAACCTAAACTACTTTTTCGTATATAATATCTATACTGTTATATTCCTATACAGTAACTATATAGAGTCTTCGTTTTTTATAGGTCATCAAATATGTAATGATGTCAACCTTCACTTTATATCTTGGCCATAGTAAATGGTTGATCTTAAATTCAACTAGCCATTTTTTTCTCTCTTTTTACGTTCCTTCTTCTTAACAGTTTTAGACCCTACTTTTCGTACATCTAATGGGCCAAAAAGGAGGTTGTTATGTTGTTTTTAAGGGAAAAAAGCAAGGTATCTATGGAAGTTACCCTTCGTTATACCATCCGTACAAAAATATGCCCACTGCTGCCAAATGGTTCAAAATATGCCCCTCCTCCGTTAGGGCAGTCCAAGGAGGACACCCAATCCCACATGGCACCAACATTTTGATGAGGTGGACCATGCGGCATGCCCCAACCCATTTTACGCCATGTGGCATACCACATCAGTGTCCCAACCCATTTTACGCCATGTGGCATGTCACCTCAGCCCCAACCCACTTTACGCCATGTGGCATACCACCTCAGTGCCCCAGTCCATTTTTGTACGGATAGTATAACGGAGGGTAAAATTAATCCTTTTCTCATAGTAAAGGGGAAAATTTGACCCTTTTCCCAATTAAAATACAACATAAAATGGAAAGGAAGAAACAACATTGTCAATTGAAAAGAATAAGTAGAAAGCCTGTTAGAATTGAAGTTCAGGAATTTGGAATGGCTCATTATTTAAATGTTGGAAGTCACGAATAATAGAGGCTTACCTTAA
This sequence comes from Lycium barbarum, assembly GCF_019175385.1. Taxonomy (NCBI): domain Eukaryota; kingdom Viridiplantae; phylum Streptophyta; class Magnoliopsida; order Solanales; family Solanaceae; genus Lycium; species Lycium barbarum. The sequence continues at coordinate 5,015,372 of NC_083344.1, forward strand.
GTGCATTTGTTAAAATCCCATTGCTCTGACAGACTGCTCTCCATTTTAAATTATCAAAAGAATTCTTGTTCCACAGTGCAAGTTCTCCTAAAGCCCTAATTGCTTCTGTGGCTGCTTCAAACATCAGCTTATCATGGGAGATTGATGTCTTTCTCCCCTTCTCACAATACCGTTCGACAGCAATCTGACCATGTGGCAACCAATCAACCGGAGCAAAATTTACTGCTTCATAACAATTAAATCCACTATCGAAATCCGCATGGTATGCTCCAGGGAGAATGAGAACAAACTCCTTTGGTTTTTGCACACAACGATAAACAGGTATACCCTCTGAAGTCAATATAGAAGGCGAGAATTGAGCGGCCTGCATCGGATATGAAGGTTAATTGATCAAATGGGAGGGAATAGACAAACTTTTCATCTTTGGCATGCAAAATATAACAAATCAAGTATATTAAAGAAATCATGCCTCCAGATTGCATCATTAGGGATAGCAGTGAAGAGTAATACACAAAGAAAATATTGAGTAATGGGTGAGAAGTTAGTTGGATAGACACTGTATAGCGTAGTTGGCCAAGCTTCTGGGAAGCCAAAAGTGCTTATTTTTTCTCCAGAAAGTGCTTATGTTAGAAAATTGAGATGTTTGGCCAAGATTTTAGGGGGAAAATAAGTGCTTTTGAGTAGTAGTAGAGTTCTTTTTTTTTTCTTTTTTTTTTAAAAGCTAAAAAAGTAGTTTTTCCCCAAAAGCACTTGGAACATTGGTCAAGCATAAAGTACTGCTCTAATATTGGCAATAGTGCTTTCCAAATTAATCAACCAAAAACAAACTGCTACTCTAAGAGTACCTTTTCGAAAAGCAAATTTTCAAAATAAGCAGATTTTGGAAGCTTGGCCAAATAGTTCAATGAAATTTATTCTTGAAAGCTGTGAAAGTTATTTCAAACTGGGGACTAGCCAACCTTCTATAATGCCAAACTGGTGACACCAAGTCAGATACCTATCTAAAATACTATATCGTTCTTTTCTATCAGACGAGTAGTTTTTGAGCCCCATTTACTAAAGACTACTCCCTCAACTTCACCCCCCACCACCCCCCCCCCCCCCCCCAAAAAAAAAAAAAAAAAGCAAACTCCATTAAAACCACCCAAAAAAAAATAATAATAATAAAGCAAGACAAAATCATCACACTTGCAATATAAATTACCAAAAGAACTATTATTCCATTACCGCACCAAATACTTCCTCTTTTTTTTTTTTTTTTTTTTGGCAAAGCAAAACAAATAGTTCCTTATTCTTTTTAGGTAGTCCACAATTTTGATTAATTTTGTTTTCTTTTTTTTGAAATAGAGAGGTCAATTTATTAGTAAAATTGCAAAAGGAACCAGCTAAATATTCATCCCTATCTTTCCAGTAACAGGCAGGTCTTGTCGAAATAATGAAAAATAACTTCAAGGATTTGAAACTCACAAGGTTGTGAAGCAAACAAGGATGTACTGACAACTGTGGCAGATTCTTCTTGACAGCTTCCTCAAACTTGCAACGATAACTCCCGGGAACCCCATAAAATATTTTCGGGGCACCAAAATGTATGTAGGATAGCAAATATAAGTGCTGCTCTTCAATTCTCTAATGGAGGATGGAAAAAGCAGAATATAAGGGCAATTAATCAACATAATCAAAAAGGTAATGCTAACAAATGGACTTATGCTCATTGCTCATTGGTACTTTCTCCTCCCAGGAGATACAGCCCAGGAATGACTATGCCCAACAACAACAATAACATACCCAGCGAAATCCCACATGTGGGGTCTGGGGTCTGGGGAGGATGGGGAGGGTAGAGTGTACGCAGACCTTACCCCACCTGGGAAGGTAGAGAGGCTTGTTTCCAGTAGGCCCTCGGCATAAGGACAAGTAACCCAAAACAGTATAAAAGTAATACTATAAAAGTCATGACAAAATACTATAAAAGCATGATAAAATAGTATAAAAGGAGCAGTACCTACCACAAAGTAATACGATAATCGAAGTACAAGAAACAACATAGCAGAAATCGAGGGACAAGCAAGTGTAAGAGTAATACTATGACTACTAGTATGATCGGATAAGTAGGACCCCGCACAGATACCCACTAACCTTCTACACTAAACCGTGCCCTCCATAACCCTCTATCTAAAGTCATGTCCTCGATAAGCTGAACCTGCACCATGTCACTGTCTAATCACCTCTCCTCAATACTTCTTCGGCCTATTTCTACCTATCTTAAAGTTGTCGTTAGCCAACCTCTCACACCCCCACACTAGGGCATCCGTGCATCTCTTTTTGCACGTGTCTGAACCATCTCAGCCTCACTTCCCGCATCTTGTCATCAACCGAGGCCACTCCTACCTTATCCCGGATATCTTCATGTCTTATCTTATCCTATCTCTCCTAATATGCCCGCACATCCATCGCAACATCCTCATTTCTGCAACTTTCATCTTCTGAACACTAGAGTTTTTGACTGGCCAATACTTTGCCCCATACAACATAGTTGGTCTAACCACTACTATGTAGAACTTGCCTTTAAGATTTGGTGGCACCTTCTTGTCACACAAGACTCTGGCTGGGAGCCTCCATTTCATCCATGCCGCACCAATACGATGTGTAACATCATCATCAGTCTCCCCATTTCCTTGGATAATAGACAATACTTGAAGCTTCTTTTATTTTGAATGAGCTAGGTACTAAGCCTCACTTCCACGCCAGCCTCATGCATTATGTCACTGAACTTGCACTCCAAGTATTCTGTCTTGATCCTGCTCAACCTAAACCCTTTAGATACCAAGGTTTGTCATCAAACCTCCAGCTTAGCGTTATCTCCGTTGTGAGTCTCGTCGATTAGAACTAAATATAACTTTTTATTTATTTATTATGGCAATATATACCATATCAAACAAAATATTTCTTAGAATAAGTATTTTGACGTGTTTTCTATGGGTTAATTTGGGCTACACAAAATTTAGATGAGTTCACAAAATTGGGCTGAGCTAATAAAAGGACAGGTCAAGCTTAAGCGGGTTGAGCGAGTCATGAATTTATGGGCTAATTTTGTCACCCCTAATTTGAATTAAAAGAATAAATGTAGTCGCTGAATGATAAAATGTAAATCTTACCCAGTGATTTGATGAAAAACACATTCCGATGGAGAGCCGGGGAAGCAAAATAGAGGGGTTGTTACAACTTTCAAAGCGTAGAAGAGAATCTTGAAGCTTAGGGGTATTGTTTAAGTTCCAACCAGATTCCACATATTGTGGACATTCAGTTACATCCCGTGGATTCGTTTTATGTGGAAACCCACTTGCACTAGTTTCCATAATATTCCCATGGAGCACCTAATAAACCAAATTGACAACAAAAAGTAAGAAGAAATGATTTTGGCATATCCCTAGAAAAAGAAATTTGCAATTCCACAGGAAAACCTCGATTTCTTCAGTTGGATTCTCAATAATCCTCCAGTATTCCCCTTCAATATCAGGAATAGATGGGGAATTCTTGACAAAGTACTGCCTCTTGAAATAATTAGCGTAATTCTTGAAAGATTTCAGCTTAAACTTGGGCCCACTTTCAAGTTCAAAGTGTTCATTACAGCTACCAAATTCTTTAAGTTCCATGCTGAGGATTTCCTGCTGTCTATTATTCATCTTCATTTTCTTGAAAAACACACTCTGGAGGTCACCAATGCGCTGGATACGGGTGTCGATTCCATACCTCGTGGCCTCTTCTTCAATGCGGCAAGGTGGGGTCCAGGAAGCAGGAGGAACAATACGGCATATTCCGTAGTGCTTGACATGTGGAAGGATGCTTGCGACATACTTGAGGGTATCTTCAAACTCCTAAAATAAGATTTAACGTCATGAAAGCAGCATCTGGCTTTTGGTACCTGTATATGATGCAATAGAGGGATAAAATGAGAAAAAACGGTCCCTTCTGTTTGAGGATAGGTTCAAAATAATCCCTTAAGTATGCACTTAACAATTTTGGTCCTTTAAGTTCACCAAAAGTTAACACTTACAGTCTCCATCAAATATTTAACAATTTATGGTCATTAAATTTGACGGAAATAACAGCCTCTCCACCTCACAAGGTACGGGTAAGGTCTGCGTACACTCTACCCTCCCCAGACCCCACTTGTGGGACTACACTGGGTATGTCGTCGTAGATTTGACGGCAACAGTGGGGGAAAAAAGATTTAACCATAAATACCAAAAAAGTCCTATCAAAACCTAAAATATGCAACACGAAAAACTGCATTAGACACCGAAAAGATATAAACAATAGCAAAAATTACAACCTTAAAAATTCACACTAGTCTACAATTAAATCAAAAATTGCACAAACTACAAGAATTGTACCTCTGAATGCGAGTTCCCGAAAAGGAAAAAAAATGCATAGTTCCCGTCAAATCTACGGGATAGAGTTCAGTAAATATCTAACGGAGACTAGAAGTGTTAACTTGTGGTAAACTTAAAGGACCAAAACTGTTAAATGCATACTTAAGAGACAATGTTGAACCTACCCTCAAACATAAGGTACCGTTTTTATCATTTTCTCCAATAGAGGGCATATGCCAGGCTGAAAGAAAGATGAGTGTCAAGGAATACCTCTTTAGTAGGATGGAATACGGGAGCCTCATCAAGTGAAGGGATCCGTGCTAATTCCGGACGACATCTTGCAACAACCTTTTGAAAAGGCACACCAGAAATATCATAAGCTCAACGGAAATTGGAAAAAAAAAAAAACAACAAAACAAGACAGATGCAGATTGAAACTAACTTTTGGATAGAGACATTTAATCCATGCCTTGAAACCAAACATTATACAATATTAAGGAAGAATGAACCTTCTCGCAGTTGTGACCACGGTAACATCCTCGGATCACTCCTTTGGGAAGACAAGCACGTGAAAACGAACTCTGCAAAATAAATTGAACCCAAATACAACCAAATGACAAGATCAGTACTTCTCACTAGCAGCACTACATACCAACAATTACACAAAAACAGTACATGCTTCCACATTCTTTGACCAGGCACTACAAGCGAAGATGCAGCCAGATAAGCCCTTAACTTCCAAGTGATGCACGAGACAATCAAATGAAGAAGAGAATACCCATAGAGAAACAGAAGAGAAAGTCATCCTTGATCCGTACTCAAGCCCACTTGCCAGGACATATGATTTGATTAAGGGTGGCAAATAGGATCTGGGGAGGGTGGTGCGTACGCAGCCTTGCCCCTACCTTGTGAAGGTAGAGAGGTTGTTTCCGATAGACCCTCGGCTCAAGTAAAGCATATTAAATCAGGTATGAAAAGGAAGGTTTTATACTTATATTAATCCGATTCACTCTCGTTGAGAGTCGAACTCAAGACCTCCCGCTTACTACATGGGTGTTCTGACCAACTGATTTAATATAAGAGAGAGAGAGAGAGTGTGTGTGTGTAAAGTATGAGTATGTTTTTCTGTTACGCAAGATAAGATAAACTATTGGTGTTTATAAGGAAAAAAAGTTTTATTAGTTTTAGTTTAATAACTTTATGAGAAAATTTATGAAAATCTTACTAAATGACCTTATCAGCTTCACATTCAGGATCCTCTTCCATGTGATCAACATGATCATCAAGTATCCAAGGCCTACGCCTAACAGAACTCTTAAGCTTTCCTGTGCTAATAATTGTTGAAGTAGAAGCAACCTGGCTAGGACCTTCCTGACTATTTTCAACCATCTTTAGTGTGAAGGGCGTTAACGATTCATAACCGGGTGGAATAGAGAACTTTTTCCTGTCATCACTTTCACCCTGTGATCTTGTGCGCTTGGCCCCCATTAGCACTGAAACAAAAGGGAAAGTATTAGTGGACATGAAATGTGGCATGGACTTATTTTGCCTGGTAACACTAAGGAAGAAAATAACCAAATACAGGCATACTTCATCAATGTCCATGTAACTAGTACCTCTTAACTTTGCCTTTATAGCTCTGTTAAGTACAATCAGACAACCGTCTGTGAGAACTTCAGACTAACCTGCAACAAGAGAACACAGATAAATAGGTAAATACTAGCCAAATACAGGCATACTTCATCAATGTCCATGTAACTAGTACCTCTTAACTTTGCCTTTATAGCTCTGTTAAGTACAATCAGACAACCGTCTGTGAGAACTTCAGACTAACCTGCAACAAGAGAACACAGATAAATAGGTAAATACTAGCCAAATATGACATATAGTCAAAGATTAAATAATCTGTATACACATACAAAAGAGTAAAGACTCAAAACAAATGGATTTGGTCGTGCCTGGTATTGTAAGGTCAAAAAAAAAGTGTGGATGAATTTTAACCAAATTCTTCATCTTTTATCAAGTAAATGTATTTTCATTCATAAACGTGGCCAAAAATGTGGCTGTATACAAGGGGCATGCAAAAAGGTAACCAAATTCTTCATAAAATCCTTCTTTTAATTGCAGAACATAAATCTTGTTAACCAGAGAACACAAAAGTAAGGGGAATATGCAAGAGTTAGCATAGATCTTTACTACTTTTGAGAGTAAATGAAAAAGCAAGGTTTTTTGGGAAAACGGGATACACAACAAAAATGCCTTCACTTCCCTTCTAGAATTCCTTTTTCTCAGAAAAAAATCAATTAATCAACTACGTCTCAATCCCAATCTAATTAGAGTTAACTCTATAATCCTATGTATCCATTTTTCTGTATTTGGGTCCATTTCGTTCTTTCGTACTAGATTCCAAAAAAGAATGATGTGGGCATTAAATTCACAACAAACTAGAACAAACTCATTTCGTATTTCAGCACAATGACAACTAGAAATACACGCACACATAAGACATCTATTTTCCATTTTGAAAAATTGAAATGAACCAAAACTTGAAAAATAAAACATGTATAAAGCAGTAAGAGATTGAAAATACGTTGAAGCACCTAGAAATTGGACCAAAAAAGGTGATGGTAGTTTTGTCGTTGCAGTGCTATAGGATTCTAATTAAAGCCAACTAAATGAATCCTGTGTATCCATTTTGATCTATTCTGGTCCATTTCAGTCTTTGATACTAAACTCCCAAAGAGAATGATAACAACAACAACAACATACCCAATGTAATCCCACAAGTGGGGTTTGGGGAGGGTAGGATGTATGCACACCTACCCTACCTTTGTGGGGTAGAGAGGCTGTTTCGGATAGACCCTCCCAAAAAGAATGATGGGGGCACTAAATCCAACCAACTTACTAAGTCCTTAGAGGTAAATCAAACAAGCACAAACACACTTCATATTTCAGCACAATGACAGAGAACAAATAGAAATACACACATATGACACATCTATTGCCCATGCGAAAAAATCGTCACTTTTTTGTCTGATAGGTACGAGAAAAGTCGAAGCTTGAACCAAAATTTTCAACTGTACGTAAGACATGTATGAAGCAGTATAAGAATAAAAACACGTTTACCAAAGTTTCCAAAAAGACGGTGTGGGCATTAAATCCACTAAACTTAATCAGCTCTTGGAAGTATCACACACTGGCACAAACCCATTTATATTTCAGCACAATGACAAATACAGATACATACAAATGACACATCTATTGTCGATGTGAAAAATTGAAGCTTGAACTAAAAACTTGCAACTGTAAGTAAGACATGTATGAATTTTGCTTAGGGATGGCAAGCAGTGCGGTTGCGGGGAAAACCTACGTGCGCGAAGACTCCAAACCACCCAAAAAATTCTATTTTCAATCCGCTCCGCCTCACATAATTCTTTTTAAATTTTTTCCTTTTTTAACTGAGTTTGATACTAAAAATGAAATTCATAAAATTCTTTTTCATTTTCAAGCTAAGTAGTAAATTTAATAGATAATAAATTTTTTAGTATTCATAAAATCATAACCATCGTCCATCTTATCCACTACAAAATCAGCATAAAAAGGAGTTGCCAATTATGGAACTCAATGAAATGGACTAATTGGTCGACCAAATAGACCATATACATAGACACTGAAACGAATTCTTAAGGGGGCAAAAGATGAGTCATTTACGATAAATAGAATCGCTAGAAAGTTACTTCCTGTAATGGTGAAAACGTATAAATTTCATACTAAGAGAATGAACATAACTGAGAAGATTAATTAGATATGGGTCATAGTTCACAAAGCTAGTAGGTGGAGAACAGAGCGGCCCGGCCCGGCCCGCCAGAATAGCCTATAACCCGCACCACATAGCCTGAAACACGCACCACCCCGTTTCCATCCCTAATTTTGCTACAAGATTCTAATTAAAGTAAGCTATATGAATCCATTTTGCTCTACTTGGGTCAATTTTCATTCTTTGTTACTAAATTCCCAAAAACACAAATAATAATAGACTAAATAAAAAACAAAGCTACAATTCCTAAATGCCTTCACTGTAAAAGTAAGAAAAAAGATGTAAAAAAAAAAAAAGAGAAAATTTCGATTTACCTTGGTAAAAACGAGACCGGAAAGCCGAAACAAGAAAAAAGCACTAGCAGCTCCACTTAGAAGCTTCACAGTATCAAAATATATGAGAATATAAACCTCAAAGTACAATCATTAAAGCTCAGAGTACAATCATAACACCACGGAGTTGTCGGTGGAAACGGAAACCGGAGATTCGTAAAAAAGGAGTTGCAGTGTTATAAGATTCTCCTAATCTTTGATTTATATGAAGAAAAGAGTAATTAACAGATCTTGTTGTGTTGAAAAATGGAGAAAAAGGGGTTTGTATAGAGAAAAGAAAAAACGTAAACCCTGTTATAAATATTCCAAAATATAGCGGATGTGCATTGACTATGTTAATACCCTATGTTGCTTCTATAGCGCAATGTTGAGAGAAAAAAGAAAAAAGATTAATACAAAGCAATAGATACGTAGTGTCTTACATATTCATCATTTAGTACCTTTTATACTTTATGAATTAAGTTAGTATTTATTTTATATCACGTTATCAGCACGAGACTCTGTCATCTCGAGTAAATACTTTACAAGCCTCGAAGGTATTGATTTCTTTGTTTTCCATTACTAATGACAAATCTTTCTAGACGTGAATTTGTAGTCTTAGATATATCCGGCAATAGCTATATGTCTTGGATTCTTGATGCCGAGATTCACCTTAATGCGATGGGTCTGGAAGACACCATTAAAGATAAAAATGAGGCATCAAATCAAAACTGTGCTAAGGCAATGATATTCCTCCGTCATCATCTTGATGAAAATTTAAAAATGGAATATCTGACGGTTAAAAATCCTCTTATGCTGTGGAATGACCTGAAAGATAGATATGATCACCTGAAGATGGTCATACTTCCACAAGCACGTTTTGATTGGCTCCATTTAAGGTTCCAAGATTTTAAATCTGTTAAGGCATATAATTCTACAATATTTAAAATTATTTCTCAACTGAAATTATGTGGTGAAAATATTACTGATGATGATATGCTGGAGAAAACATTCTCCACTTTTTCTACCTCGAGTATGCTCCTGCAGCAGCAATACCGAGAAATGAAGTTCAAGAAATATTCTGATTTAATCTCACATCTTCTAGTGGCTGAACAACATAATGAATTACTGATGAAAAATCATGAAAGCCGACCCACTGGTACTGCCCCATTCCCTGAAGTGAATGAGGCAAATTTTCGCCATTCTAGGCGTGGAAGAGGTCGTGGCCCCAGTCGTGGTCATGGTCGTGGTCGAGGAAGGAATTTTAATCATGATTCTTGTTTTGCACCATATAATACCCTTCACCACCAGCAGTGTAAAAGGAAGGATGAAAATCATGAAGTTGTGCAAAAGAAAAATTCAGAAAATAAATGCTTCCGATGTAGAGGAAAAGGGCACTGGTCACGTACCTGTCGTACGCCAAAGCACCTTGTTGAGCTATATCAAGCCTCCCTCAAAAAGGCAGAAAAAGATGTCGAAGCAAATTTTATTTCTGAAGATAATGTTGAGCCCATGCATCTAGATGTGGCAGATTTCTTTGAACTCCCTGAAGGGAAAATAGATCATCTGATCGGTGATGGATCTGTATTAACTTAGATATTTCATACATGTCGTTTGTATTAGCTATTGTGGTTATGTTTTCATATATGTGTAATAAAGTGTGTGTAATACTTTATCTAATCAAAATATCTACTTCGATGTTTACTTTGCCTATTCTTTCGTTTTGAAGAATATATGGAAAATCCTCAAATTTATTTGGATCAATGACCAATCATGAAGATATTTGTGTGATTGATAGTGGAACAACGCATGCTATATTCAAAGATGAGAAATACTTTTCTCACTTGTGTAGAAAAAGGGGAAATATTAATACAATTTCTGGCAATTCGAAATTAATTGAAGGCTCCGGAAGAGCTGCTATATTTCTACCTAAGGGGACGAAACTTGTTATAGAAGATGCATTATTCTCTTCTAGATCTCTAAGAAACTTGTTGAGTTTCAAAGATATCCGTCGTAATGGGTATCACGTTGAGACATTAAATGAAACAAATGATGAATATCTTATCATTACAAAGAATGTCTCCGGCCAGAAATATGTTTTGGAGAAATTACCAACTTTGTCTTCTGGCCTGTACTATGCAGAAATTAGTACAATAGAAGCACACTCAATCGTAAACCAGAAGTTTAACGATTCAGGAACTTTTGTGCTTTGGCATGACCGAATGGGTCATCCTGGATCAATAATGATGAGACGAATTATTGAAAATTCAAAAGGGCATCCACTTAAGAACCTGAAGATTCTTGAAAGTAGTGAATTTTCATGTGTCGCTTGTCATCAGGGCAAATTGATAACCAGGCCATCACCAATGAAAGTTGACATTGAATCCCCTGCTTTTCTAGATCGTATACATGGGGATATATGTGGACCTATTCACCCATCTTGTGGGTCATTCAGATATTTTATGGTTCTAATAGATGCGTCTTCGAGATGGTCTCATGTGTGCCTCATATCGTCTCGCAACCTGGCGTTTGCGAAATTATTGGCACAAATAATACGCTTAAGGGCACACTTCCCAGATTATCCTATAAAGGCTATACGTCTTGATAATGCTGGAGAATTTACATCCCAAGCTTTTGATGATTATTGTTTATCAGTTGAGATAAAGGTTGAACATCCTGTAGCACATGTGCATACCCAAAATGGCCTTGCTGAATCATTTATTAAGCGTGTGTAATTGATAGCAAGACCATTACTTATGAAAACACGATTGCCTACAACCGTCTGGGGTCATGCTATCTTACATGCAGCATCTCTTGTTCGTCTTAGACCGACTCATTATAATAAATACTCCCCGTCACAATTAGTATTTGGTCATGAACCAAATATTGCTCATCTCCGAATCTTTGGTTGTGCTGTATATGTGTCTGTAGCACCACCACAACGCACTAAGATGGGCCCCCAAAGAAGGTTAGGAATATATGTTGGGTTTGAATCACCCTCCATTATTCGTTATCTTGAGCCATTGACGGGAGATTTATTCACTGCCCGATTTGCAGATTGTCGATTTGATGAAACAAATTTTCCACAATTAGGGAGAGAAAGAAAAGAAATCAAAAGAGAAATTGCGTGGAGAGTTCCATCACTATCTCATTTTGATCCACGTACCCCTATATGTGAGCAGGAGATCCAGAAGATCATCCACTTACAGAAAATAGCAAATCAAATACCAGACGGATTTACTGATTTAAAAAGAATAACTAAGTCGCATATCCCTGCAGAGAATGTGCCTATTCGAATTGATGTTCCAAAGGGACAATCTACTAGTGTCATAGCCTCTGAATCTCATCCACGTCTGAAGCGTGGTAGGCCATTGGGCTCCAAGGATAAAAATCCAAGAAAAAGAAATACAAACAATGATCAGAATGACACTATGAAAGGATCTCATGAAGAGATTCAAAATCTGATTAATTCTTATATTCCTGAAGAAATCAACAAACCCGAGACTTCAGTAAGTGAAGAACTATATCGTTCGAAAATTACGGTGAATAGTGTTTTTGCATATAATGTTGCACTAAATATTATAAAAGGCAGTGAGGATCAGGAACCTCAATCTGTCGGAGAATGTCGACGAAGATATGATTGGCCAAAATGGCAAGAAGCAATTCAATCAGAATTGAATTCACTTGCTAAACGTGAGGTTTTTGGACCTGTAGTCCAAACGCCTAATGGTGTAAAACCAGTTGGTCACAAATGGGTCTTTGTACGGAAAAGAAATGAGAGAAATGAAATTGTGCGATACAAAGCACGCCTTGTTGCACAAGGATTCTCTCAAAGACCCGGCGTCGACTATGAAGAAACATATTCACCAGTTATGGATGCTATAACATTTCGATACCTCATGGGTTTTGCTGTCTATGAAACCCTTGAAATACATCTTATGGATGTGGTTACAGCTTATCTTTATGGTTCACTTGATAATGAAATTTATATGAAAACTCCTGAAGGATATAAAATGCCTGAAGCATTTAGTTTAAAGTCTCGGGAAATGTATTCAATCAGATTACAAAGATCATTATATGGTTTAAAACAATCAGGGCGTATATGGTATAATCGCCTAAGTGAGTACTTGATAAATGAAGGATATATAAATGATGCCATTTGTCCATGTGTTTTTATTAAGAAAACAAAATCAGGGTTCATTATACTTGCTGTTTATGTTGATGACATAAACCTCATTGGAACTCCAGAAGAGCTCCAAAAGGCGATTGAATATTTGAAGAAAGAATTTGAGATGAAAGATCTCGGAAAGACAAAACTCTGTCTTGGTCTGCAAATTGAACATTTCGCAAAAGGGATTTTTATCCATCAATCTGCCTATACTGAGAAAGTTTTAAATCGGTTTTACATGGACAATTCGCATCCTTTAAGTACTCCTATGGTTGTTCGCTCACTTGAAGTGAGCAAAGATCCGTTCCGACCTCAGGAAGAAAACGAAGAGCTACTTGGTCCTGAAGTACCATATCTTAGTGCAATAGGTGCACTTATGTATCTTGCTAATGCTACAAGACCTGGCATAGCATTTTCTGTTAATTTGCTAGCAAGATATAGCTCTTCTCCTACACGGAGGCATTGGAACGGGATTAATCATATATTGCGATATCTGAAGGGAACTAGCGATATGAGTCTGTTTTATACTAACAAAGGTAGTACAAATCTTCTTGGTTATGCAGATGCAGGTTATTTATCTGATCCACATAAAGCTCGATCTCAAACGGGCTATCTGTTTACATGCGGAGGTACTGCTATATCATGGCGATCGACCAAGCAGTCCATTGTTGCTACTTCTTCAAATCATGCTGAGATAATCGTTATTCATGAAGCAAGTAGAGAATGTGTGTGGTTGAGATCAGTGATAGTTTTCATCAGAGAAAGATGTGGCTTGAAGTGTGATACAAAAATACCCACAGTATTATATGAAGATAATGATGCATGCATAGATCAATTAAAAGGAGGTTTCATAAAAGGAGATAGAACAAAGCACATTTCACCAAAGTTATTTTTCACACATGATCTCCAGAAGAATGGTGATATTGATGTGCAACAAATCCGTTCAAGTGACAATCCTGCAGATTTGTTCACTAAATCTTTGCCAACTTCAACTCTTGAGAAGATGATATTCAAGATTGGAATGCGAAGACTCCGACATCTGAATCTTGGTCTTCGTCAGGGGGAGTGAAATACGCGTTGTACTCTTTTTTCCTTAACCAAGTTTTGTCCCATTGGGTTTTCTTGGTAAGGTTTTTAATGAGGCAGCTCTCAAAGCGTATTTCTAGATATGTGCACTCTTTTTCCTTCATTAGGACTTTTTCTCACAGGGTTTTTTTTAATAAGGTTTTAACGAGGTACATCATCTATTAATGGACATCCAAGGGGAAGTGTTATAAATATAATATCCCAATGTAGTGGATGTCCATTAACTATGTTAATCCTTTGTATGTTGCTCCTATAAATAGGATGCACAGATGCAATGTTGAGAGAAAAAAGATTAATACAAAGCAATAGATACGTAGTGTCTTACCTATTCATCATTTAGTACCTTTTGTACTTTATGAATTAAGTTAGTATTTATTTTATATCACTTTCTACTTAAACAAAGAATTTAAGGAGCCATAAATACCACAAACTTTTTCACTTTTTTGGAATTTTTGAAGTTGGATTAGGAGGTGGAGCTGGAGTTGGTGTTTGGCCATAATTTTTAAAATTATAGTTTTTGATGAAATATAGTGTAAAAAAGTAAAAAAAAATTGAAAAATAAGTTTTTCTTGTTTTTAGTATTTCGAAATAAGTGAAAAAAATTTCAAAAAAAAGTGAATAATTTTTATAGCCAAACGCCCACTGAGGAATTTTACCAAGATTCTGCTTCCCAAATCTCAACTGAAATAATCAGACAAAATGGTCCTTATATTTGAGGTAGGTTCAAATTAGTCACCTAAATATATAGTATTAAGTAGTTTTGGTCCTTTAAGGTTTTTGCAAAAAAGTTACTACTCTCTCCGTCCCATAATTAGTGTCACCTTAGCCAAAAATACCCATATTAAGAAATTAATAATGCAATGTAAAGTTTACTAAATTACTCCTATATAATAAAAATAAATTATTTTTTCCTCCTGAATGCACAAGCTATAATCTTTTTGACATTGGGAATCCAATAATACCAAGCTACTATGTGGCTTGACGTTACTTTAACTTGTCAGTTTTTTGTTTAAGGGTAGAGTTGAAAAAAAACTAGTCAATTTATGTCTTGGTTTCCTAAGATGACACTTATTATGGGATAATTTTGTTTGGCTAAGGTGATACTTATTATGAGATAGAGGGAGTACCATATTTTTGGTCATTGTCAAGTGTTTGTCGAATTGTGTCTGTTATATTGAACGAGGACTATAAAAGAAACAGGGAGATTAGCGGGAATCCACACTTAGAGGTATAATTATTGTAGTTTTTTTTTTTAAATCATTTTTTGATTTATATCTATAGTCTGGTGTAGGCTTTTAGCTGTTTGAGGTGTAATTTTTGTTATTTTTTATATTATTTTTAGTGTGTAGTGTAGTATTTTTGAGTTGCGTTTTTTGCAATTTGATAGGACTTTTTTTGTTTTTAAGATTAAAAAATCACTGTTTCCCTCAAATTTAGCAAACATAAACTATTAAATATTTGATAGAGACTTAAAGTGTTAATTTTTAGCAAATTTAGAAAAATAGAAGCTTGAACCAAAACTTGCAGTATAAGAATGAGAATATGTTACTTGGAAAGTAGACAGTGAAAGATTGATGGTAGCTTTGCAGTAAAGAGTCATAAGGGTATTAACAGAACTTCTTGTGTTGAAAATAGAAAAAAGGGTTTGAACAGAGAAGAAAAAAAACATAAACCTAGTACTTTAGACAAGAATTTAAGGAATCTAATAGCCTGTTTGGACAAACTTCTAAAATCAGCTTATTTTGAAAAGTGTTTTTCAAAGAAGTACTTTTAGCTAAAATCAGTTTGTGCTTGGCTAATTAATTTAAAAAGTACTTTTGAGTAGCAATTAGTGTTTGGCCAAGCTTTTAAAAAGTGTTTCTACTTATATTTTTTTCAATAGTGTTTTTGGGCAAAAACATTTTTTTCTAGTTTCTGAAAAACCGCTTATGTTACTCCCCATAAGTACTTATTTTCTCCCAAAAGCCAAACACCTCATTTAAAAAATAAAAAAAAATAAGAGCACTTTTGGAAAAAAAAAACTTGATCAAACACGCTATTAACTATGGAGGAATTTTACCGAGATTCTGGTTCCCCAAATTTCAACTGAAATAATCAGAGAAAATGACAAAAGTGATCCTTATGTTTGAGTGTAGGTTTAAAGAAGCCCCTTAAGTATGTAATGAACCATTTTGATCCTTTAAGTTTGTCAAAAATTACTACTCCCTTCGTCCTAATTTGTTCAAAGGTTGATCAGTTTGGGGAGTCAAACAATTTTTTCTTTGACTGAATTTTAAACATAGATTCTTGAGTATTTTATAATAAAATTTACATATTTGAAAACTACATAAAAAGTATTATAATATCCCGTTTGGTCAAGCTTCTAAAATCAGCTTAGTTTAAAAAGTAAAAACAGTTTGTGTTTAGTCAATTAATTTAATAAATACTTTTGAACAACAATTAACGTTTGACCAAGCTTTTAAAAAGTGCTTCTAAGTTATTTTTCTCAAATTTTCAAAAGAATGTTTTTAGGCAAAAACTATTTTTTTAGCTTCTGAAAAATTGCTTCTACTCACCAAAAGCAATCTATGAGCCTGTTTGGATGGGCTTATGCCTATAAGTTGTTTGCAGCTTATAAGCTAAAAAAATATAAGTTGGGTAGTCTAACTTATTTTTTTTGGCTTATAAGCTGTTTTCAGCTTATAAACTGCTTTAGATAAGCTAAGTCAAATGGGCTCAATTATTTTTTTGAGCTTATTTTAAGCACAAAATGACTTTCAGCTGGTCAGTTAAACACTCAAAAAAACTGAAAACAACTTAAAAGCAACTTATAAGCCAATCCAAACGGGTTCTATATCTATATATATTATTAAAAGCATAGGAAGAAACACCATATCCAGCCAAGTGGCAGGCTAATAATAAGTCACTTTGTGGTAATTTAGGACAAGAAATTAGTTATTCATAAAAAACTAAGCCAAGTGGCAAGATACTACACAACCACTTAGCAAATTTTAGGATTTTTCATAAAAAGGAAAAGAAAAAAAAAACATCTCCAAAGCTTTTAAATACCCAAAAAAAAATCGTATGATTTCTATATTATATAAACAGTGGTTTCAACATGTCAGCTTGATGTCAATCAATCTCCAGCTGAGGGTATATTCAATTTTGCACCATTAAGTATATAAGCATAATACATAAACATAACCTTAAACTTGGTCTCAGCTGGCAAGTATGCCCTTCAACTTTAGGTGTGCACAAGTAGACACCTCAACTTATCTAGAGTTGAACAAATGAACATAAATGCTGGCATGACAAATAAATTTTGGAGGGTCACATGAGTGCCATGTAAGCATTTGTATTTATGTGTTCAACTTTATACAAGTTGAGGTGCCTACTTGCGCACACCCAAAGTTAGAGGGCATATTTGCCAACTGAGGCCAAGTTTAAGCGTCTGTTTATGTATTATGCCTTAAGTTATACGTAAAGCTGTCAATATAGGTTTAGTTCGTGAGGCTGGCCCAACCCAACCCTTTATTTAAGTAGGGTTGAGCTAAGATTTCTTTGGCCCATATAGAAGCAAGGCTCAAAAGCCCAGCCTCTCTTAGCCCGCCGGCCTCAAGGGTTGGGCTGAGGCCAGCCCTTGAGACCAGAAAAGAATAATAAATTAATTATTTAAAAAAAATATATAAGTAAATTAAACAAATAGATAAAAAGCAATGAGAAAAACGAATGTAATCACTACTAAGTAGTAATTAGAAACTGGAGTAATAATTTTTAGTCTTAAATTTGTTCTCTTGAATTTTACTTCTATGATATGGATTTGCGCAAGAATGGGTGATAGAAAATTATATTTCATATTGCAAAAGTTTCATATTCAAATTGTACGAAAAATTACTTAGAAAATGTTATTTTGAAAAACGAAAAAACTTAAAGAGCTAGCCTGTCCCAGCCCACGGCCCGGTTAGAGCTGGATTGGGCTGCCATTTTGCAGGCTCTTCAATTAAAAGGAACAGTCTGTCCTAGCCATTTAATTCTTTAGCCCTTTAGGGCTGGGCCCATTTTGACTTATACGTGCCTTCTATCCTACCCCTAAATAGACACGTAGCACACACTTTGAGGCTTGATTTCTTTCCGACCCTAATATCTTCTAGATCTTTCACTCCAGTATTTCTCCCTCTTCGACTTCTTCATCACTAGCTCTTTCTCTGCTAATTTTGTATATTTGTATCTGAATTCTGAATAATAAATCGGGAGGAATTGCAGGCTTTTCTCATACGAAAATTGTTCAGGTTATTTTCTTCAATTTGATTTCTGATTATTTTTCCATTTGGACGGGATTTCCCTACAAAGTACCTTGAGAATTATTGAAGATTTTTGCTTATGTCTAGGGATGGAAAAGAGGTTAAGAGACCCCGGAGAAGATTATGGGGGGACTGTAGTAAGGCATTGTATGAAATAATTATAGTTGGGGATGTGTCAAATAGCTTGATGATGTTATATAGAGTCCAAATTAGAAATTTCTAAGATCTCTTTTTTTCATTCGAATTTCAGATTATTCACAATCCAGAATTCATAGTTTATGTTCATAGCTTTCCACACCCAAAACAAACTTAAATAGTGATAAGATCCGGCTTGTGAAAGACACAGATTCAAACAACAAAACGCGGAAAAAAAAGATAGATTAGAAATCAAAGATGAGAAGTGAAGATATTGAGATGAGAATAAAAGAAAGAGAGGACTAAGACAATAAATCAACATTGAATTAATCCAAGGAGAAGAGCTAATTGAAATACAATTAGAGACACAAATTTGAATCCACATATGAGCTACTCTAATATGAAATCAATGGATAAAGGTTCAATAGCCATCAATGAAATCCACCAACGATGAACTCTCCTAATCACTACAATTACACTGAACTAAGCTATCAAGCTAATCACTCTTCAATAGTATTCTTTCATCATCCAAAAATTAAAGAATGAAAATAGCATAAAGCAAGCTTATATAATTTACCTTATTACAACAAAGGTCCAAAAGTGACATTTGCACAAATAACCCAACATGGGCCCTTCTTCACTTGAATTGCAATCCTAGCCTCGAATTTGCACTCCTAGCCACGAATTGTATTCCTAGCCACGAATTGCACTCTTTAGCCATGTTTGCACTTCTAGCCACTTTGTGTGGCTTGACCTTCATCTTAGCTATCATCCACACGTCGTATGCTTCCTTACATTGATTATATGGGTCTTCAAGGGGTTCCAAAGCCTCTCTTGCCATCAACATTCTTTGTAAAGCTCAGGGGTCCTTGGCTTGGCTTGAATGGAGTGTCTAGAATGGAATGTGCCCATCGATATCATATCAAATAATCATCGACAAAAAGAGAAAATTACAAAGAAATCTCTATCTTTTTGTTTCTTCCGTGAAAAAAGTAGAACTTTTTTTATCACAAAAGAGAGAAATGGTGGAAGCTGAAAAAGACAAAATGACAAATTAAATCTTAGACCTCCATGTGAAACTGATTGTACCTACTATTCGGCAACAGAAATGGGAAAACACCAGTTTAGCACAAATTAACATATTTCATATTGAATAAGTAGCATCTATAATCTTATGTTTCAACATTCTCTTTAGTTCTAATCAATCCTTTAATGTCCTTGATGAGAGATTCAAGGTTATGAGTCGATGACCCCACTTCTCCAACACTTTGTTTTGCCAATTTTGATAAATTCCCAGCCGATTTCTTGAACTCATCCCTTTTTGTACACATCAGATCCTTTATCATTCTCTCTATAGTGAATCTGTCACAACAGTCCTTCATATCCAGCCCAATTTGCCATAATTTATTTACTAATCTACTATTGACTCTCTGGTCCACATTGTGAGGCCAACAGATCATAGGCTTTCCCTCAACAATGCTTTCCAAGGTCGAGTTCCATCCACTATGGGTTAAAAATCCTCCAATAGCTGGGTGGGCTAGTATCCTTTTTTGTGGAGCCCAACTCACTATGTAACCATATTCCTGGCAACCTTCTGCAAGCTCCTTCATGAACTTATAATCCGTTTCGCCTCCCTTTAATATGTTAGGCCTCAAGACCCACAAAAATCTAACTGTACTATTTAGTAGGCCATGCCAAAATTCCAAAATTTCCTCCTTTGATGCAACTATTAGACTTCCAAAACTCACATAAATTACTGATCCCACAGGCTGTGCATCAAGCCATTTGATTGAACTTTGGTCTTCTTCCCACAAACTATTTGAGGACAACAATGATGGAGTCTGTTTTGCAGCAAGTTTAGTCTTCAAGTGCAAGTGTACTGGCCCAATTGCATATGTTTTGGCAGAGTGAGAGTGAATACAAGAAAGAAAAGGTCCGTCTAAATATTCAAATGTATTCATTATGAGACCATAGGCTTGTGGGATCCGTTCAATCTCCTTCAAAGCGGCTAGGAATTCGGGGTCGGTCTTATAATCTGTGAGACAAAAGTGTGGAAGATCTCTTCGTCGGAGAAGACCTTCCATGGGGGGAATATGTGTTACCAATGCATCCAAGTCATCGCCTAAAAAGAAAGAGTTTATGTTTTACAAAATCAGGTCAGTTAAACTTTAAAGATAATTAATTCCATTCAAATTTCTATGATAAGCATTAAAAATGATAACTAATCTGGTATCACAAATTAAACTACATTAAAAATATAACAAAAAAATTATATTGATAGTGTATATAATTTAAATCAATATATAAAATATAAAGTTGTTCAGGTTAAAATTTACAATTTGAGGCTCTAAACTTCCAATACTTCGTTGATTGAAGAAAAAATTATGCATACTCAATATTTAATGAATACATGACATGTTATTTATATACACCATTCTTGTTGAACTATGATTAATTTATATATCTATTTTAACCTTAATTTATCACTTAGGTATAATATATTTATATAGTTTATGTAAATACCAAGCGTCAATAACTTTTTTTTCCAAAAGTTTTCCCTTCACTGCTCCATTTCAAGTAAAATGAATTCGATAAGTGTAGAATGAGCAACTCGAAAGCTAAATCAGCAAACTCAATGAAATACACACCGCAGCAAAATAAGTACGCCGTATGAGAGAACAACAAACTGTATGAACCAAATCACCAATGAATAGACAAGGTTTGAATTTTAATTTTAATTCTTTTTCTTCTCATCGTCTAGTATTAGAATTTTTATTTCCATAACTAATTTTAAACTTAATTCTCCACTTGCTTCTCCTGTGATTATTATTACAAGTTTGAAATTCAGAAATTAAAAATACAATCCTGACATCAGATGTTCCCTTATATTCTTTATACATTTGGTCGTGCATTTTCAATAGCTTTCTCTTGTTTTTTTCTCTGTTCTATTTCGATTTCGATCTTGTTAGTTCTTTAGGCATGCTTGTCCTCCCCCTAGCTTCCACGAACTCATTTCCAAACTCTTTTGAACATATTAGCGATTCATTAAGTTTCAGAAAAAACAATATACATTTATTTAGCATCTTGCATAAAATATTTCATCATAAAAAAGTTTTAAGATATTTACCTGTATTTGATTTCTCATTCTATTTTTTCTCAATATCCTTATTGTAATATTCAACTTGGAAGAAGGCAAGTTTATTGAAAAGTTCAAGATAATTTACTGCAGGAGTAATAAAGTTGAGCAAGTTTATACAGTAAATGCCCTATCGGGCCAAATCAAAAGTCTTGTATATTTTGTGATTTCTAAGAATTTTAATGGATTATTTATAGGTAGTGTCGTCATTTTCACTACACCAAAAGAGACTTTTGGTGGCAATATATTTTCCTTTTAACGGCAATAGTTATTGCCACAAATATATTTACCAGCAATTGGTTAATGTCATTAGATCAAAGGTCGCTAAAGCCTTTAGCGACATTTATTGTTAGGGCTAAAGTTTGATATTGCCGGTAATAATTGATTCTAGAATATTATTAGCGGCAATTAAGTTATTGCCGCAAATTAATTGCCGCTAAAAGTATATTTTGTTGTAGTGTGTTTTTTCACTTTTTGTCCCCAAATGTTTGACAAAGCTCGTTTTTAAGATTCAAAGTAAGTAAAATCTGACCAAAATTTTGAAAGCATCTTTCGTCGTTCGATGTGAGGTAAACTGTGATAACATAATTGGAAGCAGATAAAGGAGGAGTACTATATACTAAGCTAGTATCTCCATGATAGTGAGGGTAACCTGAATGTACTCACTACCCCTGATAGTGAGCATTTATATACTATGTCGTATGTAACAAGTTTAGTAATTAATAAATTATCCGCTTAACCAAATAAAATACAAGTTTAGTAATTAATAAAATATCCGTTTAACCAAATAAAATACTTTTCTTATAGTCTTAATTGGACTATGTAAACTTTAAATAAGATAAATAACCAAATGAAATTATCTCCAAACATTTGAGGCCGTTTAGTTGCTGGTTAATTAGGAAAGGAGTTATTCTGGTGTTAAAATTCCAATATAGCTAATATCATGATTGGAAGTATTTTAGGAATCACTTCATGTGATCACTTGACTTAAGGAAATTACCTAGTAAAGTCATTTATCTTTTTTTTTTTTTTTTTTTTTTGTTTCTCATATGATCATTAAAGTTTATGTATTTGCCTTTGAAAGTAACAAGGGTCAAAAGTCACTTCAAAATAAAAGAAAAAAGGGCCAAAGTAGTCCCTTAAGTTTGGACTTTGAGTAAAACATCCCTTATTATAACACCAAACAATAATTGTCCTCTAACTATTTTTCACTTTCTTACTTCGTAAATTAGATTGTGTTCGTCCTATAGGTAAGTTCATAATATAGATTAAAAAACAAATCATAATGTTTAAAAGTAAAAAAGAAATGAAGAGTGTTAACGTAGAGGGTAAAATATGTACTAAAACTTTTAAATGAGATAAAGGGGAGGAACAACTATTGTTCGAAATTGGGAGAGATATTTAATTTTTTAGCATGGTTGGAGGGGGAAATAATTTTCACCCAAATAATATTACAAGATTGACAAAATAATGTTTGAAAACTATAAAAAAAAATTAGTACGCAATGATGATATAGAATCTCCTCATTTTGTGTGATATCGAATGATTTATATTATTATGGTGATGTCCTTCAATATGTATCTATGTTTTTTTCTTTTACGAAAACCCTCTATGATTAATCTTTACATATGAAGTTTTTTCCTAATTAATAAGGAAGATGATGAATTCCTTCAAAAAAAAAAAAACTATTTTATCAAAATAAAGATTACTCATAGAATGAATAAATAGAAAACATTATTTTATTGTTGAATTCATAAGTTTTCAAGCAAATAGAGTACATATAGGCAATTTCATATTCCTTTTTTAGTAGTGATAAAATAAAAAAAGTTTTTTTTTCATTTCTAAAGTTATCAGTCACAGTTTTTCGTGTGTTTCATTACTTTTAATACCACAGTTAGAGTTTTACTAAAATTGTAATTTTTGTATCGTTAAAAGGTTGTTAGTGTTTTATGTTAAAGAATAAGAATTATTTTAATTGGAAATTTAACTTAAGGGACTACTTTGTCCCTTTTTCTTTTATTTTTAAAGTAACTTTTAGGCCTTATTATTTTGTAAGGCAAATGTATAAGCTTCAATGACCATATGAGGAACAAACAAAAGATAAATGATTTTACTAGGTAATTTGCTTAAGTTGAGTGATCATTTGAGGAATTCACTCAGTATTTTAATTTCTTTATATAAAATTCAACACAAGAAGTATGATGATTGGTTATCATTTTATAATCTCATAAATTAAAAAAAGATATAAATGACGAGTCAACTTATGTAGTATTATTTTACTTATTCCTATATAACTAATTATTGCATAATTAATCCCTACATAACTAATAGTAATATATTATCTATATTACTAATACTTTCACATCTATACTAGGGGCAGAGCCACATAGGGCTGAGGGGGTTGCAAACCCCCTTCAGCAGAGAAAAATACTATTTATACATGGTTAAAATAATTTTTTATGTATATATAGTAGATGTTAAACCTCCTTTGACTTCTTCGCATGTTTACTTTTTATATTTGAACTCCCTTAGTAAAAATTCTGACTCCGCTACTGTCTATAACCAACCACCAAATGGCCCCTTTAATTTAATTTGACGTAATCCAACAAATAAGAATGGAGAGAGAAAGGGAACATATTTCCATCTAAAGGAAAATATTACCCCCTTTATTTCAATTTATGTGGCATGTTTTTTTTTTAAGGAAATAATGTCACTTTTTTTAATTATAAATAATTCTCTTTTTACACTTAGTAAAATAATTTATAGTCACACAAATATTTAAGATTAACTTTAGATCATATATTTTAAATAAATGTGTTTTTTTTAATCTCTAGTCAAAGAGTGCCACAATAGATTAGACTTTCCGTCGACAACGCGTTGCTTGGGATTCCATTTATCACGATGCAAAGAAAAGATGAACGGAAACCAAGGTACGGAATCTTATTAAATTTGAAGTTAAGAACGAGGAAAGAGAGATGTGGAGATAGAGGTAGACTGTTCTGTACTCTCTCCGTTTAAAATTATTTATCGTCATTATTTAAAATAATTATCTCAAATTATTTATTATTTTAAAAGTTTAAGGTACAATTAATTATTCTTTTCATCATTTGGCCAAGTGGGGCTTACAGGAAAGTAAAGAAAAAAATCTAATGAACAGTGATCCCAAGTATTACAGTGAACGATCCCAGAACGTCGCTTCACATAGTGACCCAAAAGAATATCATCAAAAAGATTCTAAGAATATTCAGAGAGACGGTAGTACAGTAAGATCTAAGATATGTTTCCATAGAAAGTTACATAGTCCTCAGTTATGGCTTGATTTAATTGCCTTTCAGTTGCTCTTTCTAAGCTTCTATTTTATTGTATATGTTTCATGTCTACCTTACGCAGTCGGTACAATCTTTCTGTACTGATGTCCCTTGGTCGGGGGCGCTGCATTTGTTATATTTCACATTGCAGGCTCAGGATTACCGAGTGGCAGGCGTGCATCCTAGATGGTACAAATGTTCAGCATGATGGTGTAAGCTCCATTCTTCCTAGAGCTAAGTCAGGTTTTGTACTTTTATGTATAGAGATTATGGGTAGGTCGGGACTCTGTCCCGCTAGTATGTCAGTTGTACAGTTTATGTTATTCTAGAGGCTTCATAGACGTTTGTAGTCAGGTTCAGTCATGTACAGGTTTGATATTTTGTTCATATGGACACCACATCTTATAGTTCATATTAACATATTTACAGGTTTACTACGTCATGTAGACGATTACAGTTTCACAGTAGATGCCTATAGTATGTATGTAGAATGTAGCTCATCCCAATCAAGACTGGGGCATGACATATAGTAAAATTGTCAATTATTTTTAATTCCTTAATAGGTGTGTCAAGTCAATATATGACAAATAAAAATAGGCGAAGAAAGTATTTTTGAAGGGACGTGTAAAATAAATAAAAAACAAACAATTATTTGCTTCGGAGGGATTACCTTTGAAGGGAAGCTGTTGAGCTTGAATGAGTTTAGGGAGACACAAGTAAACCCAAAGACAGGAAGGGCTAATAGTGTCAAAGGGAATAACTGGAACTCCCATCTCATTTCCAATATCCACTGCATAATAAGACAGAGCATCTGGTATGACACACGTCACTCTTTCTTTTACCAACAAATCTCTTAGAAAAGGCTCTGCCACCGTCTGCACGGAGCTGATAATGTCCCCAAATTGTTCAATGGAGCGCGGGTGTTCCTCAGGAAGGCCATCAGGTATTGTCACGAATCGGAATAATCCATCATATTGCTCGAAACGAGATTGCACATTGCTGCAACGAAGGAGACGTTCTTGGTTGTGGATGGTGTTGAGGAAGGTCACCTTCAGGTCTTCTAGGCAAAAGAGCTCGGCAAGCTGCAGCATAGAGTTGATTGGGCCTTGTATTGGCAGAGGGAAGATGACAACATGAGCAATGCAGCCTGCTTCTTGCTCCATAACTCTATTGTCTACTATACTCTTTCACCACTTGAGGCTTTCTTTACCTGAATGGCTGAGTATGTGAAATTAAGTTTGATGTCTCATATTTTATAGATGGAGTTAATGCAGCATTTTCCCCTTCCAGGAACCTTCTTCTCATCTTTGACTTTCTTTAATTATTTGGCATGTTGAAGGTGTATATACCGAGCCGGTTTGAATGGGCTTATGGCTTTTGGCAAGTTAGAAATTCTAGCTTATGATTTTTGGTCTTTTTTTTTAGTCATTCTGGCTTAAAAATAAGTGCTTAAAAATATTTTTTTATTTTATTCAAATACTATAAAAATGCTTAAAAGTTATTTCGGCTTAAAAGCACCTAAAATAAGTCAATCCAAACAGGCTCATACTCTATTATAATTCCCCTTGTCTCAATTTATGTGATATAGTAGGCGTTTGGCCATGAAAACCAAATATTTTTCACTTTGTTTAGAATTTTGAAGTTGGAGTTGAAGATGGAGTTGTGTTTTGTTATAGTTTTTTGCAAAGAATACTTGGTTGTTTGAATGTATTGAAAGTGAAAAAAGTGAAAATAAGGTTTTTGGTGTTTTCCAAATTCCAAATACAAATGGCCAAACATTGATTTTCAAATAAAGTGAAATAATTTTCCGAAAAAAAGTGAAAAATTCTCATGGCCAAACGGGTCCATAATTTGGCTAAATTCGGAATTTGTGTGGCTGTAAATCATTTTATTAAGAGTAAAAGGAGAAAGTTTAAGTTAAATTAATTCTAAATTTAAAAATCTATCATTCTTTTCAAGACAGACCAAAAAAGAAAATATATTAAATAAATAAATTGAGACAGAAGGAGTATCCTTTGCACATGTTAAGAGAACTAATTTTTTTGCTTCTTGGTGGTGTATACTCTATTATATCCTTTAACACATGTAAGAGGGTTATAGATATACTTCTTACTCCACTTGTTAAATTAAGAAACCATACTTAAAAAACAAGTGGAGAAGAAATATCTCAGCTTCCCATAAGACTAGCTCATTACAGCCTTGTGAACAGATAGAACTATCCATTTTATATAGAGGTTGATTGTCAATTATCGTGAGTCGCATATTATTGATCCATTTAAGCAAATGTCGAAGTTATAAGTTTTCCGATAAATTAAGGTCATTTTAATGGATCTCAAATCATGACTATATTTAGGTGATATTTTTCGTTTCCCAATAGTCAATTTGACTAATCTTTGAAATTAAATTGAATTAGATCAACTTAATATTTTAAATTAAAATATTCAAAACTATACGAAAAATAATATAAGTTGCAATTCTTCTTACGTCAATAAATGATGAAAGAATATATTTTAAAATATTTGTCAAAGTTTACATACTTTGAGTCTCAAAAGGGAAAAAGTGTCACATAAAGGGACGTATGGAGTGTATGATAAATGCTTACCCGTAATATAAGTACTCTTATTATGTTACATATTTACTAGTTTTAGGGTAAATATTTATCAATGTTTACCCCAAATCAATAAACTATGAAATATGTTATAATAGGAGTATATATTTTCACTTTATTGAATTAATTAACCATGATAAGTTAAATTGATATTGTATAAACACCCGGTGCGATTAAGTATTTACGTGTCAAATTACGAAAAAATAAGTTATTACTACTTCTAATTAATAAATATAAAATTATTTATATGTGTATCGTGTCCTGAAAAAATCAAAAGCACCAATTTTTTGGGAGAATTTTTTTTTTCCTTTTTCCTTCTGCTCAAAAGCTGGAAAAAGCTTCTACTACTACTAAAAACACTTTGCTAGTAACAACAACAGCCCAGTGAAATCTCATACTTTGCTAGTATTTTAAATAAATATATCAAGGGAAATTTTGAAAAATATACATCCTACCATAAAATATGACGCCACATAACCCAATATACAATATTATACAACACTACAGCTGAGAAAATCATTATGCACAATATATCAACCTTGTATAAAAGTGTATAATAACATATAAAAAATATTTATACACAAATATGGGCTAAACAGGGTAACAAACTCAAAATACAAACTCCGTGGCGTAAATATTTTCTCCCGTAGACATAGAGCGTAATTTTTCCGATATATCAATAGGTGGAGCCTATTGATCTTTTTTATTAACAATAACCAAATTAATTTTTTATACCAACTGAGCATTTTTATTCATCTTTCAGCAAAAAGTGAGGTGAGAGAGAGTTGCACACTTTACGAAACTCCCTAATTACATAAGATTTGACTAGTTTTAAACTAGTAAGATAAAAAGAACGCTACCCTTTGGTTCGGCCCTCTTCCGAACCCCGCACATATCGGGAGCTTAGTGTATCGGGCTGCCTTTTTTTCTATTACTTCAACATATCAAAGCTCCTATCATTTGAGACAAAAAAGAACTCCTATGTTAGAAAGTGAGTATCCACTCATGGGGGATCAAAATGAATTAATGACTTCTTCAGATTGTAGACTCTTGTTGATGGCATACCCCTCCTATTTGTGTTAATCGTCCTTTAACTTCTTTTGGTAGGTCATTGAAATTATGAAATATTTGAGATTGAAAGCATTCATCATGTCTAAGATTGGACAATTTGTCAGCTACTTGATTACCTTCCTTAAACACATCACATGTTTTAGGATATATCCATTTTCCTCCATTCCTTTCCTTAGCTCAGTAACTTCATCTTAAATGTTCCATAGGATGTTATTAACACCATTAACAGAGTCACACAGTCTACCAAGAGATTATAATCACTCCAGCTTCTACGTATTGAAATTCATTCTCTAAAAACTACTTGATACCATGCGAAAGTGAAGCTGCCTCAGCCATATTACTAGTTCCTACTCCCAGATTAAGAGTAAAAGCCATCATTAGATGCCCATGTTGATCTTTGATTACCCCCCACCAGCACACTGCCCATCTTTGCAGCTTCCATCCGTATTGAGTTTGATAAAGCTCATAGAATGTTTCAACCACTTCACCAGCATATTCTTCTGGAAAGCCAGGGGTTTGTCACAAATCTCCTCTGTACCTCTCAAATTTTGCTGTATTTTCACTTAAGCAAATAATCAAATTAACAAAATCCAACAGAAAAGAAATTACAAAATGTTCATAATTTGAGCTAGCTAAAACGAGAAAACATATTCCTATAAAGTTATATAACTTGCTAATTAGCTGCTTCTGTTGTTGCACCAGACTTGTTTTGCAGTTCTTCACTTGTTGATGGCCTAGGATCATATGTAGCATCAGTACTCTATCATAAAGTGTCAAGTGACCTTCATTAATTCCTGCTTCTCTACTGTTCTGCTTCTGCATTTAAAATATTTTCCTAGCTTGATCCTAATATTTGACTAGTAGTGTTTATCCATGTTAAGGATTCCTCTTCCTTGAGGTGGTAGATCTGCAAACGAATTGTATTCTAGTGTCCCTTCTAGCAGTGCCTGATTTGGTATGTAGTCAACCAGAGTAGTTCTTTCTCTATAAGTACATGTTGAAACTGCGCTTGACATGCATGTTGCATTGCTTTTATGTCTTCCACCAGTGTAATGAGTTGTCAAGGTACATCCCATTTATCTTCCATAATATACTTCATTACCAGAAAATCTGTCTGTAAACACACTTGCTGACAACTTTCTATAACACATTTATAGATTGCCTCCTTAATTGCCACAACTTCAGCCTCAATGTTAGTAATTTCATGTATTTCCTTTCCTTGAGCATATAACAGGTTTCCCTGATGATTCCTCAAGCAGTAACCAAATGAACTGCTACTTGGATTTTCTTTGCTTGCACCATCTGTATTGCACTTTATCAACCTTCAATGCAGTCTTACTTTCTGTATTTGCGGTCATAAACATATAACGTTATGCTTCGAGCACTGCATACTCGTGTTCATGTGTCCCTCTTGTCAAAGACTTTTCAATCTCCATACCGTTCCAGACCTTACACTAACTGACCTTACAACCCAATTCTGTACGAATTGAACTTCTCATATCTTTTGTAGATGGGCCTTTATTCTCAGGAAACCTATCTTTGAAGAATTCACCGATGACTTTCGTTGTGGCGTGTGGATTGTGTCTCGTAATATGCTAAGACCCACAAGTGTGAGACTTTACGTACGTTCTGATATTGTACCTATCAGAACTTGTAAGCCGTCCAACCCCCAGCCACCACTTGCACTCGGGATGTACACATCTTATACAATACACAGAACACGAATTAATCACCTTCTTGAGTCCAAAATCTTTCTTCAGATGAGCAAGTTTCAATGAAACAACTAATTCTTTCTTGTTCTTGAATGGAATTCCCTTGTAAAAATTCGTTCGTCATCTTGAACATGGTCGGATTGTGTTGATTGTCCCTGATGCATTGCTCACAACTTCAGGAATAGGAATCTGTTCACCTTCTCTTTTATTGTCTGGAATATATATACCACCCCATCCCATTCATAATTTAACATATCTTGTTGGTCTTGAGTTATATTGTCGTTCTCTACCGACCTTCCAACCATGTATACCCTAAAAATGGGCCTAGCTTCATCTTTCAAATAAGCACTCAAACGAACTTGATCATTTATCTTAAAAGGAGCTCCCTCTACTTTTTATCATAGTCGTGCATGTAAGTGATGGCAACATCTTTCGAACCACAATCATCAAACACAACATCCCTACACACAATTATCACTACCGTCTTTACCATGTAACTACCCTTCGAACGTCAAATATAACGACTGTCGGTCATGACAGTAGATACAAAAGTAGTACAAAATGCAATATGCAGTAGTTGTTGAAACAACTTTGTAGCACCTCGTACCGTCAGGCTATGGTTTGACTCGTAAGATAAGGATATAATGGAACCAAGAGGGGAAGTGTAGGAAGTGTTTTGAAACCTATAAAAGGTATAAGAAAAGTCTTTGAGCAAATTAAAATTGTAAGCTACACTACGGATCATGTTTTCAAGTGAGTTTCGACAAGGCCTCACTTCAAGCAAGTATAAGCCCCTTATTACTTGAGAATTTGGGAAATCCTCCTAAATTAAAGTTGTAGCCCTTTAAAATACATTTCCATCCATATAAGTATTAGGTCGAACAGATCTGTGTGTAAAAGCTATGCCTATTTTACTGGACCTTACGTAGTCTGCGCGGCTGGCTGCGCGACCAAGCTTTAGGTGCACGACCGTGCACCGGAGGCAGTGTTATTGCCTTTGGTCTGAGTTCTCTGTAGGGTTGGGCCTTCCGGCTACATAGCCGCGTACGGGTAAAGACGTTATAAAATGCCCTAGGTCGGACCTCACCTCCCAAACACGAAAAATTGCTCTAGAGAGAAGCTCTCAAGAATCAACTTCCTCCAAGGTCCCTCTATCATCCATGGTGCAAATTGGCCATAGATTACTCATGATTTCTTCATCTTAACACAAATTAATACCTCCTAGTCATTTTCAAGGAAGTTTCTCAAGAACTCAAGTGAAGGATTTTACAAGGGTTTCTTCCTAAAGGTAAGATTACACCTGCAAACTCTCATGAATGACTAATTGATGATAATGTAAGTAAGATATTATGTTGGGACTTATGGGATTGTGATTGGAACCGATAATCCCCTATTTTGAATATTGTAGAGAATTGAAGAATGGTGTTAATGGTGGAATGGTTGGTTGATAGTTGTTGTTGACCTCATGGGTGATGAGTGGGGCAGTTATTATATATATATATATATATAACATCATCTAGTGGCAAGAAGATAGGTTGTTGGATGAAGAAGCACCATCAATGAAGGTTGTGGAGCTTCATGCCCACTAGGTTTTTGATAAAATGCTTAGAGGAACAAATCAAATATTGTCCGGAGAAGTAGAACTTTTCTCCCAGTAATTGCTTGCTGGCAATACAATGTGGTTGATTTTGTTAAGGTACTTATTGTTTTGAAATATCTGATAGTTGACTTTGACAACTATTAAAGAGAGGAATCTATATATATATATATATATATACACGTGCTATGCCCGGGCACAAAATCATGATAGAAAGTAGTAAATTTAATTAAAAAAATGTAACTTATGAACATTTTTCTATTGTATAATTTATTTAATCTAGAGCCCGTTTGGATTGGCTTATAAGTTGCCTATAAGCTGTTTTCAGCTTTTTTGAGTGTTTGGCTGACCAGCTTAAAGCCATTTTGTGCTTAAAATAAGCCCAAAAAAGGGCCCGTTTGACTTAGCTTATCTAAAGCAGCTTATAAGCTGAAAACAATTTATAAGCCAAAAAAAAAAAGTTGGACTACCCCAACTTATTTTTTTTGGCTTATAAGCTGTTTCCAGTTTATAAGCTGCATTTTTTTAAGCCCATCCAAACAGGCTCCTAGTGGCACGTTATTTGTTAGAAAGTCTTTATAACTGTTAAAGTTTCGTAGTCACATAATGGAATAATTCTTAAAGAACAAATTATTTATGGTGAAGGAAGTTTGGAAGGAGAATTAGCAAATATAAATGGATACGATATTTGACATTCACCAAAGAAGCAAAACTTTGGAGGATACAATATTCGACATTCACTAAAGAACAAAACTTTGGAGGTTTACATTTTCAGAAAATGTTTTTCAAATTTTCCATGTTTGACTGGTCAAAATCTTGGAAAAATATTTTCTGTAGGAAAATAAGTTCCTTAAAAATGAGGAAAATGACTTCTCTAAAGGAAGTAGGAAAATCAGCAAGCTAGGGTCAAACAGGTTGCACTGTAACATATGGTAAGAATTCCATATAAAGCAAGTAGGGATTTAGTAGCTCAATTGATTGGCTACTTGAACTATCACCTTGTTGGTGAGGGTTCGAATCCCCATATTATAATCCACTCTCCCATTTTTCCTTCCCTTACCCCCCTATGTAATTAAAAAAAAATTACTTTTTTAAAAAATAAAAAAAACAAACATATGGACAAGCAAGCAAAAAACTTGATATGCTTGGGAACTTAAACCCAAGTTAAACATTTAAAGGCTTATTCAGTTTTGAGGTTGCTTTCAGCCTATCCAATGTGTTCTAGCAAATGCGCTAGACGAATTTTGAAGTTTGTCCCATTAAGAATATCTTTAATTTTAAGGATCATCAATCCTTGCCGCAGACATGAGCCGATTTAAAGGGTGGGGAGGGTGCAGGGTGGGGAGAGTGCTCACCCGAACACCCTCGGCAAAATATTACATAGTATATATATGGTAGATTTTTTGTGTTTATGTACATATATTAACTTTTGAATACCCTGAACATATGTAAAAGGTTAGCTCAAGTGGTTCAGGGTGTTCAAAATTGTCTCTAGTGTCTTAGGTTCGATTCCAAGGAGCAACATTATTTTTTATATTTAACTTTTGTTATTTTTTCCGAAACCCCCTAAGTGAAAATCCTGGATCCGCCACTGGTTGCGGGAGCAATGCAAAGCACCCTCAACATATACCAAAACAAAATATAATAAACTCTGGCATATCCGCAACTTTCTCAATCTCACATCACACGTTCACCAGAGAGGAAAAAATTATGATATACTAACATGCATTTATAGGATAAAGAAAAAAAATTCTAATACACGTGTTTATTTATAATTAAGCTAATGGTGATAACATGAGATAAGGCCAAGTAGAGGGTACCATTTATGTCACGCCCCGAACCTGGGCCTGGACGTAACACGACACCCGGTGCCTGACTGTATGTGACCGAGCGAACCAACTGACTGGCTGAATCAACATGTGATAACAAAACATAACTAATTTATAAAATAAAACTAACACATGCTGATTAACTAAAAGTCTGACTGAAATATCATAATGCGGAAATACTTAGACAATCTGAACATATTTGAAAGAAGCCAACGTGGCTACACCAAAACAACTGGACGACTGAGTATAACTGTCTATAAGGCTAACATAACAAATATCTGACTGTCTGAACTGTGTCTATGAAGCCTCTAAGAGTACTGAATAATAAAGCTGTCTATAAACTGAATTAACTAGATAGCTGACAACGCCCCAAAGGAATTTGGGGCTCACCAGTAGCTAATACGTGCACTCCTAAATAGCTGAGTCGTCAACCTGTATATCGTTGCCTGCATCGCGAGATGCAGGCCCCCAAGCAATAAAAGGGACATCAGCACATTTGAATTGTACTGGTATGTAAAACAACTAAAGCAATAAAATACTGGAACTGAAACTAAAACTGAACTAAACAGGACAGCAAGAAGCTGAAGTACTCCCTGTTCTGGATGAAGAATCACCTGTAAAACCCAAATAATGTGCACAAAAACTGTGGCCTCAAGCCCAAGCAATACGTATGCATAAACTGTGGCCTAGGGCCCAAAAATACAGATACATGTGTTCAACATTAACAATTTACAAGACTGAGACTGGCTATAGCTGATAGCATGATAACTGTTTCTGATTATGGGACTTATGCAAATAACGGGTTATACACTGACTGAGACTCATGTGATAACAATGCATAAGTCTATAAAGATTACGTGTTGAGTTCATGATGTTCAAAGTGACAACCATGAACAAATTCTGTAACTGCAACCCTAGAAGATAACAGTTCTATATCATATCATGAAACTAAGGCTAAACTATATTCTGAGTCAAATTGCTGACAAGTATGAAGAATGAGGCGTAGGGAGAATCATGAATATTCCCTAACGTAGATAGTTAGCCTCACATACCTTGATTCCTGCCTTTGAGCGTAATACAATGTTCGTCACCCCTTTCAACTTTGATCTATATCAATACAAGTCAAAGGGATTCTATATTAGCAACAATATCCATACTTTGATCATCTAAGCATTTTATCAAACACTTGGTGGGCATGAAGCTCCACAACCTTCATTAATGGTGTTTTCTTCACCCAATCCCCATTCTATTACTTCTAGCTGATTCTACAATCTCAATTAGATGTAATTAACATCATTCTTCATCACCCACATGAATACAACAATCCCAAGTCAACAATCCAAAATTTTAGCATAGTTCATATAATCCTCTTTATCAAACCCATTTACTATTCTCCCAAGAATTCATAAATTCACAACTATAAATGATTAGGGAGTAAAAACATTACCTTTTTGAAGTCCAATCCTCTTGAATTCGGGTTCTAGGGTTTCCACATCCAACAATAATATTCCAATCATAACTCTATGGATTAGAAGGGTTTTGGGGACTTGGATTTAACCTAGAATCATGATAGAAACTTACCTTGGAAGATCTTGAGGTTTGGGACTTGGTTCTCGCTGAATTTAGGGTGAGTTTTCGTGAATGGGATGTTGGGGAAATAACCCCAAATCCTAAATATAACAAAAAAACGCGTAAACCCGACTTTTGACCCGAAACTGACCCTGTTATGCGATGGTCGCGCGACGCACATTAGGCGCACGACCATACTCAGATCATCAGTCAGAGTAGGGGTTTTTGTGCGATTGGCGTGCGGCGCGGGGCCATCGCACGCGCCCTCACAAGTGGCAGGTGTCGGTTCTGCACAACATTCAGTAAAATAGGCATAACTCTTTGTACGAAGCTCTGTTCAAGACCCAAAATATACCGCTGGAAAGCTATTTCAAAGGGATACAACTTTCATCAAGGAAGTGTTCAAATTCCCAACGGATTTTCACGAAAGTTGACTGGAAGGCAGACGTATCGAAAACTTAGCCGATTCTATAGGATTTCAAAATGCCTTACTATTAGCCATATTGAGACGATCATATCTCCTTGCTCCGATCTCTGATTGGCTTGGTCCTTATATCGTAAAAAAGGTATTTCTACATACTAAAACTTTCATTAAGGGTAATTTCCCAAATTCCAAACTGATCAAGGAATTATCGCCGGCCGAAGTAGGCCTATCAACCATTTTCGCAAAACGTTCAAACCTTCAGTGTTTCCACTAGAACTCTAATGATATGAGCCTAAACTTAGTTCCAAGATGCGGAGTGTTACAATTTACATAACTTGTTGTACAAATCTTCACAAGATGAGGTTGTCCTTTTAAGATAAGATCAATAAGCATGAGAAAAAATTAAAGGTAAGCTTTGAGATAAATTTGGAATTTCACCCAGGAGGGCCCCAACCAAAGTTTGCGAGGATGAGAAAAAGGAGAGATTCTCCCTTATATTAAGTACTACTATCTATCTATCTATCTATCTATCTATCTATCTATCTATCTATATATATATATGGTTATATGGTTTTAAATTTTTCAAAAAAATTTCAAAACACTCAGTGAGAATGTAATATGGTTTTTATCAAATATTTAAACAATCCTACTCGGTACTTCCTCACTCCTCGATGTCCTATTATCATGTAGTTATATTTCTAAGTCTTCTGTTTATCTGCCATTATTATTATTATTATTATTATTATTATTATTATTTTAATAATCTGGACTCTGTCCAGTCATGAATCTTATTACACTGTTCATCTCTTTCTCTTAACCTTTGTTCTTAATAACCTTCTTCTTTAACCGCACCCCGGTCATGGCCAACATCGTCCCTTATCATTTTTTGGACATTAAAAAGGCCAATTTATCACCTAGGAATTTACAGATTAATCTATCTAGTTTATTAAGAAGTTAAGAGAATAACCGTATACTAAGAGTAACAGATTCATAAAAACATAGATTTACATAAACATTGACATAATTTACATAGTAGGGAGAATAGTCCAGAAAAACATAGTAATAAAAATTACGTGATTTAAAGACGGAGGGAGGTTTCCCTTTCGGGGAACCCCAAAAACTACTTCACTCTAGGAGAATTATTTAAAACTAATATTATTTTACAATAGAAGATTATATTACAAGAATTTTGGTGAGGGAAAAAGTTTCAGTCATTTGAAAAGTGAATGTGAAAGAGAAGGGAATATGAAAGAGAAAGGGAATGTGGAGTTTTTGGTTTAAGCTAGTGAGTGTTGTTGATGATGTCTCTTTTCTTCAAATGGTCTCTATTTATAGCCAACTGGCGGACTTCAACTCCGGATTTCAAAATATTAAAGAATCTTTTGAAGTTCAGCCGGGTATTCTTTGGGCCCCATCATCATGTGAAACTTTTCAGAAGAAACTTTATATTATTGTCCTTTGCTGATCTGTCCTTTGATGTAGCTACTTTATTATAACTACTTTTAATAAAGTTGCTTTATCTGCTTTATCTTCTTGCCATTACTTCTTTTTTCAACGAATCTTTTTCTTATCATGATCTTTCTTTTTCTTCTTTGGTCTTTGGCCATATTTTTTTCAACGAATCTTTTTCTTATGATCTCCTGTCTTTTTCCTCTTTTTTATTTGGCCATCATAATTACCTTTTCTACTGATTTTTTATGTATCTAGATTATGTAGTGCAATTGAGTCAAAACTCATTCCAGAGTCTACGTCGTTTGGATCTTGCGAGTCTTGAAATGCACTGTTTTGAAAATTTACCATGTCTCCTTCAAGATCTGAACTATGGACTAGCGACATCCCAGGACTTGGAGATAATGCTGGACTAGGATTTTGGACTATATGTTTATCTTGTTCTTCTTTTGTCTGAAAAAATCTTTCTAATGTCTGTTTAACTATATTCTCTATTTTCTCATTCTTTTTCTTCTTGACAAATATACTTTTCTTTGTAGAGGTAGCTCCTTGTGTTAGTGAGTTTGGTAGTCTTCATCTTGTCTGGAGAGATGAACATCCATCATCTTCACTTTTTGGCAAAGTGACAGCCATCAACAGATTTGATAAGTCTTTACCGGCTACCGTTTGAACCGGACTAGCTGTATCCTTTTCCGATACAGTGGATCTAACTGCATTCATTGGAGAATGCACACCCGTCTCATCCATTTTAGTCTAAGATGGAAAACTCTGAGATTGTGCTAACTCGAACTTGACTACCTGTAGTCTGTGTTCTAACATTTTTACTTGCTCCAAGAGCTTCATCTTTTCTTGGATCAATGTCTCATTTTTCTGGTTTAGTCTTTTAAAGGCTTCGGTCATAGAGGAACAATGATGACAAAAAATTACTTTGTTTGTGTCTTTTTGTATGTTGTACTGAGTGATTTTGTCTGGGTTTTGTCTGAGTGTTGGAGAAATATAGTAGTTTGGACCCAATATTCCTCTAGCATAATCTAATGTCTCAGTAAAATCATTAAATCCTTTAAAAAGAGGTTTTTGTATATCTTTAATAGAGTCTATGACTTCTGGCCACGTTTGGAACATATATAAGCTAGGCATAGACAAGATTATGTGACACTTCTCTATGACCTAGAAAGTCATTTATCTTTTTTCTCTTTTTTTGTTTTTTTTTGTTTTTTTTGTTTTTTGAATTTTTCTTCATTTTAAAACTAATGTATTACATATTAAAAAGTCACTCTTAACTTTATTAGTTACACTTCTTAATTCTCTCACTATCTTCTTTTCTTCCTATTCAAGTGAATTCTTATTCGTTTCATTCAATTCAATTGAAAGTAATAAAAGCTCTTAATGAGATTTTTGTAAGGAATGCAATAAATATTAGCTCTTCATTATTTTCTTTTAACTCCCATTCTTTTGGCCTTCCAACTTATTGAAATTTAATGCAAAAGAAAAAGTGCTTTAATTTCTGTTAAAATATGTATCCTCTTAGGTGTATTACTTAGCTTTTTGTGGCATTGTTGTTTTTTTATTCTGCTCTTTTAGTTTTTGTTGAGCTTTTCTCTGTTTATTAGACATTATAATTAACAAATTTTTTTTGATTGAATTTCAGTATCACCCGAATGTGTGCGGAGAAAGTAATTGCGGCATCCAACTCCACCAAATTAATAAATCATATGATGCAAGTTTTCTACATTTCACCAACTAATTGAGATTGGTAGTAGCTTAGCTTTTGTATCTTCGTTCTTCCGTTTTCGAAAGTTTTAGAACGGAGAAAGTATTTAACTAGTAAATGTGATTATTTTTGGCCGATCGGCCAAATGTTTAACTATAAGATAGAATTATAACAAAGGAAGACATAAAGAAATGGAAGAGAATCGGCCAAAAAAAAAAAAAAAGGAACTAGAGAGTTGATTACTGACGGGGTACATTTAATAGTTTGTTTTTCATTTGTTTTAAAATTTCTATTGTATTAGTGTCTCTTCCCTTAGTTTTCTAAAGGCAAAATACATCAAAACATCCCCTGAACTATATCCGAAATGTCGATATCACACCTAAATTATACGAGCGACCTATTACACACCGTAACTTGTTAAAACTGAATTAAATTACCCCTCGACAGACCAAAGCTCAGGCGCCTATTTGTCCATATTTTTAGCGCGTTGGACCTGTAAAAAGGGTCATTATAATTTTTTAAAAATGGAAAATAACTTGATAAAACCTAATTAATAACACGGTTCAAACCAATTTTCACCCACCCCACATTTACTTCACCCACCCATATTTACCCATACCCGTTTAGAACCCTAAGGCCAGCAACTCCCCTAAATTTGCTGAAGAACACGCCCAAATCGGAGCTCAAGACCAGTTGTTTTTGAATCAAAGGTAAGTAAATTCAACTTTACTTAGCTTGTTCTACTGTATTTCGCTTGGATTCACCCTTTTTTTTTGGTTGGTTGCATTTGTCTATACTCTTTCATTTCGTATGGAGCACTGGTTAAGTTGATTTTTTTTTGTTCTCTTTTCTGTTAAAGATTGTTATACAATGGCTAAAATAGGCTTAAGTAAGTTTTGTAAGCAAGAGGATGATCATGAGTTGAAGGATGTGCGATGCAAACATGGATTTCTTTTGCCATTGTTGACTTCTTGGACTCCAAGGAACCATTGTAGAAGATATTGGAGTTGTCCATATTATGGTGTAAGTGAAATTTATTTCAAAAATTGAACTTTGAAGAAGTGAATTTGCCTTTCAAATATTGAACTTTGAAGAGTTGAAAGACTGATTTTTTTATTGATTTTATTACATTTTAGGGTGCTAGATCATATGATTTTTATCTTTGGAAGGATGCTGACATTGATCCAAGATCCAAATTTGTTATTCCTAAATTGGTGGGAAGAATTGGTGAACTTGAAGCATCATTGGAGGCTTTTGGAAAAGATGATTGCAAGCCTTCTCCGTCAACAAACTCCGTGGAAAGCAAAATTGATATGAACAACACAGAAATTCAACTAGAAAATTTTGGAGAAGACATTAAGAAGATGAAGGAAAAAGAGAAGAAGTGGAAGAACAAGTTGGCTAAGTCCAAGAAAAGGGAGAAAGTTCTTTTGATTTCGTTATTGTGTAATTGTATTGTAGTAGTAAGTTTTCTATTTCAATTTTTTTTAGAGGTGTTTCAACGAAGTTGCCCTAAGATCTTGTTGTAGTTTGGCATATCGTTAGCGAGGTTGCACTTGTTAGTGTTGTAAACAACTTGTTAGTGTTGGCATTTTGTGAAATGAAATGGCAATGTTGTCTGTAATGTTGTTGTTGTGCAATTCTTAGTCTTGTGCAATTGCTTTGCAAAATTAGTCAGTATAAGGCATAAAACAGTGACAAAATTTCATTTAACATTGAAAGAACTTTCGTTAATCGAAGGCATAAAACATGAAAAGAAATAAAGAGACCTATTCTATAATTATGATCTCCGGTGCCTTCTTATTAACGAAGAAGCATATGCGCCCGCTGACCTCGCAAGCTTGAAATTCCAAAACATTTCCTCTTTGCAGTCCGTTGTCATCAACAAACGCCTTCCATCCTTGGCAAAGACGCTTATATGCACCCACTTTATATTGCATATAGTAGGCGTGGACATTGTGAAGAACAACCGCTTCACGGTCATGGTTTGGAAGGAATTGGAAAGTATGGGAAGGAAATATGAAGTCATCCTTGTCAACGTATGATTTTGTTAACTTCTTCTCAAATGTTGTTAGGATGGTAGTCATTTTTGGTTTGAGGGGTTGCAATGAGAATTAGTGGAAGAAGTATGATTTAATAAGAAGGCAGAATTGGGTGAAGCATTAACCACCAACCACTTCACTTAAAGAAGCCAAAGGAAATGGTCAAAATCTTGAATTCTGAAAACAGATTACAATGACTTCAAAAAGTGTACCAAGACTTGACCAAAACTAAACAAAATCAGTGCCATTCAACCCAACAATTAAGGCTAACAAAACTGCCAACGATAAAATCAAACAAAACAGCTTAGAACTAACGTTAAATGCAGTCACAGCTGCATACCCATTGATCAAAAGAGAGTGACTTTACATAGACAAGAACTAACGTTAAATGCAGTCACAACTGCCAATTCAAGTGCAGTCACAGCTGCCCAAAACAAACTTAAATGCAGTCATATCTACCAAACCACTATATATAGTTAAGGCAAAATACATCAAATCACAACTTAAATTGTACCCAAAATATAGATTTGATGTATTTTGCCTGTAGTTAACCCCAACCAAATGCAGTCACAGCTGCCTAAACAAAGTATTTAAAAAACTACATAAACAAATTCACAAAGCAGTCGCAGCTGCCAAAAACAGTTAGTAAAGCTAGAATGGTCAAATTCACAAGGCAGTGGTGCTGCCTTGGCTCATTTGTACAGCTTTAGTCCTGGTTTGACTCTGCTTTTTGTTCCTTCCTTGTTGAAGCTGCCTGGAGATCATAGCTTGTCTTCCTTGCCATTTCACACCACCACTTGCTTTGTGCTGCAGTTCACCAGTGACAACTGCACTAGATTTGATGTTTCGAACCCTTTCACTAGGCAATCCAGGCTGCTCAAATGAATAGAACTACTTGTTAGTGGTACTTAATTTCAGAAAATGTTATTTAATTGTTAAACATAGAACATTCTTACATTGATGATAGTTGCTCCACTTTGTGTGTGCAACACTCCCATTCCAACCATCTTTGGCCTTTTAGTAGCAACACTCTACAAATTATACCAAAATATTAGCAACTAGTTCAGTACTGAACTGTACATGAAGTATGTAAAATTATTTACCTTTTCAGTTGATCCATTTGGCCTACCCCTTCCTCTACCAGTTGGAGCAGGTGCCTTTCTTGGGCCAGAACCTGAACTTGGGCCAGCAGAAGCACTTGCAGTTGCACTTGGGCCAGCAGTTGTAGGATCTCTAAGACATTTCCTTTTATTATGACCTGGGGTATGACACTTACTGCATGTCATTTCAACCCCCCTTTTGGAGAGTTTTCCTGTTTTTTTGGGTTCACTTGCCTCTTTCCTCCTAATAGTCTTAGGCCTGCCTGGCATCTTCCTCACTTCAGGTGGTATAACAGTAGGATTTGTGGATGGTGGCCACATCTTCAAGTTCAGAACTGGTTGAATAAAGTATCTATATGTCTTCATATAGGTATCTCTAGAATACCACTGAGAAATGTAATCCATTGGGTTCAACCTCTTGTGGTGAAGAGCAGCAATTGCATGAGGACATGGGATGCCTTTCAACATCCATGCTCTACAAGAACAAGTTTGTCTAGGCAGATCCACAACATATCTAAAATGACCTTCAAGAACCTCATACCCCGTATCAGAATTCCATTCAATACTGCATTTCATAGACCTTGCAGTATGCTCTGTCAGAACTTTCAATGCCATTGGAGAAAAGTCATGAATCCAACTGTCACAAAACTCCCTCATCTGTCCTACTCTCTTCATCATTTTGACTCTTATTTCTTCAAGCATAGTTATTACAGTCTTGTGCCTTGCAGCCAGTATCCAAGAGTTGAAACATTCAACCATGTTGTTGTCTATAATGTCACACTTTGTGGTATATTTCATGTAAACCTTGCTCCACCTTTCAGAGTTGTAGTATATCAACTTATCAAGACATTCTTCTCCCAAAAGTTTCATGTAGTCTAAGTTCTCATTCAGCTGAGACTCAAAAGTTGACTTTGCACACCTCCAGAAGCAATTCTTCCTCTCAAGGCCTCTGTATTTTTGGGGCCAATTGGCTAAAACATGCCTAGCACACATTCTATGTTCAACATTGGGCAGCTGCTCTTTTATGACACTTTCAAGACCCTGTGAGGAATAAAAAACAGGCAGTTAGTAAAGTAAAAGAACATTAGGGTAAAGAGTTATGAAATGGAGTGAATTCAACACTTAAATCTTACCTTCTGCATATCTGTTATAACAGCAATGTCTGTCCCATCTCCCAGCTGAAGATCTTCCTTTAAAATTCTAATAAACCAAGTCCAATTGTGCTTGTTCTCAACCTCAACTACTGCCCAGGCCAGTGGCATCATCTGATTGTTTCCATCTTTACAAACAGCAACAAGTAATTGACCTTTTGAGATTCCCTTTAAAAAGTAATCATCCAAACCAATGCACTTCCTACAACCAGCTAAGTATGACTTC
Organism: Lycium barbarum; assembly: GCF_019175385.1. Classification (NCBI taxonomy): domain Eukaryota; kingdom Viridiplantae; phylum Streptophyta; class Magnoliopsida; order Solanales; family Solanaceae; genus Lycium; species Lycium barbarum. The sequence continues at coordinate 5,058,472 of NC_083344.1, forward strand.
TTCATTGCATCAAAACATATGTATAATCCTCTAAACATTTTTTTTCCACCTTCAAATGTCTCATCACTAAGCCTAACTACACATGTACTACCTGGATTTGATCTTAACAACTCATCCCTATAATCTAAAATCCTCCCAAACTCCAAAACATGGTCACCCATCAACTCAGCTAAAACCTTGTTTCTTGCTCTTCTACACACAGTTCTACCAACATAAAGATCCAACTCCTTCTTAATGAGCTGCTTAAACTCAAAAATACTAATGTTTGGTTGTTCATTTATTCTCTCATTATAGTGACTAGATAAGAATTTGGTATTGCAAAGCTTGTTCCTATTGGTAGGGTCACACATGTGAATTGGATTATAGGTCTTCACTACAAAGTTGTTAGTCCTAGAGTCAAGACTAGCAAATAAAAGCCAAGGACAACCCTCTACACACCTAACCCTTACCCTTGTAGGTTCATTAATACATTGTTCAATGGCAACATGCTCATGGACCGCATACTTGGTAACTGCAGTTCTAAATTCATTAACACTTTCAAATTGGAGGCCTGCTTCCCATACTATTTTCTTGGAGGTTTTATCAAACACAACTCTGTTTGTGACCTTCCTTCTTTTTGATTTTACTCTCTGTTCAACTACTCCTTCATCATCATCAGATATGTCATCTAGATCAGTCTCAAAACTGGCAGCTTCATCTGAGGGGTAATAAGGCTCATCACCAGCCAACTTACCTTACATGTGTCTCTATTAGCACCTTCAGATTCATCATACCCCACATCTGGCCCTTTTGGTCCTGAACCTAACGTAACATGTTCAGGAACAAGAGCTCTTTCACCCCTCTTCCTTCTTTTTCTTTTTCCAGCTCTCTCTTCCTCCCTAATGTTATATCCAGTATTTTGCGTATTCGGATAATTCGAGATAATTGCGGGAAGTTAAGAGAAAGGCTACATTTTTATCTTGTTTAATACACAAGTTGTTTATGAAATTTTTTGAAGTGGAAATATTAAGAAAGGCTAGGGGCAAAAAGGAAAATTCGCAAGATGGCTTATAGAAAAATGGAGGAAGGCTAAGGGCAAATTTGGAATTAGGAAATATTATTTTTCATGAATTCCAAAACAAAACAAAAAAAAAGAGAAAAGTCTTGAATAAAAATGGCCAAGTGGGCCATCCAAATTGGGGTGGGCTTGGCCCAAACAAATGGATTGAACATGGGTATATTAGAAGACTTAATGGTCATAATTTTCATCTTTCCCCTTAGAAAATTCAAGAACCTTGGAGAAGAAAAGAAAGAAGGCCATTTCGGCCATGGCTTACCAAACAAGCCATGGAGAATTCTTGATAAAAAAAAATATTTTCTTCTAGCTTTTCTACTAATTGGAAGGTCCTCTTTAACATGGAGTAATTGTTGGAGTGAGCAAAGTACTTGTTGTGCAAGTTGTGGACTCTAGCCGAGAAAGAAGAAATAAATGGAGAAAGGTATGTATTCAATCCTCTTTCTCATGTGTTATGAATGATTTGGGAGTATTGTAGCATGTAGAAGTGGATGAAATTCATGAAACATGCATGTGGAGGTTGTGGCCGAATGGGGCATGTTGCTAAGATAAGATGAATTGATTTTTATTTAGAAGTTTGATTGTTGTGTTATGGATGATTTATGCATGTTGTAGTATGTGGAATTGGATGAAATTTATGAAATATGTGGGTGTGGTGGTGGCCGTATAGGGTCTTCCCTAGTTGGGTATGTTGAGATGATTTTACTTAGTATTTTAGTTGTTGTTGTTATGGATTATGTGATGTAGAATGAAGGTTTGGTGGCTTGAAATGAAATTGTAATTGTTGTGGGATTGTTGAAGAAGTTAAGGTGACATTAGTATGATTCCTTATGCTTGTATGAATGATATTGTTAATATATAGATTGTTGGTGTAGTTTATGAATTTGGAAGGAAAGAAAATATGCTGTCATCGTTCTTGTTGAATTTGGAAGGTTTCGGGTGAAGTGGTATGTTGATTGAATTGTTTGAAGTGTTCTTGAATCATGTTAGAATATGTTTTGAAATAATCGTTGAAGTTAGAGATATGATTGTTAGTATTGTTGTTGATAATTTGGCCGAGTTGAATTCTCGGATTGTTGTTGATAAATTGGCCGAGTTAGATTCTCGGGGATGGTGTATTTACAAGGGAAATGCTGCCGAAATTTCGGCAGATTATAAATGAATTTATTTGGAAGACTAAGGCGAGTGTGTGACAATGTGTTTAATGATTGTGTAATTTTCTTGAATGTAGACTAGCGATAGCGAGCTTGGACAAATAAGCGTAGCTAATAGGACGTGGGACAGGTATGTAAAGCTTACCTTTTCTTTCCTTTGGCATGTCCTAGAGCTAAGTAAGTTATGATACTTATCTTGGGGTAACTCTATTCATGGTTCCGAGCTTGTTAATGATTCTTATTCACTTCCTGATGCAAGTATACTTAGTATAGCCGAGCTTATTGTATGATGGAATAACAAGAAAAGTCTAAAGAGTTCTGTAAGTAGTAATGTCCCTAACTTTCGTAGACGGTCTCGGATTGCTTGAAAATGGTCGTAGAGGTTTCTATAATGAATAACGTTCAAGCTTTCATGTGCTAACTTGGATTGTTTTGGAAATGCTCGTAGAGGTTTCTATAATGAATAACGTTCGTAAATTTCATAAGCGAACTCGGATTATTTTAGAAACGTTCATGGGGGGTTCTATAATGAATGATGTCCATAGTGATATTTAAAAGGTACTTGGTATGATTGTTGCTTTAATTTTCCAAAAATAGCTTCGGAAACGTTCGTAGGAGGTTCTGTACTTTAAACGCTCATAACTTTCTTATACTAAGTCGGATTGACCCGAAACTTGTTTCTGAACCTTCAGGTGTCGGTAAGTATACTTATCCATCAAGTCTTAAAAGTTGATTTATGTGCATTTAGTTTCCCACTACTCTGCACGTGCGTATGGTTGTTAACTTTCTTATACTAACTCGGGTTTACTTGAAACGTGTTTGTGGTTTACTAATGATTTCAAGAAAATTAGTTTTGTACTAAAGGAAACATAAACTTGATTTTCAAAACCACTCCGAAGGGGGTGCGAGATTTTACTATTTAGATTTTCAAAACTACTCCGAAGGGGGTGCAAGATTTTGCTACTTCGTTTCATTACGATTTGTGTTACACTCCATAGCATCATTTCTTTGTATTAATATTCGTGGGTTAAGTTGTGTTGACACCATTAACATTAGGGGCTATTACTATTATTATCATCATTATTTCGGGACCGGCATGCCCGAAGGGGCCAGGATAGACGTATGTCGGAACCGGCATGCCCGAAGGGGCCAGGATAGACATATGTCTGAACCGGCATGCCCGAAGGGGCCATCATCATTATTTCGGGACCGGTATGCCCGAAGGGGTCAGGATAGACGTATGTCGGAACCGGCATGCCTGAAGGGGCCATCATTATTATTTCGGGACCGACATGTCTGAAGGGGCCAGGATAGTCGTATGTCGGAACCGGTATGCCCGATGGGGCCATCATTATTATTATGTCGCAAGCAGCATGCCCGAAGGGGCCAGGACTAGTGTAATTATGTCGCGAGTGGCACGCCCGAGGGGGCCATCATTGTTACTATGCCGGAAGCGGCTGTCCGCAGGGACTATTGTGTTGTTAGCTGGGAGCGGTCGTCCGAAGGGACTATTGGGATACTACATTTATATTATGTATGCTAGAGTTGCGTAAGGCACTGCAGGGCACGGTTTAAAATGCTATTCCAGGTTACTTCCGGGCCGCTTCTAAACTTGTTTTCTATTATGCTTCTCCTTGTTTATGATTCAGTAGTGCTTTACATATTCAATACATATTCCGTACTAACCCCCTTTCTTTGGGGGCTGCGTTTCATGCCACGCAGGTACACCAGATGAGTAGAAGACATTGCTAGAAGATGTTTCAGTGGGATTGGCGAGCTCCATTTCCTTCCGGAGTGTTGCCGAGTCTGAGTATTCATGATTATGGTATTTTGTCTATATTAGAGACTTTGCAGACAGCGTCTTGTGGTACGTTTGTCGAGATGTCGACAGAGTGGTGTCAGCTGAACCATTTGTGTATGTTAAGAGAGCATGTATTTTAGATGATTTCAATTGGGTTAAAGTACTTATTTGATTGAAAGTTTTCATAATATGTATAAAGATAATGACCTCTATTTGGAAAATTTTCATGTTTTTAAAAAGTTTTTGAAATGACAGGTTTTGGTAAAGCGAATGTTAAGGGTTCACTCGACTCTGATGAGAGTCGGGTGCCCATCATGCCCTACCAAGGTTAGGATGTGACACCTAAAACCCATTATCTCCTCATCTACATCACTCTCACTATGTACTTCTCCTTCATCAAACAATCCATCTAGGTATGAATCTAAATTACTACCAGTTTCAGAAAAATCAGGGACAGCCCTAGTTTGGGAAGATTCAACAGTGGTATGAGGGGCAGAAATAGATTCATTAGTAGTAGTAGGGGCAGGATTTGACGCAGCAGCAGTAGTGCTAGGGGCAGGATTTGGTTCAGTAGTAGTATTAGGGGCAGGATTTGATGCAGCAGCAGTAGTATTAGAAGCAAGATTTTATTCAGTATTGTCAACAGTTGAAGGAGTACAAGGGACAGAACTTGGAGAGTCAGGTTGGAGAGGGGCAGTATTTTGAGTTGGTTCAAAAGGAGGTTCATTGAATAGCTCTAAATCAGCATCAAATGCATCAAAAGATGGAACACCACTACCCCCAATGTCTTGACCAGTCACTTTATCAAAAGAAGCATCACTTTCCCCCTCCACATGGGTTACATATTCTAATAAGGGTGGGACCACTAGGGGCTCTTCAACCATGTGACACACAAAAGCCTCCAAAATATCCCCATCCCCCAAACATGCAGCAACTCGGGTTGTATCCCTATCACATTTGATTTCTACCAATACCACACTATCGACAAATTTAACATAAATGGTGCATTTACCAGGGTCATACCCTAATTCTTTCACACAATCAAGCAATTCAAAGTAACAAAACCTATCTAAATCCATACGTGTAAATTCAGTTACTTGTCCACCAACGTAGGATTTTTTGCCAGTCGTTAAATTACTACCATGGTAAAATTGCAAAGTAATCAGTTCATAAGACATATTTCGACCTGAAAACAGTACAAATACTTCAATTTCGTAGTCAATGAAATACACAACAACCAAATCGACATTTACATATTCAAGCATTTACCCAGTCATTTACACTGTAAATTTGCAGAAAAATTAAAGACGCAAAAAAAAAAAAACCCTAGTTCTAATCGCACAATACAGAAACAAAATGAGACAATGGACTAACCTTTTAGTAACACAACCGATTTTTGTCCTCCAAACGTCAACAAAAAAGCCAACTTGGAATCGTCCAAGTTCAAACAATCACCAACACTTTGATTATAGGTTTACGATGAAGAAAAACTAAAAAACTCTATGAAATCTGACAATATTGAGCAGGTAAACTATAAAAATATATGATTTAGGACGAATATTGAACGATTTGTTGTTTGTGGTGTCGTTTGGTTTTCTAGGATTTGGGCGTCTGATGTTAAAATGGGTTTGGGTGATTTGAAACGGGTTTGGGGGTGTTAAAATGGGTATGGGGGGTTAAAAATGGGTTTGGGTATTAAAATGAGTTTATTATGTTAAATATATTATAATGACGTGATTATAAAATAAATCAGTTCATTTAATACGTGGCTTCATCCAGGGGCGAGTGTTGCCCACGACATTCACTGATTGGGGGTTTTGGTCTGTCGAGGGTAATTTAATTCAGTTTTAACAAGTTAAGGTGTGTAATAGGTCGCTCATATAGTTTAGGTGTGATATCGACATTTCGGGTATAGTTCAGGGGTGTTTTGATGTATTTTGCCTTTTTTAAATTTTATTTAAGAGACATGAAAGTGCTAACCTCATTAAAAATAAGTGCCAGCAATTCTCACTAAGAAACAAAATAAGTATTAAGAAAATTAAGAGCATGAGGAGAAAAGCAAACTACATCTCAGGTTAATATCACTTAAACTTTTATATTATCATTATTTCGCCTTTGCATTTTTTTTAATGTATTTTCTTATTCAAGTTCACATATCCTCATTAAATGGGTTATTCCATATTTAATTTGGAAGGTTTCTTACCGATTTTGTTGTTACATATTCTATATAGGATGTTAAAGTGAAAAGATTTTCGATTTAGAAGGATTAATTTTCTCATAAAACTTATGATATTATTATTTAATTTAATTTTCTTTTACTAACCACGCGAAGCACATATACGTACACTAGTAATTGCTAAGAAGAACGAGGACGCGGAGATATGACTTTTTGTTATAGTAGCATTTTAGCAACAACTCATAGTTTAGCACCACCATAAATTATGGTGGGATGGTTCAAGATTCCTCCACCCTTAACTTAAGGTCTCAAGTTAGAATTCCTGAAAATGGGAAGATCCTATTTAGGGCGTTGCCCCCAAAAATCGGCCTTGCAACACGCGAATCCACATTTAGTCGAACGCCAATATGAATACCCGAAACTAAATAGAAAAAAAAAACTCACAATTTAGCAATTCATGAAATCTCGTGCATATTTTGGAACAGAATTGGTATCAAACCTAAATGTGCCAGGGTCGATCATCAAAGCTTGGGGAATAACGATTAATGAATATAATACATTAATGCGTCGTGTTTGAGTGGTTTTGTTGGTAAAGATAAGCTTCAATTTCTTTTTCAAATTTCTCACCAGTGTTCGATATCCATCGTAGGCTTCGATTAAATCTAATTCGCGCACGTAAAGCTCATTAAGAAGAAGAAACACTTCTAATTAGGATTTTTTTCTTTCCTAGGATTCGGACCCAGAACCTCTGATTAAGGGCGAATGAATCCTGTTCATCCCACCACAATCCCTAGTAGTTGGTGGTGATAAGCTTTGTTTTCACTCTCAATAATTAATACTCTATTTGTTTCATTTTATGTAATATACCTTTTTTCTTTTCAATCTATTTCATAAAGATAACACTTTTTACATATTTTGAAACAAATTAATTTAAATTTTCTTTTTTATTCTTAATTGCATGCGATTACGGTCACAAAAGGTATCATGATATAATTAAGATCACAATTTTTTTTTTTTTAAAAAAAAAAATCATGACTCGTCAACGCCTTGACTAAAATGAAAAGGATGGAGCTAGTAATAGAGAGGAGTTCACATAAAATTCAAACAATAATAGATAATTCATTCTTTCATCGTGATTTGCTTTTGGTCGAATAGTCAAATAATTGTTAAAAAAACAAAAAAAGAATAGTCAAATAGACATTTGTGCCATCTAAACTTGTCCACAAATCATACTTAGACACAGGGGCGGCTTAAGCAGAAGGCAACTAAGGCCTTTGTCTTAGCCCCCAATCATGAAGGCCTCATTTTTTAGTGGGATAAATTTTTTTTTTTTTTTAATTAAGAATTTTAAATGAAGAATTACAATATTTTTAAAAGAATATTATGTTTTAATTATGATTCTTATGTTTGAGTATTATTTTAGATTACATAAATAGTCTTTTGGATACAAGAAAATAATTTTTAGAGATGTTGTCTTATGACAATGCATTTCTATTTTGTACTACTTTGATAAGAGACTTATATTTTTACTTTTTAGTTACCTTTCAGCTGAGTAAAAATTGTATCACATATTTTTTGTTGTTCTGTGCAAAAACAAGAAGAAAAGAGAGCCACGTGAACTTTTTACTCCCTATGTCAAATACAAGAATAGAACTATCAAGAACAAAGTACATTGAGATTTTTTTTTTTTTTTCCTTCATATTTTCAAGTATTGCACACAACAAGCATTTGAAGTAATGAGATATTTTGCCATCCAATTATCAACCTTTAAATCTTAAAAATTAAGAAAATATGCGTCAAATAAAAATATATACAATCGTAAAAAGATAAAAGCCTCCGGTTCAAAATTTCACTCTAGGCCACAGATGTGTGTGTATTGAACACAATTATTTAGCTTATTTTTTCTTTCTCATTTTTATCTCTTTTTCTTCTTCTTCTTCTTCTTCTTAAAATTAAAACCCCTTTGGCGAAAAAAAATACAATTTATACATGGTTAAAATTATTTTTACGCATATATAGTAGATGTTAAACCTTCTTTGACTACTTCATATTTTTATTTTTTTATATTTTGAACCCCCTTAGTGAATATCCCGGCTCCGCAACCGGTTACAGCCATAGCCGCCGCCGCCGACCATCTTTCTATTTCCCCACATCGTTTTCCTCCATTCATCTCCCCCTTCTTCTTCATTGTTTTACCGCCATTTATCTCCTCTAGATTTGCCATCGTCAACGTCATTAGCCTTCAACCACAACCTTCAATTCGCCAAAAAAAATGGAGTTGTTATCACCACCATACTAAGGAAGAAACAAGAAAAAAAGGAAGAAAAAGCGAATTGGGACGGCGACGGCAATTGTTTGGGTTTTAGGTTTAAAATTGTTTTTTTACTTAGAATTAATTTTTAATAATTACTTTGGACCCCAATTCCACATGTCACCTTTTAATTAGTCATTTTGCCACATCATCGTCAGTGTATCACACACACTTTATAGTTTTTGTTGATTATAAAAAAAGTGTTTAATAGGTATAAATTTTACTGAGCGTAAGTGTTCAATCGGAACAAGTCTAAATTGAGGTGTCTAAGTGGAATCGATCAGTGGACAACTTTAAGGGGCTGCGTATGACTTAAGCTCATTTAGAAATACAGTATTCTGCTATAAGATGTAAATATAGCTACATTTTGTAATTATTGAAAAGTGCCGCTATAAAATGCAACTATGAAGCATAATGTATTACTCCCTTATTTCAATTTGTTTGTCAGGTTTTGACTTGACACGACGTTTAAGAAAGTAAAGAAGACTTTTGAATCTTGTGATCTTAAATTAAAATACTTAGAATGTATCAAAATATCCTTTAATATTGTGGTCTTAAACATATCATGTGTAAAATTGAAATTGAAGAGTTGTCAAAAAAGTAAGAAGACATTTTCTAAACAGATTAAAATGAAAGTAAGAAAAACAAATTGAAACAAAGGTGAGAAGAACTTTAGACTGTCAATTAAAATTTTCTGGTTAGATTTTCAGTTTGTCAATAAAAATCTCTGCAAAATTTATATATTACAAAAAAAAAAAATTGTTATTTACTAAATACTATGTGTCAAAAAAGGGGTAAGTGACTAAAATTTCTGAAAAATAGAGGTGCAAAAATCTAAAGCAGCCATTGCAAATAAGCACCCGGAAACGTGGCCATCAGATTCTGCTTCTATTCGGTAAAAATCACAATACTTCTAATTTTTTCTTACTTAACCAGTAATCATATCAATTATTAAAAAAATTATAAAGTTAATGATCAAAAACATATTTGAACTACTTCATCGTTTCATTTTATTTGGCTTACTTTCTTTTTTAGCCTATTCAAAATGCAATGCCTTTTGTTCCTTTTCTATAATTTCCAGTAATTTTTAAATTCGGACTTTTCATGTGACATGTTTAAAGCTATAATATTAAAAAATATTTTGGTACATTGCACACAATTCAGAAGTCTTCTTAGTTTTTAAACTCTTTCAAATCAAAATGATAAATATTTTAATACAAATATGGTAATAGTTCAGATAAAAAAAAAGAATAATAAATAATTAAGATATGAAACTCGTAAAAAAGTGATAGTTTGAATATTATTTTTTTATGTTATCTCAAAAGTATATGTTTATCTTTGTTTATATCCATTGTCCAGAAGAATTAATGGTTATGGTTTACCTGCATGTATCTATTCGCAGGCAAGAGGTGCCATTAAGTGTTGGAACACACCTAATTCCACATCCTAACAAGGTAAGTGGTAAATCATTTTGTTCATCTAAAATGGCTCTTTTAGTTCTGTAATTTTCTCTCAGTCTTGGCAATATTAGTAACACTGCTCCCTCTTGTTTATTTCATAAGATTAATGTTTGACTAGGCATGGACTTTTTCTTTAAAAAGACTTTTGGAATATACTAAAAGTAACTTCAAACGATTTAGTCTTAAACAAAAGGATTTGAATTGTATGGGTTCTGGAATCCAGGACAACGACCTCATGTGCTTGTAATTGGGTCTGAATTTAATATTTGTACATATTTTAGTTGACTTTTCAAACACACATACTCCCTCCTTCTCAATTTATATGAACTCATTTGACTGGACACAGAGTTTAAGAAAGTAGAAAAGACTTTTAAACTTGTGGTTTCTAAATATAGAAAGAGGTCATTCTTTTTTGCACGGACTAATAAGGAAATGAGTTCACATAAATTGAAACAGAGGGATTATAAGGTTTGGGCCAAAATTACTTGTTCATATATTCAAGCTTGCATCCGCCCCTGGTCTACATGCCATAACATTTAACATTTCCATGGTTATAAGGGCGTATCATTAAGTATAAAATGAGAAGTAGTATTTTCAAATATAGAAATGTGGTACTGTTGTTTTTGGAACTGACTAGAAAGGAAAGAGTGTCTTATGAAATGGAATAAAGGGAGTACTGTGTTAACTCTGCGTCCACCACTGGTGGTGTTGTATGTGTATGTTTTGAAGGTTGAGAAAGGTGGGGAAGATGCATTCTTTGTGAGCAGTAATCATGGGGAAGTGATAGCTGTAGCTGATGGAGTTTCCGGGTGATATGCTTTATTATGTTGTATAGTTTGCAAAAGCATGTCATTTTGTTTGTTGCTAACTCTTTGGCCTAATTTTATTAATCATATGCAAAACTATTCTTAACTATGAAGACTTGTGATTTCATATTAATTTTATGTAATTTCTAAATGTGTAGAACTTCAAGGAATTGGTTTCCAGTATTATACAAAAAAAAGTATATGCTTTAACTTTGTTAGTCCGAACACGTCTTTGTGTTTGGGACAAAGAAAGTTTGAACACTGTAGAGAATGCTAGTCTGGCCTTCTATCTTACTAGAAGAGTTCGATATGAGAAAGTTACATGTATTGTTCTGGTGCTCTTCACTTCTTTCTACCTGTGATTTGAGGTTTAGAACTCACTGAACTCCCATTTGAGATGTCTATAATCGCATGCTTCCACCAAAGTAATCAACATAGTCGCCAAGGAAACTCTCATCTTAGGTGAGGCAAGAAAATTGAACAATATATTTGCTGTCTCTTAACAGTCAAATCCACCTATTAATCAACTATGCCTCAATCCTGAACTAATTTATGAAACAAGCGTATATCTGCTTCAAGTTCACTGACACCCAAAATCTTGCCCACCTTCCTCCATAGTGATCATTAAGGGAAAATTTATATTTAGATGATATGATAAGGCAATTTCTCTTCTCAGATTTGGCCATGAACTTGACAGAAACATGAATTGGTATAAGCTATAGTTTAAAAATGTTTTATTTCTCCTATAACATGTCATGAAGAAGTGCAACCTTCTCTTTCTTTCTCCTCTTGTGCATTATCGGATGGTGCCCATTCTAATAGCTCCATATCGTCTGTGCTTTATATGATATAAGGATGAATCGCTTAAGTTGAATCTTCTAAATGATACCATCAGATTCTTGTTTATTTCGTATCGAGAAACTACTTATCAACTGGAGTAACCAAGCTATTAGTAGAAGCAGGGGAACCTGCTGCGTCAAAATTCTTTATTTTAACTTCTGAGTGGTATATTTATGGGGATTGAAATTTCACCGTTGAATTAAGAATTACACACATATATATACAGAACTAGTGCATAGATGAAGTTCTCCAGAGAGGATTATGCAATAAAAGGATATTAACAAATTCTCAGGACTAACTTTATCAGCTAATAGCCGGTATACATACATTATTCATGGTTATACATAGGGTTGTTCAAACGAGACCGAAAAACCGATCCGAACCGATAAACCAAGTCAAACCGATTTAATAAACCGAAAACCGGCTCGGTTTGATTTGGTTTGGTTTTAGATTTTTAAAAACCGGTAACATTTGGTTTGGTTTGATGTTACCCATAAAGAAAACCGAACTAAACCGAACCGAACCGATAAATATGTATATAATTAAAATATTATATATATTTATATATGTTAATTAAACTTTATCTATTTTTTAACTTCTTCATAATTTAGGACCATTCCAAGAGAAAAGTCTAGCTCATGTTCCCCAAGCCCATTTACGTTTAAAGTAAAATAAAAATCTCTTACTGAATAGTTAACATAAATAAACTCTCCATGATTACATTTGTCTGTTAAGAGATTTCTCTGCTCAATTTTCTTATTCTACTTTTTGGTAATCTTTTTTTTTTTTTTAATACAAACACATGCTAAATATTCTAAAAAGAAGTTATATTTTGTGAGTGCACAATGCACTATCTTTTGTTCCTTTTTTCTCTTTTTCATGATGTCCATTCTTGTCTGTTGTGGCTAGGTTTGTTAAGTGGTACTTTGTGTTGTTGCGTGCCAGCTTCACCACAGCTCCACATCAGAATCATCATCAAGGCAACAGAGCTTCGTCCTTTCAAGATGAACAGCAACCGCTCTTGCCGGTTGGCTTGCCATTCTGTTCTTGATTGAAGCAGCCATAGCCATGAAAGCCTGTTCTACATTAGTGGCAATTTTTGCACTTGTTTCCATGAAAGGTATGCCAATTTCATCAGCAAAAGCCTGAGCTGTCTCTGTGAAAACTACCTTCTGTGCTGTGAGATCACACTTATTTCCAACAAGAAGTTTGTTCACATTATCACTTGCATATCGGTCTATTTCACTCAATCATTGCTTGACATTGTTGAAGCTCTCTTGGTCGGTTACATCATAAACCACAATTATTCCGTGTGCACCGCGATAGTACAAGAAGCTTTAATCCCTGTAAGTCTGTAACTTTTTCTTCCCTTTTATTTTTTGGTTACTTTTTGTATGTTCCCTACTCTTTGTTTGTGTAATTATTTTTGTGTCTTTGAAGTTTTACTTGAATGAATTGCTTCTCTAGTCTTTCATCTTGTATGTGTTTTTTATTTTATTTCTCTGTTATTTTAGATTTTCTCCACTGATTTAATTAGATTTTTTCTGTTGATTTAGTTTTTATCTAATGATTTTGGTTTTCTCTATTTATTTAGATTTTTGGATACTTTTTTTCAGATGGAAACTACAACTACTCAAAAGTGCAAGTTTGTAAATAAGTTTGTCAATTTTTTTGCATTATAAAATATATTATTACAACCCGGAAAAATCGAACCAAACCGATAAAACCGACAAAACCGATAAAACCGAAACCGATAGAATTTATACTATAATGGTTTGGTTTGGTTTGAATATTAAAAAAAACCGCCTTGATTGGTTTGATTTGATTTTAGCCAAAAACCGAGTCAAACCGGACCATGAACACATACACATATCATATTTGAATTATACATATATTAAACATCTGCCCTTTTTTTAAAATTTACTTTAAGCGGTTGAGTGAGTAGTTATTTAGGTTAACTCTTCAACTAAAATAGCCACATATTTCCACTAGCATTATCTCCAAATGACTATATTTTGATCTTAAATTTTCTGCAGCTCGGAGCTGCATAACATCTAACCTATTTTTTGTTCCATCAAATGTTCTTGGCAGTTGGGCTGAAAAGAATGTGGATCCTGCATTTTTCTCCAGGGAATTGGTGTCTAATGTTTCTTCTTTGCTAGGGAATGAGGAGGTACTGGAAACAAACCATCCTAAATTTTAAAATTAGATTCATGCATCGCGTCATATTAACCAACCACTAGTGACCTGTATTTACTTTTAAGCGATCGACCTAGATTCAATAGATTGTTATGAATTCTTAGTTAAGACATTCTGGTTTACCAAACTTCGCAGGTCAATTGTGATCCTCGAATTCTCATTAAGGGGGCCCATGCTGCTACATCATCTATCAGTTCAGCTACGGGGACCAAAATCATCCATAATCTTTAGGTTTGGATCAAAATCATACATATTTTTTCACATGGAGCACTAATAGTACATTATGTTTGTATAAGTGGTGCACTTTTAGTCAAACTCCTAAATAAATTTAACGGAAAAGAACAAAAATGCCCCTGAACTTTTAGAAAAGGTATAAAAATACCCTTTATTCATCTATTTTGCTAAAACTACCCCTCAATTCAACTTTTTCGCTTATTTATTCCCCTTGACTAACGGACAACACTAATTTTTTTTAAAAAAATAAATAAATTGCACATGACATTTTATTACTGAAAAATTGATTTATTCTTTTAAAAAGAAATCTGAAACCTTGGAATTTTTTTAAATTTGATTTTTTTTTTAAATTTGGAAAACTTTTTTTTATCGAGTAAAACCTTGACTAACGGACAACACTAATTTTTTTTCTTTTCAAAATGTGAAAAATTGGATTTTTATAAAAATCTGAAAAAATTAAATTTTTTATGGAAAAACTGTGTTTAAAAAAAAAACCAGAAAACTATATTTTTTTTAAATCTAGAAGAAAATTATGGAGTATTAGTTTTGCACATTTTACTTAAAAAAACTATCAGTTTTTCAGATTTAAAAGTTGAATTTTCTAAAAAAAAAAAAGGGGTTTCCACCCGTTAAAATTTTTTTTCCAAACTTAAAAAAATTCCACATGTTTTAATAAAAATCCATTTTTATATATATATATATATATATATATATATATATATATATATATATATATATATATATATATATATATATATATATAAGGCTTACTACATTTGTTTTTTAAATAAATGGATGTTGAAAAATTATTTTTCCTTATTCTACAAATAACGATTTTTCAGATTTCTTTTTAAAAGAATAAATTAATTTTTCAGTAATAAAATGTCATGTGCAATTTATTTATTTATTTTTAAAAAAATAGTGTTGTCCGTTAGTCAAGGGGAATAAATGAGCCAAAAAATTGAATTGAGGGGTAGTTTTAGCAAAATAGATGAATAAAGGGTATTTTTATACCTTTTCTAAAAGTTCAGGGGCATTTTTGTTCTTTTCCGTTAAATTTATTTGGGAGTTTGACTAAAAGTGCACCACTTATGCAAACATAATGTACTATTAGTGCTCCATGTGAAAGAATATGTATGATTTTGATCCAAACCCAAAGATTATGGATGATTTTGGTCCTTTGCTACGGTGTAGGTTCCTTTATGAGTTAATCACCCAAATGGTTATTCAACTATCAGAAATTATTTAGTAGAGTCATGTTTCTTTTGTGTGTAACAGAAAAGTCACTTAACTATGCACATATCACTCAGAAGGTCACTCAACTGGCCAAATACCTATTTTACCCTCTAAATTAGCAACCTTTGCCTTTTTTTACCTTTTTACTTTATAAATAATATCTATGTATTCTATATTTAAATCCATAATATAGATTAAAAAAAGAAAAAAAATATCATAATATTAAAAAAGTAAAAGAAAAGGTTAGATAATTAGAGGCTAAAATAGGTATTTGGCCGGTTGAGTGACCTTCTGAGTGATATAAGTATAGTTATGTGATTTTTCTGCTACAAACAAAAGAAACATGACTTTACTGGGTAATTTCGGATGGTTGAGTGACCATTTGAGTAATGGACTTGTTCCTTTATTTCAGAGCTATTATTCTTGAGCATTGATAGTCATCCAGATTGAGGAACTTGATTGCTATCATTGAATGTGGCTTTCTATATGGCACATAGAATTGTTTCTATATTGGAGAATGGGATTTTGAGGATAGCCAGTGTTGGGGATTGTGGACTACGGATCATTCGTAAAGGTACAAACTCATATTTTTCTTTTATGTGACTTCTTGTTCAAATTCATCTGCTGTTATTATTACATATTTGAGTGCCCGTCAGATGATTTTCTCCACATTTCCACTGGAACACTATTTTGACTGCCCATACCAGTTGACCTCAGAGGCTGTTACTCAAACGTACCTTGATGCCATAGTTTGGAAAGTTATATACGGTGAATCATATCACACTAGCTATATCTTTTGAGTACAATGAACTTGGTTCTGTTTTGCTTCTATGTCATTATTGGTATTTGGTTAGGAAAAGAGAAAAACTTTATATTCTGTTTTGATTTGTTTGTCTTACTTTCCTTTTTGATGTTTAAAAAAGAAGGCCTCTATCCTAATTTGGGAACTCTTTAATTTCACCATCCCAAGTGGCATGTTTAAGAGCACAAGATTAAAGGACATTTTGGTACATTAAATATATCTTAGTTTAAAGACTACCAGATTCTAAAGTCATCTTTACTTTCTTAAACTCCGTGTCAAGTCAAACTAAGACAAACAAAGTGAAATGGAGGGAATAATATTTTTTCAGCTGTCAAATTTTACACAAAAAGCTTTCGAAGACCTTGGCTTTCTGGTACTAAGAGAATCCAGACTAATTCGTTACTGTTTTCCTGATCACGTCATAGTCCAAAAACATTTTTTTCTAATGCGCGCTTTGCTAACATTAGAAATCTTGTTAGTAGAGTAAATTTTGTGATGGTCTATTTGACTACTAGAGTAAGCACGCTCTTTGTCCCGTCTCTGTGTATGTTCTTTTCACAGGTTAGCACTGTGGATTTGCAAGTAGGAGATACAATCATAACGGGCTCAGATGGCCTCTTTGATAATGTTTTTGATAAAGAGATCGTTTCAGTTGTGACCACAAATGATGATGTCTCTAATGCTGGTACTTCTTTCCTGCCTAACCTAATTTCTGCTTGGAAACAGTGACTCATTTCTGTCGTATATATTCATAGTGGTTTGGTATCAATGTTAGCAAAGGCATTAGCTGATTTGGCGCGGAACCATTCTGTGGATACCAAATTCGACTCCCCTATTCACAGTAGGCTAGAGCAAGGGTAAATTTTCAATCAGATTCACTATATATAGATTTTCCTTCAAAGCATTGTCTGTCCCTGTATAAGATGAGTACTTATTTATAGCGTTACTTTGACTTGCAGGAGTTTGATGTTCCTTGGTGGAAGAAAGTTTTTGGAATGAAATTAACAGGCATGACAAGCAGGAATGTCTTTCCCTCCTTTCCGTTATGTTCGTGATGGCATGCTTGACAAGGTTTCTTTTTTTGTAACATTGAACAGGAGGAAAGCTCGATGATATAATAGTCATTGTTGGAAAGGTGAAAAGCTCGTGAGCAAGCTGGCCTGAAAACCACCGATAAATAGTCTCGCGAACAAGTCATATATCTTTGGTGCCAAGACTTTGGAGGGTCCCCTCTCCTGAATCCTTGGGCAATTGGATGATCTTTTTACTATGAGTCGAAGGATGAGGTAAGATGAGAACAGCTTCAAACAAGTTCCGATCATTGTTTTTGTGTTGTGTTATTGGCTGTTGTTCGACACTATTTGGCACTAAAAATCTGTATGACATTTAGGACGATATAAATTCTTCATCGATCAAAAGTACAACCATAAAAATCCTTGCTAACTTGTTTAACACCTACAGTCTCCATAGAAAAGGCACTTTATCACCATAGGATATACACCTCTTTATTTTTCCTGGATCGAATTTTGTATTTTCTGATGCCTTGTGTTTCAGATGATAAATAGACATAATTGAATTACTTTTCCTTTATAAGAATTGTTTTATGACTTTGCTGCTATGAATTGGAAGTAGGATGCCTATCCATGAAATTAACCGCGGTAAATTGGTGAATAACTTTTATTTTTCATAAGAATGCCATTGTTTATTTTGGCAAAGAATTCTATTCCTATGCAACACATGAAAGCAGAGGCAGAAGTAGAGTAAAAGGTACGGGTTCGGCATAACAAGTAACTTTTGGTCCAAACTCTGTATTTGTGCTTAAAAAATTAGTTAATACGTAAAAAATATAAATTTAAAACTCAGTAGCCCAAAAAAACTAGAATCTAGAACCTAAATTTCAAATTCGGAATCCTCTTCATGACCTTTGGGTTGGGTTGTAAATGGGAAATGTAGGAGGGATGTTCTCCCATGCATGTTGGAGAAAGGAGAAGAATTTATCGGGTATATAAATAGAAAAACGCTTCTACACTAGCTTAAATAGTTGAGAGAAGGCAAGCCCTTCTGCTGCCATCGTCCTCGCTCGGCTTTGGCTTCGGCTTTTCTGATTGATATTTCGAAATTTGTTTCTACTCTCTTCTCTACATAGTTTTCAAAATAAAACAGTGTCGTGTGATCTGTTCAATTCATTCTTCCCATCTAAAGTGTAGCGGAATTTAATTTGAAGTAACGCTATCCCAGTAAGATAGTTTCGTTCTATCCTAGGGGAAGTAATCAAATACTTCGGGTACTGTGAAGGGATTAAATTCATTAAAGGAAACACAATGATGAATTCTGTTGGCTTAGATATTTTCTGTTTAATCTGTAGGGATTAAATTCATTAAAGCAAACAAAATGATGAATTCTGTTGGCTTAGATATTTTCTGTTTAATCATTACTGTTTACGTTTTACTTTTTGTTTCTGCAGTTGATAACATAACATGCTATTGCACATGATGCTTACTACCTCCACTTAACACATGTACCAGGTAACTTTTTCCCAAAAATGGGACAGATGGGAATAAATCACAGCGTTTTCGCCTCCTATTCGAATTTAAAAATGAACCAAAAGACTTCTAGGACATGCCAAATATTTTTTGCAGTTGCTTCTACCAAAAGTGCAAAAAGGCTTATCAGCCTCTATATTTTATAGGTGTAGCAATTTTGGCAAGGCAGTAAAATCGAGTGGCTGCCATTCAGTAGGGGTATTAAAGAGAAAATTGAAAATATTTGTTGTTCAATATATCGGTCGTTCAAGAAGTTTGACTAGTTGCTCCTCCGACCCAAAGGTGAACATAAATGCATCTGCAATTACATCCTGAGAAATGGAATTTAGATTACTGTAGGATAAGACAAGTTCATACTACCCCTTATTTCTCAACCTTTGGTCTTGCACTATGAACCTAGCAATAGAATATATTTGTGAGAGAATCTGTAATTAATTCTAAGCAATAAAAGAAGAGTACATTTGCAGCAACAAACTAGCTTCTGCTCCTGTCCATGCAATCACGTGACTATGAGCCTCTTGCCAGTTTTCATTATTTAACAAATAATTTTGTTTCAGATTTGAATATCATTGTGTATTCGAAATTCATTGACACGATTAATCCGAATTCGTATCGGAGAGATTCATTGAAAATTTGAAAGACATAAAATTTACCTTGTTTCATATAATATACTTCTACATGTTCAATGCAATTTGATTGTTTCTAAGAAGTATCTCTTTTTCCAGGTTATTGACTCATACTTGACATATAACTAGACATGTCGTTTGGTTGATGGTTAAAATTATGTAGGGATTAGTTATGCAAGGTTTAGACGTTGTTTGTATATTTGTTATTCCATCGTTTATCCTATTTTAAATAATACATATATTGACTCATACCTTATACTTCCTTTAGTCCAAAATAATTGAGATTTTATAGCCAGCTTCAAAAGTTGGTCCAAAATATTGATGTTTTATAAAACCAAGATAGTATTTAGTTCTCTTTATCCAAATTTGCCCTTGACACATCTCATACCCCCATAATAATCATGCCAACCTAAAATGGAAATAAAATCATAATTAAGGGTATCTTAGTCAAAAGCTCTCTTTAACTTTTACAAGTTAGTGAATTCCTTAATTCATGTGCCCAAGCTTAAAGCCTCAATTATTTTGAACCGGAGGTAGTACATGTTATAGTTATGCGGTATCATAAACTGATAACAAACACTGTACCTGGTGTGTTAAATTTTGTACATAACAACTAAAATGCTACCAAACATGATATTACTAGTTATGCTAGTTTTACTACAATGGATAATTCACTATCTAACGAACAACCAGACGACCTTGTAACCAGTTATACCCTGCAATAAACTTTAATCACTGAACTGTTTTAAGTTTTATGTTGTCATAACTGATGCAACTTAAGTACTAAAAAGAATTGAGTTTCACACATTTACAATGTACAGTAAAAGATTTTCACACTATCAAATTAGGTAATTCAGGATAACCATCCACCATAATCATTGACATTAGTAATTTGAAAGCAAGTGTAAGTTTTCATACCAAGTTAATTATAGTATTGATTATTTATAAAGCGCATTTACAATGTCAATAAAAATAGGATAAATTCTAAACTAGTTGAATAGAACACGAAGCCTTGGGAACCCAAGAATGCTTTCTAAAAGCAATAAGACTTTTAGGTAAGTTACCTCTTCAAACTCCAAGAATAGAAGCTATATGTTGTCAAGGATTAGATTGTTTTGAATCTTCACTACACATTTTGGTATTTAAATACTCATATAAAATAAAAAATAAAAAGATTAAAGACAAAACATCCATTTTCCCAACAATCGAATCTTCCATATCACAAGGCTCATTTATTGTTTGCATTGGAGCTTGCATGTTTTTTATTTTCTCAATGACGGTGAAGATGTCTGTTTTTTACGCAAACTTTAATACTTTAATTTATTCATTACGTAGTTTAAGCAAAACACATTAATATTGTCATAAACAATATTTACAAGGTTCTGATCCTGTGGACCACCCTCTCTTCTTCCTAGGGACTGTAGGGCTTGAAAAAATTGTAACTAGCGATTACAAATTTACTATGTGCTACTCTTTTGTGACAATAAATATAAAATAGATTTATAACTTTATATACATAGATAGTATAATTAAGTTTCTCTTACGCTAGTGCCCGTTGTAGTAGATCATTGATTTTATTCAATTTTCTTGGCTATCAATTTAAATTCATTATGAAAGGGTTACCTTTTGTTGTAGGTCTCTTTAACATTATAGTATTTAAAAAACAATTGTCAGTATAGAAAAGTTAAATTTTATTTCCTAAGTTATCAAATTTATCATATATCATATATCATATATCATATATGAATGTATAGCGGAGGACTGGAGGCTTATCTTCTTATTTTAATTTTTTTAGTTCAACTATTTAGTATTCGTCCGATATTTCAAATTTGCGCGTATACCGTGCACCGATTAATTCAAAATTATGCGACGTAAAGCCTGTGCACTTTCTATCAATAATTTCTCCACTTTCATGACTCGAATCCAGTACTTCTGAGTTCTGATTTGGGAACCATCTACTTGAAAAATAACACATAAGAGATCTGAAAGATCATTTTCTTATTCAAATTGTAAGGGGCAAGATATCTCATTTCCTCCTAGTTTTGTCCAAAGGGAACTTTGACTTGATTTTTAGACTAGTGATCAAACACATTATTTAAATACCAGCATATAATATAATTAGAGTCTACAAGGGAAAGAGAGCTTCTTTTCTCGGAATAGCAGATTAGAAGTTTGGAATCATGTGGAAAGCATTAAATGCAGGAATCGAACTTAGGGTTCTTGATATCTCTTATTATAGTTTAAGAATATCATTTCAGAAACCTCATGATAATTTTAGGTTGAAGCAATATACTGCAGGAATCTTTTAATTGTCATGCCAGATAAATGTGAATATAATATACGTTGAAGATATATTTAATTAAATAAATGTAAGTGGGCAAACTTTTTATAATTAGTTTAGATGAGGTAGTCGGATTATTCAATCTGAAAACAATGCGGGCAAAGGTCTTGATCCATATTTCTTCAATATCTTTTGACAAAAAAAATATTATTGTGTGTTTGGTCCATTAAAAAGATCAAGTTCATGCAGGAGCGACTTAAGGGTTAACTCAAAGGCTCCAAAAATTATTACTCTTTAGTTTTATGACATAAAATTTGTTTCAAAATACTTTGAAGTTTGTAGAGGAAACATACATTTTTAAAATTATAAAGTAAAGAAGTATGTCACCTTTTTATTAATGGTTACGGAATAGGACAACATAAAAAAAGGATTCATGTGCATAATAAGCCTTTACATGTGAGGAAACGCATATTAAATTTGATTTGCGGGCTATATATCTCTATTTTTAGCCATATCTTTATAATTTCTAATTGTCTCGCCATACACTTTTTCATATTTTGTTAAAACTAATTTTATTGAATAATTTGAAGTGTAATAAAAAAAAGTATGTCAAAGTTAGAAAAATGAATTCTACTATTAATATTAATATAGTCTTTTATTTGTCTCTTTTTTTTCTTTTTTGTTGTTGGCAAATCGTTTATGTGAGTATTTTTAGATTCCAGCTTTGTGTCTGATCTCATTAACTGGTTTCATCAACATTCGGTTGGTTGATATATATTTTTTTATTTGGTTGGTGGATATGTAGTTATACAGTTATACTTCTAATTACACATCATCTTTTGGTCTGTATAATCTTAATTAAATCCGCACTACCTCACCAATTCTCAACAGTAATTAATACCAATATTCTCTCACCCGAAAAACATGTTTTTAAGTAATTGAGTACTATTTCTTTCATGACCCTTGTTCTATGATAAAGTCAGTTTGACTGTTCTTCTTTATTTGTTTTGCATTCTTTTATTGGATGGGATGTAGAGGTGGAAGAGAGAAATAAAG
The DNA here is from genome assembly GCF_019175385.1 of Lycium barbarum. Lineage (NCBI taxonomy): Eukaryota > Viridiplantae > Streptophyta > Magnoliopsida > Solanales > Solanaceae > Lycium > Lycium barbarum. The sequence continues at coordinate 5,081,051 of NC_083344.1, forward strand.
GGATAAAATTCATAAATAATTTTTCAAACTTCTATAATTGAAAAATAGCTATTGTCATGAAGTTTTAAATTTCTCAGGTAAATTTTAAGGACATTATCATGAGAGTTTTACCTGTTGAGTTTAAAACTTCATGATATGCTTATTTTTTAAAGACAAGATCGAAAACTGGCAAGTGAACGCAAACTTAATACACTAAGTATCCATTATGCGTGAGTTGTTTGGGATGGATCGGATCGTAAACTCAACACAGTCTTATCTTTCATTTCTTCTACTATATATATTTTTACGACTTCAACGTATTCTCCGGATTATACGATGATAATTCTTACCATTGTGTCAAATGCTCTCCTTCATGTTATCGGTTGAATGGTAATTTGTTTTTGATTTTTTAATCCTAAGTTTTGTGACCGTCGATCAAATTAATAATGAGAAATTAAAGCCATAGTCATTAACCAAGTTTTTATGTTTAGTTCCATGTGAATGTCCGCCAACAAACATTCACGTCGAGTCCATTTTTTCTCTCACTTGGGACTAGGGTATTGCATCGTTAGGCACCAATATTTTGCTAAAACCTAACCCTAGTTGTTCTACATACATTTATTGCCCTTGTCTTATCTACTAGCTAATCTTTGAAACAGATCTTTTTAAATAAGTTCCCGGGGGGGGGGGGGGGGGGGGGGGGATATATACGATCAGTGTTATATGTAACATATCATCGTATTTTTCTGGTTACTCACTTCATTTATAATTATATGCACACTTATAAATATAATTTTCGACAGTGATTTTTTTGGTACACTCATAAAATATATAAGTTAAACTCATAACTTCAACCTTCAACACTTAAAAATGTTAAAGACTGAGTTTTGGACTTCTAAAATAATTTAAGAGACAGAATGGAAAAAGAAAAGGAGAAGAAATATATTTTGTACGAGATATATATGTCACATCACTCCTTGTAAGATCAAAATTATAATATAGAGGTTAATAGTATTCCTTCGGTTTAAATTTATGTGATGGTGCTTGATTGGTTATAAAATTTAAGAATAAAAGAAAAATTCTCGAAACTTATGCTTTAAAATAAGCCGTAGATATTCGTAAGACTATAATTCATCTTATTAACGGTAAATAAAAAATTTAAAATTAATTAAATTATTATTAAATATAAAAATGTGTTATTCTTTTAGGAATTGATTACAACAAAATTCTTAAGAATGATGTAATATTCCTTAGATAAGCAAGAAACTAAAGCCTCCCTTTTTATTTATGATACACCGACTTGAATTCACTTTCACTTTAGTATCTATTTATGCATAAAACTTTAAGTAAGCACGTTAAGATAGTCAAATTAAGGCGCTATACCGTGGAAATTTATCAAATTTGTCTATCGCCGACCCATCACACGCCATGGCGGTGGTCAACCTCTCACATTTGATTTTCTATGATGATTTATTCTATCATGTGCACAGTAACATCACTTAAAAGTAGTGATGAATTCAGATTTTAAAGTCGTAAGTTTTATTTCTCATATATGCGTCAATATTTTTTAAAAATAAGTCAAGTTACTAACTACACGTTAAAATATATTGTTAGTAGCTACAATAAAAAAAAAACATGCACACTATCAAGGTATATATTATATTACTTCCTCCGTTCTGTTTTACTGGTTCACTATATTAAATTTTTTTTTTTTTTTTTACTTATCTATTTTAACAAATTAAAAGCAATTTATTAATTTCGTATTTTCAATGCAATCCTTATCATTAAGTAAACTACATGGAATATTAGTTGTCAAGTTCAGATTTTCAAAGGATAAGTTAGTAAAATGATATAACAACATACCAAGTGTAGTCTCACAAGTGGAGTCTGGAGAGGGTAGGATGTACACAGATTTTACCCATACTTTTGTGGGATGGAAAGGTTGTCTTCCATAGACCCTTGGCTCAACAAAAATTTAAACAATGCAGGATTGTAAGAAAAAAATTACAATAGCAAAATACAAGACAGGTGCAACAACAAATAGTAATACACCTTGACGATGAAGAAACTACATGTTAATTAAATAAAATTACTAAAAGCAGAAGAGGAGGCTAGCCCCGACCTCTCCGCACAAAGTGCGACAACACTAAGCTATCTTCTACCCTAATGATCGCCTTCCATACCTTTTTATCCAAGGTCATGTCCTCAGTCAGCTTATGTCATGTTATGTCTTATCTAATCATCTCCCCCCCCCCCCCCCCGGTTCTTCTTCGGCTTACCTCTAGCTCTCCTAGCTCCTGCAGCTTCCAACCTCGCACACCTCCTCACTGCAACTTAGTTATAAAACAATATTTTGATAAATATTTTTTAAAAGGAAGTATCAAAGTTAAAAGTGAACTGGTAAGAGAGAACAAATTATGAAGTAATAGTTAAATCCATATTTTATTTGTCAATCAAGTGTACACACGACTAACCCCTTGCAAATCATTATAAATAGGGTGTTCCCAGCTCATTCTCTTGCAAACTACACTTTGTCCTAGCCATAATTGTACTATTATTTCAACATCTCCTCTTTCTCTCTTCCTTCTCATTAAAGAGAAGTTAATTAATTTCTCTTTGTTGAAGATTAATTGTCTTTTTTTGGCATAAAGTATAATGGGAGGAACTTCTTCTCCTTGTGCATCCTGCAAATTATTAAGACGTCGCTGTGCAAAGGACTGCATATTTGCTCCTTATTTTCCACCAGATGACCCCCACAAGTTTGCCATTGTTCACAAGATCTTTGGTGCTAGCAACATTAGCAAGATGCTACAGGTTCATTTTTTTTTTTTAATTTTTTTTGCCTCCTCTAATTATCATAATTAAGTTGTTTTTTTATCCCACTCCCCTACTCAGGGGAGGAGCTAGAGCGGTGGAAGAGGTTCATCTAAATTTTTTTCTAACAGTGCAATGATAACTTTTTCTAATTAGCAGTGATTTTTAATATGTTTGTGACTTTTTATAAGTTACCAATTAATGTTTAACATAAAAAACTGTTTTTCCTATTGTTTTATTACTCTATAAATGACATGATAATTGTATAAATCGTTTTTATACCGTCAGTGCATACAACTTACATTTGTTACCTTTGTAAATAATCTGATTATTTAGAAAATTACCACACCGCTACAACATAATGTATATCTTCATGTTATATATGCAACAACTATAAGTTTATTTTTTTGTTTGTCTTAATGTTATATTTTTCAGGAACTTCCAATACAGCAGAGGGCAGATGCAGTCAACAGTTTAGTGTATGAAGCAAATGCAAGAATGAGAGATCCTGTTTATGGTTGTGTTGGTGCTATCTCTTATTTGCAGAATCAAGTCTCCCAGTTAGAAATGCAACTTGCTGTGGCCCAAGCAGAGATATTATGCATCCAAATGCAACATGAAGAGGAGCCTTCTCCTAACAATAATTATTTGCCTGAATGTCAAATGGAACATATTGATAATAATAATCTGCAGCAGTACCTCAGTTTTCCAAATTCCTCCACCAGTTTAAGTGTAATGCAAGATCCTCTGAAAAGAGATCACTCTCTCTGGACTTAATTATTTGTTCATCTTGTTGTAACACCGTGTTTTGGACTTTTAACAAATGAAGTGTTGTTGCACTTTTAGTACAAATGAGCTGATCATGAATTTTACGCCATTCCTTTAAGTTTCAATATGTTAACGGTGCAAAGATTGTTTATACAAATAGTTTATGTATAAGGTAATTATAAAAAAAATTATGATAAGCATTAACTGATAATAGGAAAGAATGATAACATGTACATTGTTGGCAGTGCCAACAAAATTCAACGTCGATAGTTGAAAAGAAAAGAAAAGTTAAATATAAGGTTTAGGTAGGAATTCTCTCTTCTTTTTTTTTTTAATTCTATTAGGGGTCGTTTGGTTTAAGGTATAAGTTGGGTTATGTCAGCACTAATTTTTATACCATGTTTGGTATAAGGTATAAATTAGTGCTGGAATAAATTTATACCTTATACCAAACATGGTATAAAAATTAGTGCTGGAATAACCCAACTTATACCTTCTTATCCCACTTATACTGGGATTATTTTATACCATCTTTTAGATGGTATAAAATAATCCCATCTATTGGGATAAATTAGTCCCGGGACTAATGAGTCCTTAAACCAAACGACCCCTTAATCTCCAAATTGGAACATTACACAACCGCAGTCTAGCTACAACTTAGCTAGCTGCCCATCAGTATCACAAGAAAAACATAAGACTACTGCATCCTAACATAATAGGAGTCTATAACCAAGAGAAAACATCAAGGCTATCTATCTATATGAGTAATTTTTAGAAAGGACAGAGATGTGGCACAGTAATTTTTAGGTAGGAATTCCCGTAACAGTGTGATGAGGTATTTTGGGGAATATCGTACGGGTTTGGTCTAAACGAGACAACATCACACCAAAAGTATTTTTGGGCTGGCTTACCCCAACAACTATCATAAATTAAACTATATTGATAGTCTAAAAAGATTTATTTATATTGTTAATATATATAAATTAAATCTAGTTATTTCACACTTTTTATGTGTTCTGAATTAGAAGGTGATGGTCATGGCCCCTCCATTCGCTCGCGAATATAAGAACATAGACGAATTCAGAATTTAAATTTCACCTACGCTAATAATCACTATGCTAATTATTTTTATATAATTTACAGGCTCTTGTGGTCCGATTCTTTCTCGGACTTCACGCATAGCGGGAGCTTATATAGTGCACCATGATGCCCTTTTACGCATTTAGAATGCAATATTCTTCTTTTGGGTTTATGCATTTATATTTATAGTCCGAGCCGGGAAAAAGGTGCTACTCTATGGGCCAAGGTTGAGAGCTTAAAGACGCTAATTAAAGGGACTCGCAAATTTCATCTCTTAAATAGATGACTCCCCATTCAGTCACTAACAATTAGAATGTGTAATTTTACTTTCTTTCTTTTTTTCTTTTTCTTTTTTTTTGTACGATTAATATTTCAAATTAAGCAATAGGTTTATGTTTTTTCTGCGAACTGATTCAGCATTTTCCATTGCAAATTGAAATAGAAGTAAAGACTCGAGCCCTCACATGGTGAGACATTGAAAACCAATTAACAAGGGTGGGGAGTGGAAAAACAATTTACTCACACATTGGGTATTTACATCAAACTAATTATCAAGCGTAAGGACTATACGATATGTGCTTGTTAACACGTACAATTTATAATTTAATTAATTTATATTATCATTTCAATTATTATTTAGTAATAAAAAATTAAGATAATTTGATGTGAATATTAGGTATGAATAAATATCTATTTATGAAAATTGGGACTGCAAGGGTGGGAATTTCTTTGTAGTGGGATTTGGATTGAGTTATACTATTGCAAATTCAGTTGTGTCATCTACTACCTAGTCCATGTTGGAAAGGTACATGAAGTATATCCCAAATTGGTCAGTTTCTGGAAGACTTTTGCAACCTTTGAACTTGTTCCTCCAAACTTTAATAAGACTTTTAGGATTGTAACTTTTGGTTCACTTCCATATTATAATAACTACTTTTATTTTAAATAAAATGTCTTTCTTAAGCAAACAAATATATGAAGATCATAAACTATGTACTTTTCTCTTTGCATAACTTCTGGGGATCAGTATTTTTTGCTCCCTCAAAGTGTGATAAAGGAGGTTGATAAGAAATGCAGAGAATTTCTCTGTGGAAGTAGTGAGGAAAAGAAGAAAATCTCTCTGGTGGCCTGGGAGAAGATATGTAAGCCTAAGCAACAAGGAGGCTTGAATATAAAAGGATGTAAACTATAGAACATGTCATCTGTGGGTAAACTGATTTGGTTTGTGATGGAGAGGAAACATCTTTTATGGGTCAAGTGGGTGAATGGAGTATACATGAACAATAATGAAAACCTTTGGGAGCATAGTACTCCACCCTCAAACTGTAGCTGGTACTGGAAAAGGCTACATAAACTGAAGATGAGGATGGTTGGGTGGTACATCAATGATTAGTATTGTTTAACAACAAATGGGAAGTACTCTGTGGCAATGGGCTATAGACAGATGCTAGGGACTGCTCCAAAAGTGGAAATTGCAGAAATAGAGTTGCTATGCCTAAGCACATATTCATATTATGGTTGGTAACTCTTGGTAGATTACTCACAAAAATGAGGCTGACTGAGATTGGAATAGGAAGTGAAGAGAAAAGGACATAAATGGTCCCTTAACTACGAGAGTAGGTTCAAAATAGTCTCTTAACTATGCACTTAACGGTTTTGGTCCTTTAAGTTTGTCATAAGTTAACAAAAATGGTCCCTCAACTATGAGGGTTGGTTAAAACTAGTCCCTTAAGTATGCACTTAACAGTTTTGGTCCTTTAAGTTCGCCAAATGTTAACACTTTTAGTCTCCGACAAAATATTCATCGAACTCTGTTTGTTAGATTTGACGAGAACTATGAAAAAACTAGCGAGAACTCACATTTGGGTGTACGCATTACTAAAGAAAAGGCCAAATACCTCAGGATAAAACCGACGGACATCAGTTGATTATAGGTAAAAACAGAGAAAAAACCTACAAACTTGATAATGTCAGAAAATAGTGTCTCGGAACACAAAGACTGACGGACTCTGTCGATTAAAACCGACGGACTCCATCGGCTAAGTAAAATACACTAGACTCATTTTTACTGAAAACCCGAAAATAAATTCTTCCATCATAGTGATTCTTTAAAAAAAAAAAATAGTTTCCGCGCATTTTCCTTGAAAATAAACGACAGACGTTCGTTGGTTTTCGTAAAAAATAATACAAAACTAAAAAAAAAAAAAAAAATAGTGTCCCTCGATTTTATCCATCGGTTTCCGTCCATCATTTTTTTCGCTTGTTTTTAGTAGTGATAATTTTTGTAGTTTCTGCTATTTCTAATTTATTTCTAAGGTCTGGTGTATTTTACTTAGTTGATAGACTCCCTCGGTTTTAATCTACAGAGTCCATTGGTCTTTGTGTTCCGAGACACTATTTTCTGACATTATCAAGTCTGTAGGTTTTCCCTCTGTTTTTACCTATAACTGACTGATGTCCGTCGGTTTTATCCTAAGGTATTTGGCCTTTTCTTTAGTAATGCATACACCCAAATGTGAGTTCTCGCTAATTTTTTCATAGTTCTCGTCAAATCTAACAAACAGAGTTCGATGAATATTTTGTCGGAGACTAAAAGTGTTAACATTTGGCGAACTTAAAGGACCAAAACTGTTACGTGCATACTTAAGGGACTATTTTTAACCAACCCTCATAGTTGAGGGACCATTTTTGTTAACTTATGGCAAACTTAAAGGACCAAAACCGTTAAGTGCATAGTTAAGGGACTATTTTTAACCTACTCTCATAGTTACCATTTATGTCCTTAAGATACCATAGGTGCTATGTGTACTAGTGGTGCTGAGGAAGATGCAACACACTTATTCACTACTTGTCCACCGACTAGGAAAGTATGCGATGCAATTCAAGACTTGCACATCATCAAGCTAAACTAGAACAGGTTCAAGAAGGAGGTAGTAGGTGCAATTTATGGTGCAGTGATTTATCATACATGGATAACTAGAAACAACAAGGTTTTTCAAGGAAAGAGTGTGATTTGTCAGTATGGTAATATTTCACAGTTTATTGCCAAAAAAACAAATATATGAAGATTTTACATTTGTAATAAACCTTTATGTATGCTTCTTTTCTTCTTCTTGTAAACATTGGTTTAAGAGAGAGAGAGAGATAGATAGATTCATTAAGTTTAAATGTCATGCAACATTAAGGTTTCTTACATATTTGATCTATAGTATTCCATTTTTTGGATTAAGCCTGATATGATTATTAAAAAAAAAGTAAGACTTTTTTTCTTGGTAACTAATCATTTTCATTAATCATCAAGTGAATAATTACAAAGTCACAATAACACTTACACAACTTGCTTTTCAGAGAATTACTTCCTCAAACAAGAACCAAAACTAGGGGAGCTAAATGCTATTGGATACTATGAGTACTCTAATAATAATGTAATTTATGTAACCATAGTTAGGGCCTGTGTGCCAGAAAATGATCCATTTGTTGGCCATTGTAGCCACTGGATCAATCTGGCCCATAAACTTCTAGTATAATTGCACTCAAGGAAAGTGTGCTTAGTCTCCTGCTGGCTGGCACACATCACCCACAGGATCAAAAAAGTAAATTTTGCTATAATCAATGAAATTGAAGCGACACAATAACAAGAATTTATAATATTATCAGTATATATAACTTAAATGATGCTGTAAAAATTCTCTTTACTATCGGCGTATATATAACTTAGTTCAATCACATGTCTAAGTACTATCCTTATTAATTTTGAAATAGCACCAACAATTAGTCCCTTGACTTTCTTTTGTGGAATCTTGGAAATTTAAGAAAACTAGTGAATTTTTCCGTGCTTCACGCGGATTGAGATTGATATAGAGTAATTTATTTTCTAACATGAATCGATTGAATCATTTTCAACGTTAACATCAGTTCTATTATTTATTTAACTTGCTTATATTATAGTTTATCAATAGTTCTTCATATCAAAAGCTTCATTAAATAGTGAATAAAGCCCTCCTAAGTCTCTCCTTGCTTTTCCTTTCCAGATTAAGACCATTCATTCTTCCCTACTTTCCATCAACTCTTTTGTCCCACCCAAAAAAAGGTCATTATCTATACGGAAAAGGGCCTAAAATACCTTTAAACTATTAAATTTGATGTAAAAATGTCCTTCATCCACCTTTGGGGCCTAAAATGTCCCTGATGTTAACCTTTTGGGGCCTAAAATACCCCTGACGTTAACCTTTGAGGCTAAAATACCCTTATTTTTAACGGACCTATTTCATTTATGGAAAAGGGCCTAAAATACCCTTGAACTTTCCCGTTTCATTTATTACGTGGCACCCTTTGATTGGTTAGTCATATAATTAACTAAATCTAATTAATTTCCAACCCATTTAACCCGATCCACCAACTAAACCTTGACCAGCCCCAAATAAATCCCTAACAAACCGAATTGAAAAATCCTATAACTCATTGCATTACAAATCAGCCTAGTCTCCTTCTTCCTCTTCTTATTAGGTTTCTTAGAAAATGCAACTTTCTTCTTAGTTTTCCTCCATAAATTGTTGTTTGTTTCACTCCATAAATTGTTGTTTGTTTCATTCTCTTTTGTCAAAATGTCGGCATCTCTTTTTAGCTACCATGAATTGTTTTATGTATTTTCAGTTTTTCTAATATTAAACCAAGTCAGAAAGGATATAGTTTCCTCTTTGGTAAGAATACCACCACCAAATAAGTCTAGTCCTGAAAAAAAATGCCATGGACTTTAAAACACCAATTATATCAACATATCCAAAACTACTAAAAATTTGACATCAAATCTTATGTGGTGGCTTATATTACTGTTGGTACAATAATTGGTTAAAGTTGCTAAGTTGTGAACAATCAGCTTTGGCAAACTTTATTGATCTTTATTCTTCACTTGTAGAAATAGAAATATAAATTGGTTCCAAACAAACAGAACCAGTTCTCATGCAGTTACTTCGACAGATGTTGAAACGCCATCCAACTGCGTTTCAGTTTTTGCAAGGAAAATTGTATTTTCCACAAAGAAACTTGTACGTAGTTATCTTGTACTGCAGGTTATGGATACACAACATGTAATTGCCAATACTGTAACTCTAAGAGCACTATAAAAGACGATGCCGACATTTTAACAAAAGAGAATGAAACAAACAATAATTTATGGAGGAAAACTAAGAAGAAACTTGCATTTTCTAAGAGCCCTAATATAAGAAAGAAGAAGAAGGAGACTAGGCTAATTTGTAATGAAATGGGTTATAGGATTTTTCAATTTGGTTTGTTAGGAATTTATTTGGAGCGGGTCAAGGTTTAGTTGGTGGATCAGGTTAAATGGGTTGGGAATTAATTAGATTTAGTTAATCATATGACTAACCAATCAAAGGGTGTCACGTAATAAATGAAACGAAAAATTTCAAGGGTATTCTAGGCCCTTTTCCGTAAATGAAATGGGTCCGTTAAAAATAAGGGTATTTTAGGCTCCAAAGGTTAACGTCAAGGGTATTTTAGGCCCCGAAGGTTAACGTCAGGGGTATTTTAGACCCCAAAGGTGGATGAAGGATATTTTTGCACCAAATCTAATAGTTCAAGGGTATTTTAGGCCTTTTTCGTTCTCTATATATGTTCTTTATTGCCTCTGAATATCAATAAGTATTACTAAAAGAAGCAGAATTAATCAGTCGATGAATATTATTATGTTAATATTCATTGATATTGTGTTACATAGGTGTAAAGCAAAATGTTCTAATTTATCACATTACAAATGTCATGACCCTACCGGAGGGCTATGACGGGCACCCGGAGCTAACCTACCGAGCACCACAAAACATAATACATCACATAATCATACCTGAGTGGGCCATAAAGCTGACTCATAAATACCATAATCTGTATGGGACATAAGCCCAAAAGATAATATACATACGTCATCAAGTTAATCCCAATTAAGTACATATGCCGGCAAGGCTATCCATAGTAATGATACAACAGAGTATAGACCGAGATGACCATAGGACTTCTAACTGTGCATATATGTCTACGAGTCTCTACTGGAGTACATGACATAACGTGGCCGGGACAGGGCCCTGCCATATCCATACAAATGCATATGCAACCATGCTGACTCACAGAGCAACTCCGAAGCAAGTGGGGTGCCATGACCCTGCCTGCTGAGCTAGTATCCTACTGAGAGATCCATCAACCTGTATCTAAAGACCTGCGGGCATGAAACGCAGTGCCCCCAGTAAAGGGACGTCAGTATGAATAATGTACCGAGTATGTAAGGCAGAAAATGAAACATAATAAACATATACTGTAAAGAAGAAGGATAAGAATCAACCTGGCACTTCTGAGCTACCGATGTAAATCTAGCATACATATATATACCTCTTCATATTCTTGCAATCTCCACTATGTCTATATACCCTACCATGGCCCTGGCTAGCTCATTATCATAACATTATCTGAACATATGATGCGGAACGTGCAGCCCGATCCAAGTATGAATGCAAATGTTACGGAACGTGCAACCCGATCCAAATATGAATGCATGTTCTGCGGAATGTGCAGCCCGATCCAAATATGAATGCATGTGCTGCGGAACGTACAGCCCGGTCCAAATATGAATGCGTGTGCTGCGGAATATATAGCCCGATCCCAATATGAATGCATGTACTGCGGAACATGCAACCCAATACAAATATGCATGTGCTACGGAACGTGCAGCCTAATCCAAATATTAATGCACGTGTTGCGGAACGTACAACCCAATCCAAATATGAATGCATGTGCTACGAAACGTGCAGCCCGATCCAAATATGAATGCATGTACTGAGGAACATGCAGCCCGATCCAATTATGAATGCATGTGCTGCGGAACGTGCAGCCCGATCCAAATATGAATGCATGTGTTGTGGAACGTGCAGCCCGATTCAAATATCCCCTATAGGTACCCTTTATATACTACTAGTAGTCACTCTTTATCCATTAGCTTCTGTGTAACCCTTAGTCTTATAAACGTACTTCTAGATTGTTAGAACACCTTCTGAATTTACCCAACCTTGACTACCTCGCAAATACATCATAAGCTTTACTTTCTAATATCATATGCCCTATTGGGAGTCTTGTAACTAACATAGTAGCTCTTATACACCCGTGATGGTTACTACTTATCTGTTGATGCCTGCGTGATCACATAAGACTTATAAACACATTTCCGGGCCATTAAGACTTCTTCCTGATTAACTAAACCTTATTCAATTCATGGTTGCATCATAAGCCTATCTTCTAGCATTAAGTACCTCGTTATGGGTCTCATAACTAGCATACTATTTATGTCTTACAAAAAATTCCTTGAGAACACATTTCTAAATTCATCGGAGTGACATAAGGTCATTATACCTCCGATTCCCATTATGGAGCTAACATCAGTGGCATATCTCACCTTGAAGGAACAATAATTATAAGGTGAGACCAACATCAATAATATCGTAAGAACATCAAGAACGTAAGTTTCTAACATTTCTATGAGAGGAATCATTATGAACATCATTTGTGAAAGTTCATAAGGAGAAAATCATGCCATAAGAAAGAAAGGGATAGCCTTAACATACCTTGTCGTCTCCTCAACTACTTAACCCTTATCCTCCCGAACTTGCAAATCTACATTCAGGATAATTCATACCAAGGTCAAGCCATTGAAACTTTCATAAGATCAAGTTAGACTAACAAATGAGCTATCGAAAATCGGATAGCATTTCCTTTATATCTTCTACTCCGAACCAATTCCAAAACAGCTCCCAAACATCAATAACAACATCAACAACCAGATAATCAAGATACTGCGTGTCAAGCATATACAAATCCGTCCGAGACTTCCTTCGAAAATCATTCCATAAGCCAACAACATCAACATACCAAACTACGACCTTTATACTATGTTTTCCTTCATTTTAAACCATTAAAATCCTCCAAAACAACTCAATACCAAGTTGACTATGTTGCTCGATGCAGATACTGGGTAAGAGGCAATCACCGGACTCAACTCCTCAAAAGTGTAACCTTTCCAAATAAGAAAAACACTAGCCGACTTCTGCAGTTTTGCCGGTAAAGAAATTGATCCACTTGAATATGTTGAGAAGATGATACATATAAATAAGTTCAATCGAGATAGAGTATTCACTAACACGTGAATATAATAAAAATAAATGGTTCCTATACAAAGTAAAATACTAAAAATATAGTGGACCTTATTGGAGAACTTGGACTGGACTTTGAGATCCTATAGCACACCTTTATGTGCCAAGAACATATACATGTTGCAAATTTCAGCTAAAAAGCATAGACTACATCCTGGATATATAGCTCGGCCGGATGAATACCCCCTTAGTGCAACATGAGATTTAGGTTTCTTATCTTCTTATCTTCTACCTTTGAGACATTAATACACCTTAATAAAAATTAATTACATGGGAGTGGAGAAGAGCCATAACGTTCAGAGTACTTAATAAAAAAATTAGGCTTTTTAATATAAGTTAAACAAATAGAATGGAGGAAGAAAACTCAAAAAAAATGAGGAAAAAGATAAATAGGATCCTTGATCAAAGAGAGGTGCCACATCAGTACGTACACAGGAAAAACAAAGGGAGCATGGCTGAAGAAACCTCAAATGAGGAGCCCCTCTCTTTCTTATTGAGGAGGTAGGGGTTGTTTCCACGTTCCCTTTGAGGAGGTAGGGCTATCTCCACGTTCTCTCATGCATGGAGACTTTTGCACACCTACCTCAACGAAGTAGAGAAGGCCAAGGAAGCCCTCTCAACAATTATCAAAGGCCAAATACCCGTCTGTTTTGGCAGAGTGAGGATTGGAAGTCGACAATGCCAAAAGGTTGCGAACAACAACTATCGAACCTTCAAAAGATTGAGCAAATGTTGATGGTGAAGGCTGCTCTTTTGTACGTTGTTGAGGCTCTGCTTTTTTTTAATTCGAGACTATGTTCTTTCTTTTTCATATTTGTTTTTTAAAGTGTAGTATCCTTAAAAACATAAAGTCTTTAACTTCACGTACTAATATTATTGCTATTATTTATATTAGTAAAGATTAATTCAAGAAGATGATAACCGTGTATTTGAACTTAGTAATATTGTTCTTATTATTCATATAAGTAAGGATTAATTCAAGTCTATAAGATCTTAACCATGTGTTGGCAATACATTCCGCTAGTTGTTGTATAAAATTTTATTTACGAATATGAAGATGTGAGTAGTTTAATTCAAAATTATAATATATTTCTACTATAAAACGTATGTTGTTTTTCTCTCTTTCTTTCTTCTTAATAAATGTTTCTTATTTTTTTTTTCCTACAAATTACATTATTGTCGAAGCGAAAATAAAATCATAAAATCACTATTAATTAAAAAAATTGGGGGCCTCAAATTTTTGGTTGCCTAAAACAAAAGCTTCACTAGCTTTCCGCTTAAGCCACCCCTGATCATTGATAAGTCGGGAGTCAAGTCTATTTTGAGTTGCTATGATGTAATAACCCAACCCCCCTACGGACCTGTTGGAACGCTCAAAACACCAATCAGGGATCGTTTAAGCACATATTTGACCGTGGTCAACTCTTAATCTTCATTTTAACTACTATGCAACTTAAGTGTCTGAATCACACCTGAGCCCCTCATGCTCGTCAAAACTATCCATCTAAGTCATAAATCACCATCCGGGCCTATAGGAACTTTCAAACCTCGATTCCGAGTATGTTTACCTTGAATGTTGATTTTGATCAACTCTTTTTTATTTTCTCTCAAAGACTAGTTTTTGGTTTTTTTTCTCCGATACGTATCTGGGTGTCTCGGGATCTGTGTCACCCATCCCCGCAATTTATAATTCACATTTATTAATGGTAACCTCAAGTATCACCTTTTTTTATCACCTTTTTTTGAGTCCCCGAAACTATCAGGTGTGAGAGTTTCGTACCTAAACTATCGGCAACTAATTTGCAAAACACACCTCAACTATTAATTGTTTACTTTTCCTACTTGAGCTATCACCAACTAGTACGCATTAATAAAAATTGATTATATAGGAGTGGAGAAGAGCCATAACATTCAGAGTACTTAATAGAAATTTTTAGGCTTTTTAATATAAGTTAAACAAATAAAATGGAGGAAGAAAAACTCAAAGAAATGAGAAAATGGATAAATAGGATCCTTAGCTAAAGAGAGGTGTCACATCACTCTTTTTTTGTCTAGCTTTATATTATATATAGATACGGTTAGGGGTGGGCATTTGGTTCTTCGGTTCGGTTTTATCAAACTTTGGTTCGGCTATTTCGGTTTCGGTTTTTTTTAAGGTGGACACCAAACTAGTTCGGTTCGGTTCTTTCGGTTTAGGTTTTTTGAAGTTCGGTTTCGGTTTTTTCAATTCGATTTTTTTATATGATATTAGAAGCGATTCCATTTACACTAATTCATATTCTCAAAAGCAATAAAACATAAAACTGATAAATTGAAATCAAAATCAAACAAACAGGGTACACAAGAACAGAAAACTATAACCATGATATAGATTACTAGGTGTTATGTACATACCGTAAGAATAATTAAGAAAACACATAAAGCACATACATTTACATTAATCCTAAAGGCACATCCTAGTCACCTTCCTTTGTTAAGAATATTTGATTTTCTCAACTGAACTGAAGTGGAAAATTAGGGATACAAAAGCAAAAGAGGGCTTGTTACAATTGGATTTTTTTTGGGCTTAAACTTAATAGGCATGGATTATTTTAATTTTTTTGGGTAATGTATTAAATTTCGGTGGGCGTTCGGTTCGGTTTTATCAAACTTCGGTTCGGCTATTTCGGTTTCGGTTTTTTTAAGGTGGACACCAAACACCGAACCAAACTAGTTCGGTTCGGTTCAGTCCGATTTTTTAATTTTCGGTATTTATGCCCAGTCCTAGATACGGTAGCTCATGTTAGCTCTAAAACTAAAACAATTGGCACCCTATGGTGATTCTCGATCACCCATCATATTCAACATCTATCACCACAGATCCTTCCTCTATCGATGCCACCGAACATCACCATTCCTCTAAGCCCAAAATCCCGAGTTGTCACTCTCAACCATTTTCTTCTCATATCAGAAGCAAAAATCTAAGAGAAGAGCAGGGAAAACATATTTCAACTTCACTTTCTTATCTATTATTTTTCTTTTTGTTGGATTCAAATGGTGTTCTATATTGTTACGATGGAATGATGGGTGATTATGGTAATTTTAGGATGGTGGTGTGGTGGAGGAGGTATGAAAATGGAAGAATATAAATTTATGAAGAGTTGTATATCTGTATATATTATCCATGTATATCGTGTATAATTGAGTAAAAGTTAGGGAAAGGGCTCTTTAAGTCTATATATATATATATATATATATATATATATATATATATATATATATATATATATATGTTCCATGAAAATTTTGTATGATATACAACAAGATAGACACGCGCGGCGTTTTCCACATGATTTTAGATATGAATTTACCTCCAAACTGATTCAAATCACCATCAATCTTCCTCAATTTTTGTATATAACTTCGTCTAGATGGTTTCAACAAATCACATCTACATCCACAAAAAATATTTTCAGATCCAAATTTGATTGCGACTTAAATTTGGGTTTTGACTAAATACTAGGGAAATTCAAACATTTGGCCGCTCGCAAGAAATAATTACAATCACTAGTCATATATATATACACTAATTATGTACTCCCTCGGTAAATAATTGTTACATTTCACTTTTCGAAAGTCAATTTGATCATTCTTTATATTCCTTCTCTCCCATAATACTTGTCATGTTTCAGTTTTCGAGAGTCAGAATAGTTGCATTTTGACCAACATATATATTTACTAGCTATTATATTGGTGGATGGTTACTTCGTGAAAGATCCTAAATATTACTGACCAGTAGCCAAAAAACTCACCTTCCACGCTAATTTTAACATTTCACTTTGTCTATTAATGTTTAAAAAATAAAGAGAAAAGGCATATCCCCTCAAACTTATCCGCAAAATTCACTTTAGCACTATAACTTTACGAGCGTTTCAATACATCCTTAAACAAGTTTTAAGTAAATTTAATACCTCCTCAAAAGTACTGATCACACTTATGGTGGGAGGTGTTCTACACACCCCACCATCGTCAATTATCAACTGTAGCAGATATGGTCATCTATGGTGGCATATGGTGGTTGTAGATGGAAGAGAAAGATACAAGGATGGGGGAAAAGGTGGAGAGAAAAAAAAATCAATTCTTATCACTTTTTGTCCCTTCCACGCGAGTTTGGGAACGTGAAAACACTTTTCTTGTCATATCATCTGTTGAGGAGGTACTAAATTCATATGAAAGATTTTTAAGGAGTATTTACACGCCCGTAAGGTTACAATGCTACGGTGAGTTTTGTGGACAAGTTTGAGAAAAATTTATGTCTTTTCTCAAAAGAAGAAAAAAGATTAAGAGGTTATTTAGTATGATGGATAAGGTAAGATAGTTCTGGAATAAAAAATTTAGTATCTCCTTGTCTTTCGTTTGGTTACTAATTATGACATAAGTTATCTCTAGCAAAGAGTGTAATAACAATTTCAAAATTAATTATCCCACAATAAAATAATAAAATTGTCCCTGAGGTCCCAAATCTTTTTTTTTTCTACTAAATAAGTGAATAAACAAAATAGTTTTTCTTAAATTTTTTGCAATACATATCACTTTTAATACAATAAATCAAACGACCCTGAGAGAATAAACACTAGCCGCCTCCACGAGTCCACGTGTATCTCCTCTTTCTCTCACCCAAAGCATATATAAAGTGGACCCGCCCTTTCGCGTGAACATTCTTCAGTCTTCTCTATCAGTAAGGAAAAAAAAAAAAGGCGGTAGATCATCATGTCTGGTACATACGGTTACGATGCTCCGCCTCCTCCTTCTGATGGTGGATACGGTGGCTCGGGCTCGCACGGTGGTGGATACGGTGGCTCGGCTGGCGGTGGATACGGTGGTGAAGGCGGTAGGGGTGGATACGGTGGCTCGGGCTCGGGCGGCGGCGGAGGATACGGTGGTTCTAGAGGAGCTTATTATGGAGGATATGAGGGTGGTTCGTATAATCGAGGTACTATACTATCCTTGTTCCTAAATTTTGTTCAATAAATTAGAGATAATGGTCAAAACACACGCCTGAACAACTATATAACTTTTTCGCGAGTTTCATTCTGGATTATTATTATTGTATGATTGATTTTTGAACTTTCCATATATATATATAAAAAAGAAATAGAAACAGATAAACAAGAAACAACATTTGTTAGGTTAATGATACCAAAGGAAACGACCTTTTGATTTTTCTCTTGTTTTCATATTGAAAAAGTAAGAAGAATGAGAGGTGTTAAGCTTTTTATCATCCTGGCGTAACCCTGATTATCGCAATGGCTCAGGATAGCCTTTTTTAGCTTCTAGGGTCTATTTCTTAGTTCAAAATCCATCTTAATATCCAACTAACTATTAGTTGTTCCCTTTTTCGACCTGAAATATCACCCCATAACCATTTATGTATTAAAACACACCTCAACTATCAGTATCCAGGTAGGAAAGTGAACAACTAATAATTGAGGTGTGTTTTAATACATAGATGGTGATAGTTCATGTAGGAAAAGGAAACAGCTGGTAATAGTTGGGATGAGAGAGTTGCGAAAAAAGCCATAGTTCAAGTGTGTTTTTTTACCATTCTCAATAAATTAGCATAAGATATAAACTATTCTATGGTGAGAATAATTTTTTATCCATATTTATCTGAACTGATAGTTGGTGGTGGTGGATATCAAGGAGGAAGAGGTGGTGGTCGCGGTGGAGGAAGTGGGAGGGATGGCGATTGGCGTTGCCCTAATCCGAGGTAAGATTTTCAGTATCCTTCTTGATAGTTTTTGGAGTTTCTGCTTAGTATTACTTGTTCAAACATTTATATTTTAGGTTTTTTTGGGTAATATTTAGGAAATTGTGTTTTTATTCCTGATCAACTAATTGTTTTGATTTATTAGTTGGAGTAAATGGAGGTGGAAGTTACGTATCCCAAAAAAAAATGGAGGTGGAAGTTCCAAAAGTTAATACCTTCAACTAAGTTATTCTAAGCTGCTATAGTTAAACTACTAACTTTGATATTCAACAGTTTTTTCAAGAGAGCTGTAGTATTCAATTGTAAAATTCATTTTTCAAAAAATATGATTGACAAACGGAATTTTGAACCTAGGGTTTGATTGGTTCAAAAAATATGATTGACATTATGTCTGCTTAAAGACAATAAGTGGCTTCACTTTCAAAGTTCAGTGAGCAAATTTAGTTTGATTCTCCTCCTCAAAAATTTAACTTGATTCTCTCTGTCGAAATTACAAGTTGTAATTATGTTCATGCCGTTCATGAAAAAGAGCACCTTGTGAATTGATGATCACAATTGAAACCATGCTGACATGTTCTCAATTTTTATGAAGTGCTGTGAAGTATTAGTATGAACGTTATATTATTTTGGGTTTAATTACCTAATACCATCTCATTTAAACTATGGAATTATACCTGTTTAATTTTCCTGTCTCGTATTGTTAATATTGGTATATCTGGATCTAGTTGTGGAAACTTGAACTTTGCTCGAAGAGTTGAGTGTAATAAATGTGGTGCACCTTCGCCTGCGGGTAATGGTGATCGTGGTAGCAGAGGTGGTAGCGGTTACAGTAGAGGTGGAAATGAAGGTGGATATGCAAATAATCGAGGGGGAAGAGGTGATAATTATGATAGAGGGGGTGGAGGAAGCAATAGATATGGCTCTTCTGGTAATCAGGGAAGATATGGTGGCTATGGTCATGGTCCTCAAGCTGCTCGTCCATCTTACGGAGGCCCTGATAGCAACTATCCACCACCATCCAACACTTATGGTGGGAACCCAGACTATGCCCCTGATGCAGTTCCTCCGCCTGCAAATTACAGTGAGGGAGCTGCGTCATATCCTCCTTCACACGCTAGCACTGTTGGCTATGGTGGGAATATACAATATGATGCCCCTGGTGGTGGTCGGGGTGGCCCACAAGGGGGGTATGATGGGGGATATGGCGGTGGTCCTCGAAAAGAAGTAGGTAGTTATGACAGTGCTCCTGCTGAGGCTCCAGAGAAGGTGAAACAGTGTGATGAGCAATGTGGAGATTCCTGTGACAACTCCAGAATATATATCTCAAATTTGCCTCCTGATGTCACCATTGAAGAACTCCAAGAGCTTTTTGGAAGCATCGGGCAGGTAATATGAAAAGTTCTTTTGATTATAATTTCCGTTTCAGATTTATTTTTTCCCTTAGTAGTACATTATATTTGAACTCTTAAGCACTTTTTGGAAGCATTGGACAGGTAATATGAAAGTTCTTTTGATTATAATTTCCCGTTTCAGGTTTATTTTTTCTGTTAGCAGTATATTATTTTTCGTTACCTCACAACTCCATGCTATTCACTGTGGTATTAGTACTTTGAGCCCGAAGATAAAATGTTGTAATACTTAGTATTTTGATGTTTTTTCTTTTACTGATCATAGAAATATTGCCTTGACTTTATCATCACAATAAAGTGATTGATTTTGGTGACTAGCTGTTAGTCAATGCCTTTGAATGATGCTTAATTCCTTTCTCGTTAATCTGTAGGTAGCGAGAATCAAGCAAAAACGAGGCTACAAGGACCAGTGGCCTTGGAGAATAAAGTTATACACAGATGAAAAAGGAAATAACAAAGGGGATGCAGTTTTGTCATATGAAGATCCTTCGGCAGCTCACTCTGCTGGAGGCTTTTTCAATAGTAAAAACTATAATAATATGATTTCTTTTGACCTTATGCACTAAATCCTTACCTGCTAACCATGAATGTGTTCACCAGATTACGACTTCAGAGGTTATAAGATCAGTGTTGCAATGGCTGAGAAGTCTGCCCCAAATGCTCCTCCAGCATATGGTTCTGGGTATGTCATACAGTGTTATCCTTTGTTCAATCTTCTTTTTAAATTTATATTCTTTCATTTCACATGACTTCCAGTTATTTCTACAGTTCGTCAAGGTAGGGGTAAGGTCTGCGTACAATCTACCCTCCCCAGACCCCACATTGTGGGACTCACTGGGCATGTTGTTGTTGTTGTCACTTCAGAGTACAAAAATAGCTTTGTACTTGTGCCTCGGCATGCATGCGGAGTTAAGATGTCTTTGATTAGATTATGGGAGTGTCTACTCCCCCCCCCCCCCCCCCCTCTTCTCTCTCTCTCTCTCCTTTTTTCCCCTTTTTCTTTTTAAAATTTTGGACTCTAGTCTGTGTCCTTTTTCTTTTTAAAATTTTGGGCTCTAGTCTGTGTACCCTGCCAGCGGTTGGTATTTTGGACCATTATTATAGTGTATGGACGCTTGTGAGTTGTGAGGGCCTTAATATTTTCCAAGTTGAACATTATGATTTAGCCTTGACAAAGACACAGCTGCATATAATTTCTTAAAACAATAATCTCTTTTGTGATTTCACTAAATTTGCAAGATTGAGCAATCATGGGTGTCTTTATTGCCACCTTTGGGTTGCTTGCAGTGAAATTTACATCTAATATATTCTGCCTAATTTATATTGCAAGTATTATTTGCAAATTTTGACTATGTGGTAACTAGTGATCTTGATGCAACGGGTGGATATCTTGGATGGATCCGCCAACCTACATTGGAACTTTTTTGTGAAGATATAATGAAGTTCATTTTTATTTTTAGAACCATGAAGCTCAGTGCCTATAAAAATGATGTTTTAACACTCTGCGAACCGCAAGTTACACCAGTCTGATATTAACCTCCGTAATCCAGCAGAATATGATTAAATTAAAAGTGTCAAGTTGTCAGCGTGTTATATTATCTATTATACTTGCTTAAGTGAGTGATTTCAAGCGTAATTATCTTCAGTCTATCTGCACCTAGAACCTATCCTTCAGGTGATGCCTCAATTTTTTCCACTCGCCTGGTTCCTTCCCTAGCCTCTTGTAACCACACTCCAAAAATAATAATGCTTTGTATTCTTTTTGTTATTAACTTTTTTAATGTTAGCTTAAAGTGGGCAAAAATGTCTAATCCACTAGTCTGATGGTTGCGTTCTGTTTATGGGTTGGATAAGGCTGGGTAGTTAACTTTTTTTTTTTTTTTTTGATAAGGTGATAGTTAACTGTTTATTTTGAACTCTGAGAGTGAATATTTTGTCCACCTAGAGAGTAAAATATCTCCAAGTAAAATGGTAATGCGGATCCTTTATGCTGACCTTTTATATTGATTGTAGGGGCGGTGGTCGAGGCGGTTATGGTGGTGACAGGCGCAGAGGTAACTATGGTTCTGGTCCAGACAGAAACTATCATGGTGGAAACCGTTCACGTCCCTACTGAATTTCAGCCGGACAATCTATGTACTAAAAATGTGTTGGGAGGGTTTTTTTAATTAGTTCCATTCCATGATATACTCCCTTAGCTGGAGACTAAAGGTAGGTTGTTCATTTACTCTGAGCAATACCCTTTTTCTCCTTGCTATCTGCTACTTAGGGTGGTTTCTCAGTTTGAAGCTTTGATTAATATGAACTGTGTGAATGTTTTTATAGAGGCGAATGGATGATTCTGCAAAATGCTGCTAAGGTAGGTTGAAATGTACAGGTGAGTGTTGCTTCTTTGAAAATCTAATATGCTCCATTAATTCAAGCAGGTCGATACTGCTATTGAGTGTGCGCGCGCGCTTGCGTACGTCGGCATCTTCACATGATGGCAAATTTGATGTTTTAGGCGCATCTAGATGGGTGGCACATATTTTTTCAAGATATGTTCTCATTTCTATGGTTACTAGCTAGTGTCCAGGTCAGGAATGACCATCTATTTTGGAATCAGTCTATTTTAGCCAGTATAAAGGATCTTATATCTTTTGAGAGTGCTTGAGCTGGGTCCTCAGTCCTCTGGTGTGTAGAGAAAAGAATCAGTATGTGGTTAGTTTTGCTACGTTTGGAAGTTCAGAGCGGAGTCGAGAATTTCAAGATTGGTAATGTTTCAATTGTAGGGATTACTCCTCCCTTCTATCCACTTCTTTTTTTGGTTTTACATAATATAGAAGTTTGTTGACCGCGCTTTCCATAGTCATATTGGTATTGACTTGGAAACTTATGGTGTGAACGGAGAAAATAGGATGTTATCGCTCGTCTGTTTGATAAGGACAATTTAGCTGGAGGAGCTATTTGATTTTCCTGAGAAGCACGTACCAAGCTGTGCTAATGAATGCCCCGGCTGTAGGAGCCTATCCCGAGACGGTTGTATGATTAGCGGCTTAGTAGTCAATTCGATCTTAAAGTAATTTCCGTTCTTTCTTTGTTTCAAGAATAAACTGGGTCCTATTATCATGAAAGTGGAGATTGGTCGATGAAATAGGAGCCAGACCATTCTTTTCCTTCCTAGCAAAGCAAGCCCAGAATTACAATGATGGGGTATTTTTTTTAAGGAGTCCCGAAAAGTCAGTTGCTCAAGACCACTTTCTGCTATCAGGGTCTTTGTTGTAGTATGTTTGTGTAATATTCGGATTTTGACAAGCTGCTTTTATTAAATAATAAATGTCACTCTTGATTGTCTAATTGGGAACTGTCCTCATTTTTTCTGTGTCTGAAAATGGTGTGCGTTCTTTTAAAGGACTATGCAGACAGTAAATTTAAGGGAGGCTCCTTTATGGCTTCTGAGAGTCATCTCTACTTTTTTTTTACGTTCAGCATAGCGTCATTGCCAGGTGCTCGTGTCTCGGTATTTTGTCGATTTCTTGATTCTGCATAGCATTTATCTATAGATGCATGATCGACGCTGCACTATTCAAATTTGACGTTTGTGTTAGCTTGACAGAGCAAAATGCATCGTGGCTCTATCATGTTAGAAATGTAACTTTTCATATTTCTTTTCTTGAATATATTATCCCATTTTTTTTTTTCATACTAGAATGCATCTAGACAAGGACAAGCTTGGTGTTTTGATGATCACAAATCAAAACAATCAAATTGCCGCCGTTTTCTTGAATAATGGACTAAAAGCATATACTCCCTCTTTCCGATATTACTTGTCTACTTTATAATTAAGGTCAAAATAGGAAAATGGTCATTAATCCTATTTTGATTTTGTGAATGGACAAATATTTTGGGACAGATATTTTTAATATCGTGGACAACTAATATGGGACAGAGGGAGTATTCAAGTTTTCCCTTCTTCGTCGTTGAATGGTGGACGGCCACTTTCTGCCTCGAAACCTCAAATATTTGCAGAGAAAAAGTCCTCAATTTCTTGCAAAAATTGAAATATTCTATTCGGCCAAAAATATTCTAATGACATTCGAGGATCAAGAAAAAGTTCAAAATAGTTCGAGATCTTTGGATTTTGGGTGCAAAATGATCTTATTTCTTTTACCTAGACCATCAGCAGTCGAACATTCATTTTTAAAGTGGTTTCTTTCAGTTCTAAACTACTAGTATATGTTGTTTTTAACGGAGATTTTTCTTCAAAGCAAACAAAATTCTCTCTTTATAACAGTATCGATTGAGACGCCTTCTTTTGTGAGTCAGAGGGTTGAAGGATAAAACTGCAAATCTCTAATGACGGTTGGGGATAGATTGAAAATGCACAATTTGGTCAAAGAATGTGGATTATTTGTATAGGATCAGTTTAAGCCAAAATGAAGAGGTGACAAACTATACTGGATTTCTTTTTCTCTTCGAGGATCTATTTTGTTGGGTTCTCACATGAATTTTACTGTCGTTCTTTTTTTTGTGGTATTTCTTTCCATCTACCTAAACATTGACAAGTAAAGCTACCCAATCCTGTGCTTGCTTGAATGTAGCAGCTACATGGTGAACTAGTTGAACCGCTCTGTGCAAAATGATCTATACGAGAGCAAATTGGTATGGGTGCCATCGAGTTAGCTCTTACAACCTGGTCAGCAGAGTGCATGCTAGACGGAAATAAGGCACAGAAGCCAAGTTAACCAGAATCTTAAATGATAGAATGCATCAAATACAATTTGAAGGGAGCCAAGAATGCATCAAATGCAATTTGAAGGGAGCCTTGGAGTAACTGTAAAGTTGTCTCTGTGTGATTTATAGGTAACGGGTTCAATCGTGGAAGCAAGCATTAGGGTAAATTGTGTACATCATACCTCTTGAACTGAGGCCCTTCTCCGGATCCTATTAATACGGAAAGCTTTGTGCATCAGGCTGCGCTTTTTAGAATGCATCAAATACAACTCTCAACGATAACCAAGTATCTATTTTGGGGCTTAAACCAAAATGGGAAACAAGTAACTCGGTAAGCACTTACCCACAGAGAAAGTTAACGTCAAATCAATTAATTTGATATTAGCATTTAAAAATTAAATTGAGAATACACGTGGCTTAAATGTTCTTAAGTCAAAATGAGTGCATGAAGCCATGAAGGACATGTGTCGTGCATCCGTAGGGTTAATGTAAACACCTAGTGCGGACAAGGTTTTACCGAAAAGCTCTAATTCTATTCCGGACCAAAAGAACAAAGATTTGTTCCATAAAGGAGTCTAATCACTCTCTCATCATACTGTTAAGCATACTAATACCAAGAGCACAAATACTCAAAAAGCTGCACTCAGAACAAAATAGGTATCACTAAACAAAGTGGAACATTTAGGCTCCAAACTACAAGACAGACTCCAACAGCGTGAACAAACCGAGACAGTTTAATATTCACACCCATGGTTGCTAGGGATCCCTGTTATGCTGTTTCCTGTGTTATTTAGCTGTTTGATTGTTAGTGAGCTTAAGCAAATGTTTGAACCAAAATATGTTATTGCTAATAATTCTTAAATGTATTGTATTTTAAAAAGAAAAAATTTCATTATTATAGGTGTTTAGCATCTGCTAATGCTGTGGCTAAATTTAAGCAAAAAATGGAAAGCGACTTCACTGGGGATCGAACCCAGAATCTCTGGTTTCGTAGACCAGCGCCTTATCCATTGGGCCATGAAGTCTTTGATGCAGCATCAATTTCCTTTAGAATAAATTCATTTATCCCGGATAGGTTTATCAGTTAAATCAAACCGAGCACCTAGAAGACATTTTC
Source organism: Lycium barbarum (assembly GCF_019175385.1). Lineage (NCBI taxonomy): Eukaryota > Viridiplantae > Streptophyta > Magnoliopsida > Solanales > Solanaceae > Lycium > Lycium barbarum. Next base: position 5,106,884 of record NC_083344.1, read on the forward strand.
TTCTCGTTAAATTGATAACCGATAAGCAAACTGTTAAGCACCGCCAACCGATTAACCGATGACCGATTATGAATACCTTACTTGTTCGGTTATCGTTTTAGCATGTTTACAAATCGGTAAACTGAACTGATAACAAACAAAATTGAACAGAAGCAAGCCGATCGGTAAGCAGCCCTAGTTGAGAACCCACAATCTTCAAATCCTGAATCCACCTCTGAAAATTGACATAATGACATCAGTCTGAAAATTAATATGGAGGCTATCTATCTACAAGGCAAACTTGCAGAAACTGTGCATTTGATAAAACTTAGATATAACCTTCTGCAACTATTGATTGGCCGTTGTGAAAATTCTTAAGGTGCTTCTCAAAAATGCAACAATAAAAAGGCTTAATTACGATTAACATCTTTATAATGATATCCCTGTATTTTTTAATCAAATACTTACGACCCCAATATTATGAATATCCTACACATGAAAATCTTACACTAACACCCTAAAAGATATATCCGAAACTAAATACATTAGAATATAATTATCGAAAGACAAATTAGAACTAGAAATAAAAAGATGATGATTCATATTTAATAAAATATTATAATAAATAAAAATGCATATCTGAAGTGTAGGAAAGTTATTATTAATAGTTGTTATATCTTATTAAGTATTTGTGTTTATTTCTTATTTATAATTTTGAAAGATACATGTTTCAAAAAGTGTGTATTCCCTCATTTAATCAAATGCGTGAATAAAGATATGTAAAGAGACGACAACGACAACAACAACAACATACCCAATGAATCTCACAATGTGGGGTTTGGAGAGGGTAGAGTGTACGCAGACCTTACCCTTACTTTTGGTGGGGATGCTGTTTCCGGAAGACCCTCGGCTCAAGAAAAGGCATAGGAAAGGTTAGATACGGGCAAACAATTCAAAGCAAATATGAAAATGAAAACAACGAAAGTGAATAAACCATGATAAATCATTCTGTGCAAACAGATACTCATAGAAATCAAGTGACAAGAAACTAAATATCCTTGCAGCTACTCGCAAGAAAGGATAAATGCGACTACCTACTAGCCTTCTAACCTGATCTGAGTCCTCCATACCCTCCTATCTAAGGTCATGTCCTCGGCAAGCTGGAGATACACCATGTCCTGTATAATCACTTCTCCCCAATACTTCTTCGGCCTACCTCTACATCTTCTGAAACTGTTCATAGCCAGCCTCTCGCACCTTCGCACTGGAGCATTTGCGTCTCTCCGCATCACATGCCAAAACTATCTCAGCTTCGCTTCCCGCATCTTGTCCTCGATAGAGGCTATTCCTACTTTATCTCGGATAACTTCATTCCTAATCTTATCGCTCCTAGTGATTCCGCACATCCATTGCAGCATTCTCATTTCCGCCACTTTCATCTTCTGAACGTGAGACTTCTTGACTGGCCAACACTCCACCCCATACAACATAGTCGGTCTAACTACCACTTTGTAGAACTTGCCTTTAAGTTTTGGTGACACCTTCTTGTCACACAACACTCCGGAGGCAAGCCTCCACTTCATCCACCCTGCACCAATACGATGTGTGACGTCATCATCAATCTCCCCATATCCTTGTATAATAGACCCAAGATACTTGAAACTATCTATCTTCTGTATGACCTGGGTGTCAAGCTTCACTTCCACGTCAGCCTCATGCACTACATCACTGAACTTGCACTCCAAGTACTCCGTCTTGGTCCTACTCAGCTTGAACCCTTTAGACTCTAGGATTTGTCTCCAAACCTCTAGCTTAGCGTTAACTTCGCTGCGAGTCTCGTCAATCAGGACTATGTCATCCACGAATAACATACACCATGGTACCTCACCTTAAATTTGTCGCGTCAACCCATCCAGCACCAAGGAAAATAAAAATGGGCTAAGAGATGATCTCTGGTGCAACCCCATCATAACTGGGAAGTGCTCCGAGTCTCCTCCCATAGTCTTTACCCTGGTCTTGGCCCCATCATACATGTCCTTAATTGCCCTAAAGAGAGTTTATCTTATTTATTAAATTTCATAAAATAAATATAATTACTTCTTATCTATAATTTTAATTTATTTTTTAATATATTTACTGATGGATATATCTCATAGGGGATGTTAGTAAGATTTCTATAAGATACGGTCAATAAGTCTTAATTTTAAAACACAATGGATGCACCAGTTATATTATAAGAGTGTTTAGTGTAATTAACCCAAACAAAATTAAGAAATGCTTTAAAGTATCTCATGTTAGCTTTGATCGACATCGTAACAAATGACATGATGTATAACTCTATCAAGTCCCAGAATAAATTTGAGCGAAATCCTTCACGCCAATACTTTGAGTCATGTTGATATTTCACCCAAACAATGTAAAAAGAAACAACTAACCACAACATAAAAAATGTCAATCAAGAGCCTGTTTGGATGGGCTTATGTCTATAAGCTGCAAACAGCTTATAAGCTAAATAAAATAAATTGGGTAGTCTCGCGTATTTTTTTTAACTTATAAGTTGTTTTCAACTTATAAACTGTTTTAGATAAGCTAAATCAAATGAGCCCAATTATTTTTTTGAGCTTATTTTAAGCACAAAATGACTTTAAGCTAGCTAATCAAACACTCAAAAAAACTGAAAATAGCTTATAAACAACTGATAAGTCAATCCAAACGGGTTCCAAGTTTATCCAACCTAATTTAAGGTAGTTAGAAGCAGAAACCGACTGACAAAAGTGCAAAACATATTTTACTACAACTCAAAAACACTTACTTTTCAACAAAAGCTTCGCCAAACACATTAATATAAAAAATAGTAATACTTTTTGAAAGAAAAAAACATTTTTAGCTTCACGGAGAGCTTGGCCAAATAGGTTGTATCTTAACTACTATTAGATGGTTAAAGCAAACTGAGAAACGAGTAACCAAAAGAACAACATTTGATCCACAAAAGACAATCATTCTCTCATCAAAATGCTGCCTACTAGTACCAAGAACATAAATATTCAAAAAGCTGTTTGCAGAACAAAATAGGGATTACTAAGCAAAAGCGAAACATATAGACTCCAAACTACAAAACTTAAAACTTTAACCACACTCCAACAGCACGGAATCCGAGACAGCTAAGCAGTGGTGGCGGATTGAGCAGCCAACCTCTTACGTGCCTCCTCGATGATGGACAACTTAATACCTTTACCCTTAGGTAGTGATACCCACGGCTTAGTACCCTTGCCAAGTGTGAACACATTACCCAAACGGGTAGCAAATTCATGACCAAGCGCATCCTGAATATGGACAGTCTCAAAGCTACCCTTATGCTTCTCCCTGTTCTTAAGAACACCAACACGACCCCTGTTTCTACCTCCGGTGACCATCACAACATTCCCAACATCAAACTTGATGAAATCAACAATCTTGTTAGATTCCAAGTCCAGCTTTATGGTATAGTTGGCCTTGATGAGAGGATCAGGATAGCGGATTGTTCTTCCATCATAAGTGTTAAGGTACGGAATCCCCTTCTGACCAAAAGCCACAGAGCGGACCTTGCAAAGCTTAAACTGCCAAAAGGAGAAAAAAGGTTAATTACATTTTTGGACCGATAGCCAGCAAATGTATAGGCTATGTATATTAAGTATAAATAAGCATATAATATATATATTATATACTCAAGATATACATATTATACACATAATCAGTGCATAAGTTTTGCATGTTTTAGCTAATGCCGTAGTTAAATTTGGCGGACTGGTCAAGAATGAAAAATAAACCTAAACTTTACATGGGCAGAAAATGAATCTAACACAGAAATTCCTGACAAATGCAAAAAACTATAACATTAATCTTACCTTGGATTCCTCATCCCTGATTGAGTGAAGACGGAATCGGCCCTTGGTGTCATAAAGGAGACGGAAGTTCTCATTCGTCTTCGGAATTGAAACGACATCTGTATATAGAAAATTAGAATTATCATTGTCAAGGAGCAAAACAACCCTTACAGCCAAAAGAAAGGGAAAATACAATTTGGTTATTGAACAAAAAACTTTTGTTGACGAACGGACAACCTATCCATAGTATTCAAAAGTTCCAATTTATCTGACAAACTTTTTATTTTAGGATGGAAAATGTTTGACACCATTATCTTTCAGCTCAACTTTAAGAATTCAAATTCATTAAATTATTCTAAGAATTTACACTAATATATGATGTTTTATCTATCAAACTAACTTTTCAACCATCACTTTAATATTCTTTTCAAGTATACTTAGAGTATATCTACTCCCTCCACTTCATATTAAGTGGTGCCTTTAGCTTGCGCACACCCCTTGAGAAATCTAATGACTACAAGAAAGTAAGAAGTGTTATTATTAACTTACCCTTAATAAAATAGTATCTATTTAATACAGTTTCTTGGTTACATAAAAACCATTTATTTGAATACGGGTGAATTTGGAAGGAAATAATTAATACTCCCTCCGGATCAAAAAAAGAATCCACTTAACCATTTGCACCCTCCAGATCAAAAAAAGAGTCCACATAGCCATTTGCACACCCCTTAAGAAAATACTAACTCCTAGATAAAAATAGGTAATTGGACTAAACTACCCCTGATTAAATAGGCATTGGGATTTGATCATAAAACACTTAATAGGGACAAATATGGAAAAACAAGGTTTCTTGATTTGCTAAGTGGACTCTTTTTTTATCCAAGAAAAAAAGGCTAAGCTGACTCTTTTTTTGATCCGGAGGGAGTACCTTCTTGATTATGTGAAATACTACTTATTTTGGACCAAAAAGAAAAGGTAAAAACACTACTTAATATGGACAAAAGGGAGTAATATATAAGGCGGATGTTTTAAGTACATAAACACCAAATACCATCATACAAGATGGGATGAAGGAGCATTAGACAATATACCAGAAAACAGTCAATTTAGATAAAGTGCATTTACCCATGAAACCAGCTGGATATGTCTTGTCTGTCCGAACTTTCCCATCAACCGAAATTTGTCGTTGCATTAGAATTGCGATCACCTCACGGTATGTGAGAGCATACTTCAGCCTGTTTCGCAAGATAAGGGCCAACGGTAAGCACTCCCTTGATTTGTGTGGGCCAGAGGAAGGCTTGGGAGCCTATACAGGAAACAATTGAATTTTTTTAGCCAAAAGCATATCCAAATCTTCTAGAACTACATAGAAAAGACTATGAAAAAAGACATCTCACTTACAAATGCTCCGCCAAGCTTATCAAGCATCCAATGCTTTGGGGCATTGAGCCTCTTCAGATGCTTCTTCAAACCTCTAGCCTGTACAAATTGTAAACCAGGTATCAATATAATTAAACCCCAATTGATCCGCCAAGTATGCAATATGATGTATAACACAGAACCGTAAAGATCAATAAACATGAGGGATAGCAAAATTCTCTCAACATAGAATATACTCTTCCATAAACAAGATTAGTAGACTTCAATACTAATACTATGACTGCGGCAATTTGGTTTAATGTACAAGTTCTACGGGGATTGCAATACATGAATTGTTTGACCAGAGAATAAATATGGAGAACGTTATGCGGAGAATAAATAATACAAGGATTGTACATTGATTATAACATAGGAATTATTTTTTTTTAGGGATAAACTATAATAAGGCCATTTTCATCTTTAGATTCTCTTTTCCACGTATTGCTAATACACATAGTACTAATTTTACCTTCTATCCCGTACAAAATAATACATAAATTTACGTATAACTTATTCTCGTATTAGATATACGATGTTTCATTTCCGGTCGTAAAATCAGCATACTTACGCGGATTTTAATAACAGAATAAAGCAATAACGATTTATATACCAACATTAACTTGGCTTACAACTCAAACCAAACAACCCCTAAGGGGCAGTAATAGTATCAGACCCATCGAATGGGTTATCCAAATACCATTTATCTCTACAGAAAAACTACAGGCAGGAATTTTTACAACACAAGAACTAAAGTTTCACTAGCAAAATATTAGATAAGTACATTTTCACTATATATAACACATGAAAAAGAAAATGTACTAAAAAGAATGACAAATTATTCTTGATAACAAAGTTTTGATTTTTCAGTAGACCCAGTAATTAAAATATGTTTCTACATACTTATTTAGGTCTATAAAAAAAATTAGTAAGTGAAGAAATGGGGTATAGAAGAACGAACCATTTTGTTAGTGTTTGTGTATTTTTTGCTGCTTACGTTTTGAAGAAGAAGAAGACTGAGAGAACAACTTAAACCCTAGTTTTTTCTTTAAGTAGTTAACCTTTGTAAGATTTGGGCTCTGGCTAAAGTTGGGCTGACCTTTTAGTGGGTTTTACTAATATGGGCCTCCAACCAATTGACCATTTTGATAACAAATTTGGCCTCCAATTGGCCAATTGACCATTTTGATAATAAATAGCTACCTTTTAGTAGCTTGTAACAAGAAATAGCTATAAAATTATTATTTACTAAGCGTAGCTGGTTTTTTAGTTAAAACGCGTGTATTTCATTTTTTTGAAATATAGTGAAATACATGGAACGTCCGACATTGGTGAGTAAAATTAGGCCGTAGTTATGGAAAAGAGTTTTTTTTTTTAAATTCAGGGATTCAGTTTAAATCTTCCCATTATTCACGCGTAATGAATGTTCTTCCATAACAGATTACGTATCTCTCTCCACTTTTATCACAATCAAAACTTTTTGAATTCAAAAAAATACTGAAGATCTAAAAAATCCCAACTACAAAAGAATCTCTTTGAGCTCTGTTTTCTACATTCGAATTCTTCAAAATCAAGTTGAAATACACTCAATAAGATACGAACGAGTGTATATATGGAATTTTAGTGAAGATCAGATTTGTACTTCAAATTCTACAAAAGGTATGTTTCAAATTTTCAATGATTTGTGTGATTGTTTTTTTATTCAATTTTCTGTGATTGGAACGATGATTTTTTTTTCCAATGCAGTCACTGTTCTTCTTGTTTTGATGAATTATCAAAACGAAACATGTCAAGCATGACAACAGTGATCAAACACTCCGGTTTTTGGAATGAACAGAATTGCTTTGTTAATTACAAACTAGACGCAGTTGTCTTCAAAGATTATTGTTCATACGGTGATTTGGTTGAAACTATAGCAATTTAGTTAGGTGTTGATATTAGCAGGAAAACGATATCAATAAAATATGCTGTTGAAGGAGACAATATGCCAATGGAAATACGCAACAATATGGGAGTAAGGGTGTATGTTGAGCTTAAGAGAGAAAACAGGGGATTTGAAGCATATCCGTTGTGCGTTAGCATAACTGATAATGATCTTGAGAATTTTGTGTCCGGCGAATCTGCAGTTGGAGACGATATGTTTCAACTTGAATTTAATGATTATATGTATGCTATGGACGTAGTTGATTCAAATGATTTGGATGCGTCGGATTGTGCTAAGGCTGTTGTTTTATTTGAAAACAACGATGACTTGATAATTTCGAACAAGGAACATAAGGATGTTTTTGTTGATCAAATCTACAAAGATAAGGACACTCTAAAGAATGTTATGGCGAATTATGCAATTCGCAAAAGATTCAATTTCAGGACAGAGAGGTCGAATGTCATAAGGTATGTTAGTCACAAAAAAATATGAAATACATTGAAATATACTATGAAATATATTGAAATATACTAAGAAATGCATTGAAATACAGTGACGTAAACTGTTGTATTGCCATTATATTTCAGTTGGATTTAATTAAATACATTGAAATACGCACTGTTTGAATTATTTAATTACATTATGTAACCATTTCAGTATATATAGACAATGTATTTAAGATCTTGTATGTGTTTGAAACTTCAATCTGACTGTTCTTTTTTTGTATTGGTTTATGTAGTTACACTCTGGTATGCTGTTCAACTGATTGTCATTGGAAATTCAGAGCTTCAAGTATTGCGAACTCTAAAATGTTCAGAGTGAGATCTTTTCATGACGAACATACGTGTCCATTGAAGGACAAAATGTATTCCCAAAGGCAAGCAACAAGTTGGTTGATTGGTGCGTCAGTTGTTAAGCCAAAAATAGCAACTCACAAGAGGAAATATACACCTGGTGATATAGTAGACGACGTAAAAAATGAGTATGGCATTGATGTTTCTTAAATGACGGCCTGGAGGGCTAGAGAAAAGGCAATGAATGAAATAAGAGGGGAACCAATAGAATCATACAAGAAGTTACCGGGATATGTGTACATATTGGATAAAACATACCCTGGATCACATGTGAGAATGCACAAATCACAACAAAACGAGTTCTTGTATTTGTTTATAGCACTTAAAGCATTCATAAAAGGCTTCGAGTGTTGTAGACCAATAGTTGTAGTAGATGGTTCCCACCTTAAAACTACATATAACGGTACTTTTGTATCAGCCAGCACGTTGGATGGTGCAGGTAGATGCCAAAATGTTTAAATACATTTTTTTCTGCTTTTGGTATATTTCGTTGTATTTCATTCTATTTCCAATGTATTTCCAATATGCTTTATGCTATATTTCACTGTAATAATACACAAAACATATATGTGCAGGTAATATTCTACCATTGGCATATGGTGTGATAGATTCAGAGAACGATAAGTCTTGGACCTGGCTCTTTGAACAGTTCAAACAAGCTTATTGGAATAGGGATAACATGTGTGTTGTATCAGACAGACATGAGAGCATCATTAAGGCGGTGAGTAGAGTGTATCCAACTGTGCCACATTTGGCGTGCATATGGCATTTATGAAAAAATGTGACCACGAAATACAAGTCGAATGGTGAAGTATTGAGTCCTGTATTCTATGCACTTGCAAAAGCACACACACAAGCTGAGTTTGATAAGCTGATGGAGAAGATTGAGAAGGTTGATTTTCGGGTAAAAGAGTACTTGGAGGATGCTGGAAGGGAAAAGTGGGCTCGACTGTATTCACCCGTTAACAAAGGATGGACAATGACCTCAAATATAGCCGAATGTATTAATGGAAAATTGGTAGCAGCAAGAGAGTTGCCTGTTTTCGATTTTCTTGAAGAAGTGAGGAAGATGTTTGGGAGATGGAATTGCACTAATAGGAGGAACGGTACATACACATTCACAACACTTGGGAAAGCATTCCAACAATTATTATCAATAAACGAATGTAAATCTCTACGTATGACGGTATGTTACTTTTTATTTTGTTGAAGTCTGCCTACATATATTTCAATATATTTCAGCATATTTTAGAAGGTACTTAAGTAATTCTGTTTGGATTGTATATTTCCATGTATTCATATTAAGTAATTCTATTTGGATTGTATATTTCCATGACGGTATGTTACTGTTTATCTTGTTGAAGTCTGCCTACATATATTTCAATATATTTCTGTATATTTTAGAAGGTACTTAAGTAATTCTGTTTGGATTGTATATTTCCATGTATTTCATATTACTTATCGTTGTTAATATTCAATGTATTCTGGTCTGACACATTTCTTCTTGATTAGGTTGAACCATCAACTGAATATGTGTATACCGTAAATGATGAGGCAAGGCGATTCATAATTGATCTTAAAAAGAAAACATGCAGTTGTCGGATGTTCCAAATAGACGAGATAACATGTCCACATGCATGGGCTGTATTGAAGAGTAAAAGTCTTATGCCTGATGAATATTGCTGAGACCTATTCAAACCAAAGACAGTGATTAAAACGTATGATGTGCCTGTGGATCCTCTGCCTGACAAGAGTGAGTGGAATATTCCCAAACACATATGCGATGAAGTTGTTTTGCCACCAAGATACAAGAGACCCCCGGGAAGGCCAAAGAAAAAGCGAGATAAACCATTAATGGAGACGATGATTGGTAAACGTAGGAATGCTTGTAGTACTTGTGGACGTCTTGGTCACAATAGACGTTCTTGTTCTAATGAGCCACGTAAGAAGTAGATGTTTAGATTGTAATTGTTTTGTTTTTTAAAAAAAAAACACTTATCCCCAAAAATATTAAATAAAGAAATTTTTGGTTCATCGTTGTATTCTGTAATTTTTGTCCTTCATTTTCATAATAATATTGCATACAATTCGGTGTTAACGGACGTTAAAATGAAAATAAGAGAAATGTTTAAGAAATATTAAGTTGCATTAGGCCTATATAGACAGGAATACAATGAAATATATCAGAAACTGTTTCATAAAAAATGCAGAGTGGGTATATACATTGAAAAACACCGCAAAAGCTGTTTTCATTAAAACAATAAATATAAATATGAGAAGCTGAATCAAAAAATAGTCGTGATAGAAATTAGATAAGTCATTGATGAAAAAACACTGCAATTTGTCAACTGGAATACATTGAAATACACCAGAAGTATTCCAGTTCACCTAGAATAATTTGTCGAATTGAAGAGTGGGTATATAACATTGGAATATATTGAAATACACCAGAGGCTGTTTTCATTAAATGATAAATATAAATATGGGAGACTTAAGCAAAAAATAGTCGTGAAAGAAATTAGTTAAGTCATTGATGAAAAAACACTGCCATTTGTCAATTCTTAACAAAACAACACAACAAAATGTACAAAAATGGTCAGCAAAACAGTACTGTGAAAAACGATTCAACATTAAAACCTAGCGGACTAATAAACAACTATTGTGTCGACCGCGTTGTAATCTATGGCAGGCCTACCTGGTCTTGGCGGCAGTTCATTGTCACTGAAGGCATTCAAATCAGCCTTTTGTCATCTGTATTCCTATAGTAATGCCCCGTATCTATTACGTAGTGTTTCTGCATCAATTTCAGATGGAACGCCTCATCCAGAACAAAAGTATTTAGCAAATGCGGCAACATACACACCACAATCCCTGAAAATAAAAAATAAAAATGATTATTGGTTGAGAATTTTGAAAAAAAAAATGGAACTCTGATGTTGAAAGACATACATGCTGCCAGAGGCTTGTTGTGGCAAGTCGTTCACATACATGACATGAAAGTCATCAGTCTGTTGTTTGCCCTTGTATGATGGGTGGTTAATCCAATCGATGCCTTTTTTTTCTCGTAAAATCCAGACAAATGTAGATGATGTGGCAATAGGGTAGCTATCTTGTGTATTTCTCTTCTAACAACAGCATCATGACCAGCAGCTCGGTATGAGTTGTAGATGTACAGACGCATGCACGTAAAAGAATATTACATCAGCTCGGTTAACAGGTTGGTAAATTAAATTTCATACGGACCTTGTGTGATAGAAATACGAGGAACATATAGGGAGATATCCAGATTTAATGAATTTAAAAAAAAAAAAAAAAAAAAAAGGAATACCTGTCAGTGAATGGCACTACAATCAAGATCCAGTGATTTTCCTCTTTGATGTTGACAGGGATGAGAACACAATCAACTGTATGCCATGGCACATTAGCTAGCATCCTATGCCCGTTAATGTACTCGCATATTTCGTTCTTCGAACTGGCAACACTACTGGTCCCCTCCGGATTAGCATATGCACGATGAATTTCATCAATTTTGGAGAAGAACATACAGTCAACAGTTGCGAATTTGAATCTATTATCCTTGTCGTACTTGCCTTTCTTCCGCAAGTAGTAAAAAATGACATCAATATGCTGTTAAAAAAATGAAATAAGTTTAATGGATACTGGTAAAAAAAATGAAATAAGCTTCTGCAGAGAAATATGCAGTTTGAATGAAGGAAATATAGAGAAATACACAGAAGGAATATAGAGAAATATGGGAAATATAGAGAAATATGGGGAAAAAGGAAATGGGAAATATAGCACCTCATCATTCCAAGACTGGCCATTCATTGATAAGAGATAGAACCAGTTTTTGTCATCAACACGTAACACACCAAAATTGAAGCCAAAATTGATGTCATCTGGATCCAAAGCTTGCTTATTCTTTTTGTAACGGCTTTCCTTACCCTTTCTAAATAACAACAATCAGTTATTTTCAACGTAAACAGTTTACTTTGCTGAAAGAATGAATATATAAATTAAAAAGGTAAATACGTTCAAACTTACTTTGTATCATGCCTTAGAAGTAGATCCTGTTCAAGCCAATTCCGGTATTGTTGAATAAGCGAAGTATTTCGCGGGCCATTAATTGGATCTTCAACAAATGGATGCTTCTTTTTAAAAATAGAAGGTGTGGGGTCTTGAACAGAAGCTTCTGCAGAGCCGTAATTGGTCATGTAAGGTGAACTGAAGTATTTACTAGGTTTGACTATCCTAGTTGGAATAACATGTGGTTGAGCAATTACAACTTCCGCATTAATCACTGGCTCTTGTATTCCTTTATCATCAGACATTACTGGCATAACAAATTCTTTGTGACCCGTTTGATGTAACACAGAGAATCCTGACGAACCTATTTGGCTTGGTAACATTTCGTCAGGGATCAACCATTGTGACTTAGTAATGTTGTCATCGAACCTGGGTGGAGTCTCTAAAATTGAATGATCAGTGATGTCCCCGGGTTGTATTCCCGCACCTGCTTCTGGTACACGAGTTTCTAGAGGCAACTCAATGAGCATCTCTGCGACCATTCCCTAAAAAAAAAGAGATTTAATAAATGTTAAGTATAGCAGTATCTTGAAAAGATCTATAAGATTGAATGTAAAATTTACCTCTGTTGAGTTGAAAGATCCTTCGTCCGCCTGATTAATCTCTTCAGATGAAGCTTTACGTGTATCTGCTCTTAAATTTCCGACGGTCACTACAATTTCCGGAACTTCCTCATGTAACATTGGTGCAACACCCTTTTGAATAAGAAAAAATCAAAATTTAAAACAAAATCATAACATAAAAATATAAGGTTGGAGAATTACTGAATACACAGAAATAGGGCCAGGATTAGATTGATTCTGTGGGGGTAGAAATACAGAGACATACAAAAAAAAAGTATATCAGTGAAATACAAACGAAACGCCATAAAAATACAAAAGTTTGTAAAATAGAAAATACCGAGGAAAACATAACTTTAAAATTATAGACTGGAACATGGCAACCATATACTTTTTTGTGCATACAATGCACAACAACATAAATTTAAAAGATGGATTTCACGTCACAAACTCATTTTACCTTAATTGACTCATCATCATGTTTCGGCGGAGATGTTTGAATGGTAGACTCATGACGTAAGTTTTCGTCAGGCGTTAACTGTAGCCCAGCATCAGTTTGATGCACCGGCGCCTCACTATCGGCAACCTTCACATAAAAAAATGAATTAATATAAATTGTATTTCGCAATAAGAGTCTAAAATGTTAGTTCAATTCCTATTTCACACATTTACCTTGTCCACAGAATTGTTCCCCTTGATTGCTTCAAATAGCTTCTTGAAGTTGTCATCCATGAAAGTTCGAAGCTTGGACAACTCACTTGTGAACTCACCAACGACCTAATATTTAAACAAAAATAGTATTTCAATTTGTTTAGAAACAGTAAATTAAATACACCAATTTTTTTTTTTGTTTCGTAACTAAAATCACTTACTGATTCCTTGAAAACTTGAAAATCTTTCCTTAGCAATTACATTTCCTCTTTCATAGATACAGTAGGGACATCACGTAGGACTGTGGTGTTTTGGGGTCGATTCATTTGTTCATTCAACTTTGGTGAAGCATACTTCTGTAAAATAGGCTTTTGAGCAACCTTTTGATCCTTGTGACTCTTCTTCACAGTTGTCTATGGTTCGGTGTGGATTTCTTGTTTCTTTGATGTGGAAGCTGTTGCAGGAAGTTGTCTACGTCTCTTTGAAGGTGGAGAATCTGTCTGATTCGTCCGTTGTTGTTGTTTGCCCTTAGAAAGGTGGGGGGGAGTAGTACTGAAATCATCAAAGTCATCCACTGGCATATCTGTGACTTGGGTACCTTCATGGGCATCAACTAAGACATTTTTGTCTACTGTATATCGACAGACAACAACATAGGGCAATTGGAGGCTCTCCAACTCACTGCTAGTGGGGATTGTATTTGCAAATGTACAGCTCTGAAGAAGAAAGAAATAAATATTTAATTAGTGTGTTATAAAACTATTTACACTTACATTTTGAACAGAGAAATACACACAAATATAGTGAAATGTAAAAAAATATAGTGAAAATGCAAAAGGAAATACACTGAAATATAGTGAAATACAAAAAATCAGGAAAACAACCACCAGAAAAGCAATAACACGACAGTAGAACAGTGGAGTACAAATAAAATCAGTAAGGCATAATTGCAAAATAAAATGCTATGAAAAAACATAAAAATAAGTTAGAGTGTTCGAATATTACCGACTGTTTGACGTCTCTAAAAATGCCTTCCATCAAAATATTGTATTTTGACTGACTGTCGATGGACCTCCAATTCAACATTCTTGGAATGGAATTTCCGGATTTAATAGCGAGATACGATGGAACTCTTGAACAACACTCACAAAGCCAAACTTGCATAGCCAGTGGCATCCCATGGATCCTATAATACTGTGTTGTGGCAGAATACTTCTTGCTGATGCTTCTAATCAGCTCGTTAAAAGCTTCTTTGCCCCATGGATAATCTACATACCTTCCATCCTCAACCACTTCAAAATGAACCCTTGGTATATTCGTTTTCCTAGGCTCACCGCAAAAGATGTATGTATTTATAAAAAACAGAATTGCAAACTTAACAGCGTCCTCATCATTATCTCCCCAACATTTATTCTTAAAGCAATCAATGAACTCCAATCTTTTTACTTTACTCCTAGTTCCACCAAAATATACATCCATAATCCTATTCGGTTTTTCCTCATCGTATGTAAATTGACCTTCATCGGCTACACAATTTAGCCCGCTCATAAGAGCAAATTCTCTCATGGTAAATCGCAATACGGTACCATTTATATCAATTATAAAGCAATCAGAAGTGCTCTCCTTGAGCTCTCTTACCATGAAGCACCTAAAAATTTGTGCTTGAACCTCCAAGTGCTGCATTCCGAGGAATTTTCCAAATATTGTCTTGGAAAAGATCTCTAACTGTGGAAATGCATAGAAATATAATGAAATACAGAATAGTAAACATATGTACTTGTGAAAATGCATAGAAATATAATGAAATACAGTTAACTACGAACACAACTACCACAGTTATGTTGTATATGATATAAACTACAGTTGATGCACATATACATTTTATTAAATACACAGAAATATACTGAATTGCATATCCAATTATGTTGAAATATACAGAAATATAGTGAAATACAAAACAACAAAATCGAAAAATTTCATCAATACCTGTTCATCCTATTCCAGATCTACATCTTTAACAACATTTTTACCCTTAACGTTTGAAAAAGACTTGGTTACTTTTCTCTTATTTTGTTGAGCAACTTTAGAACCTTTTTTGACTGGTACATCATCTTTTGGCTTGCTCGGTTTTGGAACTTCAGTTGGTTGAAGTTGACGCATCCTTGATGGGTCATGAATCTTCTTGCTTCTTCTCTCAGCAGCAATTTTAGCAGATTCTCCCGCAATTGGAAGTTGTTGTTGTGAAAATCCCAAAAAGAAACTAGGACCATCATAAACATGAGGACTACCTCGAGTATTCCTGCTTGGAGTATCTCTTTCCGCCATTAAAATGGAGAATTAGATCTTGTTTTAAACACTCTAACAATGGCTGAAAACAGAAAAAAAAAAAAAAAGGAATGAAAAGAAACAAAGAAAACGATGAAATATAAGAATAAATATAGATAAATACAACAAAGAAAGTAAAAAAATTCTAATAAATTATCAAAATTCGTTACCTACACTGTGTGGGTAACGACTAATGAAAATGGAATCGTGCTAATAATGATGATAGATAATAGGCGTATAATACGGTTGAAAATATAGAAGATAGGAGAGAAATTAATTTGAAAAGAGAAGAGATTGGGAGTTATTGGGGAACATGGGCTGTAAGTTTAGGGAAATACAGAGACATTTGTAGATCAGTTACAACTGGTAATTTTGAAATTAATTTAAGCTATTAAAAATAAATAAAATAAAAGGTAGCTATTATTAATAAATAAGTCTTAGAGGTAGTTATGTCCAATAAATTATCCCTTTAATTTTCGTCCCTCCTATCTGTGGTCTTTAATTTTATTTTTTCCCCCGTTGTTCATTTAATGTAAATTTGTGGACAAAGGTACCCTTACCTATAGAGACCTACTTCGCTCAGTATAAGTGTTATAATATATATAGAGTCTTTTATCTCCTGAAATTGAACTTTTGCTCTACTTGGCATGAGTTCTGTAGCAATTAAGTTATGCCGCATAAGCTGTCTGCAGTATTTTCAGAATTTGTTATAGTGTCCAAAAACTAGAGAGACGCTTTTTGGGGCATATGTTATTTATCCTTTTTAGAGAGAGAAAATCGGTAGCTAATGCGGGATGGTAGAGTTCATGTATGGGTATGTGTGGTGTTGTTTTTTTTGGAAATACATCATGTCGTCGCGGCATAAGTTGTGCAACACTTATAGAGTTTTTTTTTTATATTTTGGGACTGAACTTTTGCTTTGTTGGGCATAAATTCTCTAAGATTTAATTTATGCAGCATAAGTGGTGTAATATTTCCAGAATTTGTTGTCGTGTTCAAAAACTAAAATTCAATGCTTTTGAGGCATATGTTCTTTATCCTTGTTGAGTTGAATAATGTATTTGTTTTTGTGGAGTTAGATATGCTTTTAGCCATTTTTGTGTTGAGTTTTGTCGTTTCCGACATAACTTGTAGAAATGATGATGAAAAAATATAAACTTATGCCTCACGAACAAAAAAAATTATGTAGGGTTACTTTTTTACTCTTATTTTTTACTTAAAGTTTTGAAGGACAAAAACTAAAGACCACAGATTCAAGAGGTAAAAATTAGAGACCACCCCAAAATAGGACATTTGTGCAAATGACCCTTTTGATAAAAAGAAGTTTTTTTTTGTGAAACTTACATAAATAGCTATCTTTTATTCGCTTCTAACTAGATATAACTATAAAATGCAAAATTACCAAGCGTAGCTACTTTTCTTTAAAAACGCGTGTATTTCTGTTTTTTTTTTTAAATATAGAGAAATACAGTGAATAGTAAACACGCTCCAGTGAAATCGGGAGCTATTTATGGAATAGATTTTTTGAAATACAGTGAAATACACGAAAATACAAAATCGCGTTGAGTAAAAATAGGCTAGATTTTTCGAACAGATTCTTCTTTTTCTTCTTAAATGGTAAGTTAACTTAAATCAACCATATTTCACGCATTCCATAACAGCTCATGAATCTCTCTCAACTCCTATCACAATCAAAACTTTTTGAATTCAAAAACCACTAAAGATCTGAAAACCTCCAAATATAGAAAAATATACGCTGGAATACAATGAAATATGGTTGATTGTTTAAGAAATATAAAGTTGTAGTATGCGTATATACAATGGAATACAATGAAATATATCAGAAACTATTTCATAAATTAGAAATAAAAAATGCTGAAATACGTTGAAATACAAAAATCGTGAAAACAAAGTGGAGTAAAAATAGGCTGTAAACCAAAAAAAATACATTTAAATATAGCGAAATAATACACTTAAATATACTGAAAAATTAGATATTCTGTTTGTTGATGTTGACACCCAATTTTGTCCCGCCTCTCCTCCGAAATACCTGTTTACGCTTCTAATATTTTTGGCAAATTTAAAAAAAAAATAATTATATTTTACTATAATTATTAGCTCATTATTAATACCGGCATTGCATTATCCCGTCATTATCTTTTATTACCGTTTCTACTACCCTTATTATTATTATTATTATTATTATTATTATTATTATTATTATTATTATTATTATTACCAGCTTTATTATAATTCATAGTTATTTTTTTTATTTTATCATTTCAGCATTTTTTACCAGCTTACGCACACACATCACATTTATCTTCACATAATTAAATAATAGTGTTTATTTACTGTGGACTTTCGATATATTATTGCACGGCTATTATAACCTCATATAATTTTAATTTTTATCTGAACACCAATAATTGCATACTTTTATATTAAATAATATTTTGGCACCCGTTAATATATAATTAGTTAAAGTAGGTCTTATATTTAAATTTCATTAACCCAAATCAGAGCCCAATCAACAACATTATTTTCGGACTAGCCCATTATCTCTTAAAATAATTACCAGCCCATTCGTTTTAATACCCAGCCCAAAAATTGATTAACCCAACCCAATACCCGTGACCCGACCCGACCGCCCCTTTCACTTAACAAAGGAAACCCGTTTCCTTCATTTTCTCCTCAGCCACGCCGCCACCCACCATCGTCTCTCTCTCTCTCTCTCTCTCTCTCTCTCTCTCTCTCTTCGCTCCTTCCTCTCTCATCGTCATCCCCACCACCGCCGCCTACACCCCGCTCCCACTTCCCTCTGTTCCCCACTTTCTTCTGTTCCCCACTTTCCTCTGTCCCCCGCTCCTCTCTCTCTCTCTCCCGCTCCTCCTTCTCTCTTCCTTCAAACAAAGCGAAAAACCTATAAAGAGGGGGGGTTTTCGATTCAGGAAATTCGCTACGAATCAAGGCTTAGGAATCGCAAAAATTCCCTACAAAACAGGTTTTCGATTCAAAAAATTCCCCAAGAAACTGAGGTTTTAGAACCCCTAAAATTTCCTTGCAAAAACGAGCTCTGGAACCTGAGGATCCCTGGAAAAGAAGATCGAAAAAAAAAACCTCGAATCCCTTGAATCTTTGAAAATATCGAGTCTTTGAATCGCAAAAATCCCCCTAGAAAGCATTAAGTTAGCAGCAGTCGTAACATTCTTGATATCGATTTAACATACTAAATCGATTTTCTATTTTATTTCGCCCTTTTTGTATTGCATTGAATCCGAGGTACACGAGCCCAGATTCGATAAGTTCGAGTGTAGATCGAAGGCCTCGTACCCACTTCGCTGCACCCGAAGAAGGTAAATTTCCTTCTCTTAAAATTATTTTTTGTATTTGTTGAAATGTTTGAAACTGTTTATGTGGTCTGTTTTGCTTAGTTGTATTTCAGATTTTGTTCGTAGTTATTTTAGTTGTATTAGACACGTTTAGTTATGTTTAGTTCAGTTTTGGGACCGTTGCAGCTTTACATGCAAGTTTGGATTAACCAGGTGCTTTAAGTTCATCTTTGTTTACCTGTATGTCCCGGGATTAATCATGTGTTAGCGTTGATCTAGATAAGCCTGTTTATATGTTTCTGTATTAGTCTGCTTGTGTGTTTAAGCATGTCTATTTATGATAATTCAATTTGGTTCGTTTAAGTATGTGAACAACTCTCCTTTTCATTATCGTCTCTAATATTGATTAGGGTATGATATGTGCGATTATTTAGTGATTAGCATTAGTCGACAAGTGATTAGTATGTTTATAGCTTATTCACATAATATGGATGAAGATTAGTTATAATCATCTGATTCTGTCCCTGTTTAAAAGGGTTAATGCACTGTTTGGTGTAGCTGCTGGCT